>NC_072477.1:94122570-94435455 GCF_027574615.1 Eptesicus fuscus
GGAGCCTATATGAAGTGAGAGTACTGCTGGTGAACCTAAGTTCCAGGAAGCTTTTATGTGAGTCGAAGAAAAACCTTTGAGCGGAGCTGTGCTGTGTCATGTTGGGACATGTCTTCCATTAGGCTCCGATAGCTTCTCAGTTAGTAAGAAACCGTGCTAGTCTCTATACTCTTTTAGGTTATGTCCGTGTCCTTGGAAAGCCAATTCTACAGCCTCCATCTGTGTTTTCTTGTGTTTCTTATTTAAGTGGAGGAGTTTCCATAAACCAAATTATTTAGCTAGGTACATTGTGATCATTTCGTTAGATATCAGCATAGTTTAAATTAAAGTTCATTGTTTCTGTTCTACCTCTATTATAAAAGAGATGTGTTGTCAAGTAGAAAAATACCCAAAATTTATAAAGAACTTATACAGCTCAACACCAAACAACAAATAATTCAATTAAAAAATGGGTAGAGGACCAAGAAGACATACAAATGCCAACAGATATATGAAAAGATGCTCGACTTCACCAGCTGTTAGGGAAATGCAAATCAAAACTACAATGAGATACCACCTCACACCTGTTAGAATGGCTGTTATCAACAAGACTGGAAATAAGTGTTGGAGAGGGTGTGGAGAAAAGGAACCCACATTCACTGCTGGTGGGAATGTAAACTGGTACAGACACTATGGAACACAGTATGGAGATTCCTCAAAAAATTAAGAATAGAGTTAACTATATGACCCAGCAATCCCTCTTATGGGTATCTCTCCCCCCAAATTGAAAACATTTATTTGCAAAGATATGTGCACCCCTATGTGCATTGCAGCATTATGATTCATGGTGATCAAGACATGGAAACAATCAACGTGTCTTTCAATAGATAATTGGGTAAAGAAGATGTTGTGCATATACAAAGGAATACTACTCAGCCATAAGAAAAGATGAAATATGGATGGACCCTGAGAATATCATGCTAAACAAAATAAGTCAGTCAGATAAAGCTAAGAACCATTTGATTTCACTCATGTGGGATATAAAACTGAAACTCATAATCACAGACAACAGTATACTGGTTACCAGAGTCAAGTGGGGTGGTGGGGTAGTAAAGGGTTAAGGGCACCAAATATATGGTGGTAACCTATATGATATGACTTTGGTAGGCATACAATGCAATATACTGATCATGTATCATAGAAATGTACATTGAAATGAAACCTATATTATCTTATTAACCAATGTCACCCCAATAAATTTAAATTAAAAAAAACTGATAAGAAGAAAATGTCAAGATAAAATTATTAAATTTCAAGATATAATTGTCAATTTGATGTCTCAGATTTAAATTATCTTTAACAGTAGACAATATTATTAATATTTAATCTTGGTAATTAAAAAAGAAAAAGGAACCCATATTTTCTAAACTGGTATTTGTTATGGTTACTGTGAGTAAAGAAAGTGAGGTAAAAATTCAAAAAGTAACTAAGGATTTCACAATATAGCTATTAGACTTTAAAACTTTTTGTAAATGCTTTATGAAAAAATAGATTCTTTTTTCTGATATTGTTAACAAGACTCTTGGATTGTGATGCCATTTGTTCATACTCCAACTGCTAGGGTTTTTTTTTTTAAGTTATTTTTTGGAATCTAATACTGTGTTTTAGATATCTTAATAAATGTTTAATAAATTTTAGCATTTTAAACTTTTTTGAGACAATGATAAATTAATTTTACTTTTAACTTATTTCAAGGCTGCTGTCAGAATATTTTAGAGAAATTACATGATACTGCTTATAATCTAAGAATTTAACAGTTCAAGAAATTTTTTAATTTTAGTATTCCTTGAGGTAATTAAAGAGAATTCTGGACTCCTTCTCTTTTTCCATTTGGTTATTCTGTTTGTTCTCTCCAACTTCATGCCTTACTGCTTGCTTATTTCCTGCTATTATTCTCCTCAACAAACTCAGCATCTGAAGCTGACTCATCTCATTGCCCCTGTGTAGTTCATGCTCTTTCCTCAACCAAAGCATGTGATTCTGCTCTTGGTTCCCTGTAGAGCAGTGGGTTCTCAAAGTGTGGTCTCTAAGAACTTGTTAGAAATGCAAATTTTCAGGTCCTTCCAGACCTAGTGAAGCAAAAGCTCTGGTGGTAGGGCCCCGCAGTGGGTTTGAACATCCCCTCCAGAGGATTCTGATGTGATGGTGCCAAAGTTGGAGACCCACTGGACCTGTCATTCTTACCTATTCACAACCTGTAAGAGCTCAGACCTCTCAGTGTCACAGAACTTTTCTGATCAGAGCTCATACTGAAACCCAAAATATGGTCGGGTCCAAGCTCTTTGTCTTGTAAAACCAAAGAATGGATTCACGGACAAAAATGATGGGAAGAAAACAAAATTTATTGGGCGGGGGAGCAAAGCTTTGGGTTTGAGGTGGGGGATATACGAACTTCCAGCTGCAGGAAGGGGACTCAAAATGGGTTATCTGCTTAAGCTCTTTGTCTAGGGGATATTCATATACTCTGCTAGCTTTCCCCCCCCCCCCCCCAAAGGGAAGAAAGACTTTTTTTATTTTTTAAATTTTTAAAAAAATATATACTTTATTGATTTTCTTACAGAGAGGAAGGGAGAGGGATAGAGAGTTTGAAACATCAATGAGAGAGAAACATCAATCAGCTGCCTCCTGCACAACCCCTCCTGGGGATGTGCCCGCAACTAAGGTACATACATGCCCCTGACCAGAATCAAACCTGGGACCCTTGAGTCCGCAGGCCGACGCTCTATCCACTGAGCCAAACCAGTTAGGGCTTAAATTAAATTCTTTATTGTTGAAAGTATTATATATGTCTCCTTTTCCCCCCATTGACCTCTCCCAGCCTGCTTCCACCCCCCCAGCACACGCCCTCATCTGCTAGCTTTTGATTGGTCCCTTCAAGGATTTTTGGCAATATCCAATTATATCAACGTTCAAGTTCCCACCTGTGGGAGGACCTAATTGAGGACTGCCACTTCAGGTTCTGGAGTGACAGCACTGTTCCCTCCCAGCCGGGTTCCACCTAGCTAGTTCTAGGTCCTTTGTTTGCCTCCACGTGGTCCCTGTCCCTGACTGCCTACCTAGTCCTGTTTTTCTATCTCAATACCACTGATGTCCTCTTTCTCTATAGTCACAAAATGTAAATAGACTCTATCCCTCGTTTTGGCCATTATTCTTATATTGCTTTGTACGTAACAGATCACTATAGTGACACTATAGTAAACATTTAATCACCAGGAATATATTAAGTAAAGTTATAAAACTAGTCAGAGGGACAGCCAGGAAAATATTTAACTTTAGTAATCTTTACAGATGCTTAAAGTAGGTGCTATGGAAGTGCATTTCTTTGCTATGAGACAGAGGGAGAGGAAAAAACTTGAAATACTCATAAGCATTTCAAGGCAATCCTAATATATAAAAACCCTGGGTCGTAATGACCAGTAATGACCGGAGGCTGACCAACCAGAAGTCAGTGCTGGGCCCGCCTTCAAACAAGTGGTTAGGGGCAATCAGGCAGGCAGGCAGAGTGATTAGGGGTGATCAGGTAGGCAGACCAGTGGTTAGGGGTGATCAGGTAGGCAGGCAAGTGGTTAGGGGAGATCAAGTAGGCAGACAGCCCCTCGCAGGGCTGGCCCTGCCCCCAAGCAAATGGTTAGGGGCAATCAGGTAGACAGGTAGAGTGATTGGGGGTGATCAGGTAGGTAGACCAGCAGTTAGGGGTGATCAGGTAGACAGACCAGTGGTTAGGGGTGATCAGGTAGGCAGGCAAGTGGTTAGGGGAGATCAAGTAGGCAGACAGCCCCTCGCAGGCCTTGCCCTGCCCCCAAGCAAGCAGTTAGGGGCAATCAGGTAGGCAGGCAAGCGGTTAGGGGAGATCAGGTAGGCAGACAGCCCCTCGAAGGGCTGGCCCTGCCCCCAAGCAAGTGGTTAGGGGCAATCAGGCAGGCAGGCAGAGGGGGTTAGGGGTGATCAGGTAGGCAGACCAGAGGTTAGGGTGATCAGGTAGGCAGATAGCCCCTCGCTGGGCTGGCCCCACCCCCCAAGCAAGCAGTTAGGGGCAATCAGGCAGGCAGGCAGAGTGGTTAGGGATGATCAGGTAGGCAGACCAGTAGTTAGGGGTGATCAGGTAGGTAGGCGAGCAGTTAGGGGCGATCAGGTAGGCAAACAGCCCCTTGCAGGGCTGGCCCCACCCCCCAGCAAAGAAAGAGGGAGGCCCAGGCCAGCCAAGCCATTGCACCTCAGCCTGTTGCCTGCAGAGGGAGGCCACTGGTGGCAGGGGAGAGGGGACAGCGCTGCACAGATGGCAAGCAGTGGCAGCGGTGGGGGTGAGGCCAGCTGCCTGTAGCCCAGGGAAGGAAAGCCCTGATAGGCCCTGATCTCAGGCCAGGCCTAGGGACCCTACCCGAGGGGTCCCGGATTGTGAGAGGGTGCAGGCCGGTCTAAGGGAAACCTCCCAAGTGCACAAATTTTTGTGCACTGGGCCTCTAGTTTGTTTATAATAGAACAGCAGATGCAGTTACCACATATTAAGCACGCACTATGCACCAGGCACTATGTGCTTTATAAATTAGGTAATATTTTTCCACATTTTGGCAATGAGGAAATTTAGGATTATAGAATTTAAGAAATTGTTCAAGATCATACAGCTAGTAAGTAGCTGAAACAAGAGTCCAATGTAGATCACCTGACCTCAGAGACTAAACATTTTACCACTGTGTTAAAATACCTTTTGATATTTCAGTATTTTATGCCAGTTGTTAATGACTGGAACTAGAGAATAAATTGTATTCAACTGCAGTAAATATTTATATTGTAAGTTAAAGTACATTAACTCTGAAAATCAACAGCCAAATTATTTATCTAAGTAATTCCATTGATTCATGTGTACAGTTGAGGAAATGATGAAATAAATTGTTGATTATTCTATTTATTGTAAAGAATTTTGTGTAGGATACAAAAAAGTTATAAGAGAGCTTGGTTTTAGTTGCAAATACAAGAATGAAAAGTTAAAAATTGAAAATTTAAATTATCTTTCAAAATAACAACTGAAGAGATGATGCAAAGTAGAATATGATTCTTTTCCAAATGAATTTTTGAAAAAATTATTGTTTCCCTAACCGGTTTGGCTCAGTGGATAGAGCGTCGGCCTGCCGACTGAAGGGTACCAGGTTCGATTCCGGTCAAGGGCATGTAACTTGGTTGCAGGCACATCCCCAGTAGGGGGTGTGCAGGAGGCAGCTGATTGATGTTTCTCTCATCGATGTTTCTAACTATCTCTCTCTCCCTTCCTCCCTGTAAAAAATCAATAAAAAATATTTTAAAAATTATTGTTATAAAGGTCCCAAATTATAAACAACCTAACTAATGTGTCCAAGAAAAACTTTGCAGAAACAGCAAGGTTTGAACAAGGTCTTGAAAATGAAAGAAGGAGAGAGAAAGGCATTTGAGAGCTATCATGAATATGCAAAGAGCCACAAACAAAAGGTCTTTTCATTGGAAATGAGTAACATACTCACCTAAAATGAGAATTCAGAAAGGTGAGTAGTTGTAGATAAGACTAAAAAGGTAGATTAGGTCCTATATTGTAGGAGTCTTGGTTGCAAATCATAGAACCCCAGCCTGAACTGACTTAAGTGGACAGGTGAATATGAATAGGAAGGAATAGCTCAGAGGATTTGAAGAAGCATCAAAAGCAACACTAGGTCTTCTAAGACTGGGGCAGTCTCTCCATCTTATATCCTTCCTCTCTCTGGAGTAGTTGCATTCTCTCAGCGTATTTTTTTTTTCAGTTGACATCAGCTCTCTTCCCTTAGTTCCAATTGGAAAATTCTAAGGAAGATGCTCGTTCAGCTAAGTCACATTCCCATCCTTACATCAATCAGATGTGGCCAGGAAGACAAGGGATAGGCCCAGGAAGACAGCCACAGGCCTCAAGGGAAATCACTGGAGCCAGGCACCTTCAGTGGCATCAGACCATTCATCGATGCCTTGAATGCTAGGTTAAGAGAATTGAAAACTTGATCTTTAGCTAACCAAGAATCAGATGTTAAGACAGTAGGAATAATATGATTAGTTTTTCTGGAAGTTTAGTATAATGATCTATACAATATGCTTTCTTTATTGAATGTTGTTAAAGTCTCTTAACCACTAATTATGTTTTCATTTCTTACAATGCTTGCTATTTTCACTACTTAATAGTTCACAATACTCAAGTAATATTGGGGGGATGGAAACCCCTAATTCATTACTGTGGACCAAATTGGAAGTATTGGTGCATATATGTGTGTGATCTGAGTAAAAGTAATATTCCTGTTCTTTCACACTTATTGAGAGAAGCAAATTATATACAACCAGAAAAAAATCAGAGGTAACATTTTAGGAAATAATTTTGTGTTTTAGAACCTTGTTCTTTAAAAAGAAGTTACAGTAATACATGCACATGGTATTGCAGAAGTAATTTTGTGTTTTAGAATCTTGTTCTTTAAAGAAGTTACAGTAATACATGCACAAAAGTCAACACTTTTCCACTTTCCTGCCTCTTCCCAAGAAGCAACTCTCTCAGCTTTTAGATTTTCTGGTTGTTAACTGTATAAATCTAAGTTTCTTGCTTTATCGAGTGATTCCCCCATCAAAGGATGAGGATTTCAGAAACTTGCATTTTAGTTTCAATTGCTAATTATAAACTGCCTGATATAAAGATATAATTTAAAGTTTTAAAGTACTTTATTTCTAATAGGGCTCCAGTGGTCCAGAGTCTTTTACTGTCTACCACTACAATGGACTGAAGCAGTCAAATTATAATGAAAAGGTATGATAATTCATTCACATAGTGATTTGTCTTCACCTGGGTTGATAAAATAAATATATGAATGTATGACAATGTTTGATTCTCACAAAATTGTTACCTAAGGAGATTATTTCAGGAGTCTCTTTACTATTACAAGATATTTTAGAACAGGTCATATTTTGATTTAACCAATATATGGTACTCTGAGATCTTCATTGGAATTTTGGAGTAATAATTTCACTGTGACAAAATAACTACATCTCTGTGCATGTTGTTATCCTTGACTATGTGGATATTATTATGTCAACATTATAGTTTAGTCCAGTGAAAGTTACTGATCAATTCATGTGAAGAAAGGGGTAATAGATTTTTGATGAGAAAAATATTTTTAAAGGATTTAAATTAATAAATAATATTTAGCACTTATGGAGCATTTATCTGGAATTGTATTAAGTACTTTGTTTTATCTGAAGTTTCCTTCCACCCTATGAAGTAAGTATGGTCTGTATATCCCCATTTTACAGAAGAGGAAACTGAAGCGCAGAGAGGTAAGTACCTTGCGAAGGTCGAACAGCCAGTTGAATGGCAGAGCTGGGACGGAAACTTAGTCTACCGCAGAGCCTGCACTCCTACCCACTGTGCTTTGTTGCTTTCCTTTTTGAATGAATCATTGAAAAAGGCACCAAGGTGACTTACTTCCCATGTACTCACCTGGTTTAATCCAAAAGGTGGTCTCACTGATACACCCTTTTTAATTAAATATTAGCTTTGACTACATATATCATACATCTGTTATTTTTGCATTTATTCAGGTAGCACTCACAGTAGATATATATAGCTAATATTAGAAGGAGTGAGGCCTAACACGGTTTTTCATTTGAAACAATCATGCTGGTTTCATAATTATCTAAATTGAGGATGGCTACAGAAAATAGATTATAAGGTACACTAAATACATAATTTTAGTTACAGCAAATAAAAAACTGAGACTTATATTCCTAACAAAATATAAATTAGATGTGTTATTAAATTAGGTCTAAAGATCATTTCACAAGAAAATAATTTATTTGTATATACATAGTAAAATAATATGAATTTGAAATAAGAAAACTTGGATGCTATTTCCTGATGTATTAATGAGTGCTTCATCTAGATTTTGAAATTTTACATAGCCATGTAATAGGAGGTACTTTAGAATCACTACTCACCCACACAATCCCTGCAAGGTAGGTCAGTCAAATATTATCCATATTTTACAGATGAGGCATCTGAGACAGGGAGATTAAGTGACTCACCCAGGGTCACACAGGAAGTCACTGGCAGAGCAGGGATTGGAACTGAGTTCCTGATTCCCAATCCTGTCTGTGGTCACGCTACCTGTATATAGTAAGTTCATATCATGCTCATGACAAGCATCTGACATACTAACAAAAAGATCAGAAATCAAAGATGAAATATTCTCGTGGCAGTAGTGTAAAAATATAAAGCAAAGCATGTATGTCATTAAGTTGCAGAGGTATGATGTTATGAAGTTACTTAGGAACTAGAAATATGGTAGACTGTCTAGTAAGATACTATTCAAAATATCTGAGGAAATACAGGGAGAAAGCTGGCCAAGTGGGAGGGAGTGTGACCCAGCAGCTGGCACAAGCTCTCGGCCGCAGAGGCAGGTCACAGTGCTTTGCCTGGCAGCTCTGCAGGAATCAGAGTAAAGTTTTTCTGATGCTCACCTGCCAGTGTCTATTTGATATGGTCATTGCCACTGCATATAAAGTACCCGGTTAGTTTTATGTATCAACCTTTCTCTTTGATTTATTTTTCTGTCCTGACATCCTTTTTCATTTTTAACATGGTTTTTCATGCAGCTCAGTAGGATAACTTGAGTTGTATTCTTTGTAGAGAACTTTTCAGAAAAGGAAGTTTTACTTGGGGGAGTTAAAAAGCATGAGTTGTAGTTTTAATTGTAAATTTATTTCATCAAAACTAGAAACAAACTAATATATTAACCAAAATTAGAAAAATGTATTTCACTTTAAAGTATGTCTTTAGAGCTTCCTTAAAAAGGAGTAGATTCATGAAACCAAATTATCTGACCTACTAATATAATATGCTCTATTCCTATATTTAATGTGTCTTTTAAGGAAACTCCTCTTTAAGGGTAATGATGTGATTTCTTTTGGTTCCTTAGTCAAATAGCTTATGACTTTTATATTGGAAGAACATAATTGCAATCCTGCGTATCAGCCATTGCATATGTAAAAATTGGTATATGTACTTTGGAAGAAGGCATTCTAAATCTATTCCTTTTAAATTATACAATCAGAATTTCCCTTGGACAAAAAGAAATTAATGACTGAATAGCTTAATATACACAGTGAGCCCTTATAATAAGTTAGGGCTCACATAGAAACTTCTAAAAGATTGTTATTATAAATTAATCAGAATAAAATATTTTTCTGATACCCACCTGCCAGTTTATATTTGATATGATCATTGCCACTACATATAAAGTACCTGGTTAGTTTTATATATCAACCTTTCTCTTTGATTTTGTTTCTGTCCCGACACCCTTTTCAATTTTTTCTCCATAATTTTTCATGCTGTACAAAGTACAGTCATGAGAAATATTTCAGAAATATTTAATACAATAAATACATTGGCAGGCATCCAAATTGCTTTTAGCTCTGGAATTTTATTGCTTAAATTGAAAAAAGAAAATTAAGTCTGTAGAACATAGAGCTATATTTTTATTGTAGCTTTTTATTTTGTGAGGCAACATGATCATCTAAGAGCCTCAATATTAAAACACTAGGAACTATATAAATTGTTATATAAATAATTTCTTCCAAGTGACATATGTTATTTGAAGAATGAATTTTCTTTTATCAGAAACAATGTGCTTCCAGATTTTTAAGTGCTTTTTCTTGTCATAAACTTACAATCTAAAAAGCAGCTGGTCACCTAGCAGTTAAATCTGTATCTCCATCTTGTTTCCAAATTTATTGTCATGTTAATCAGTAAATAGATATTCTTGCTCATAATTTCTGTCATAATAAAATTATATGTAATGTTTCACATGAAATAATATGCAGTGCCTTATTTGCTAGCCTATGAAAAATTTTGTATCCCTCATAAAAGTTTGCTGAGCATATTGATTTACCTTGGTGACTTTATTTTGTTCAACAGGTCATGTATGTGGAAGGGACCGCAGTGATTATGGGCTTTGAAGATCCCATGCTACAAACAGATGACACTCCTATTAAACGCTGTCTTCAAACCAAATGGCCATACATCGAATTACTCTGGACCACAGATCGCTCTCCTTCCCTAAACTGATTTTCATAAGTATTTAAAAGGAAGATTATACTAGCAGATGTTGAAAGAGGGTTGTAAGACTGGCAATTGGCTATACACTGGTATCACTGACTAATTGTAAATAACATAAGAACACATTTTCAGTGTTTAAGATATGTTTAAATTATTTATGTTAAAATTTACCCTATTTTAACTCTTTGTGTGAAATTTACTAGCAAAATTAAGCTTTAATCAAAGTTCACCACTTTTGCAGTTGGGTAATTGGTCGTTTATCAAATTACAAACATTTAATACTACAGCATTTGTATAGAGTATCAAAGTTACTATTTATAAACTTCTATTTTGGGGTTTTATTTCATTCAGGTATATTATATTGCTTATATGATTCTGGCTTGCAATATATCAGCCTCCATATTTAAATGCAGAGTTAATTTTTATTTCTTTTTAAAAATCTGTTTCCCATTAGAAATACTAATAAATAACACATTATCAACTTGGATCTCTTGACAATTGGCTTAGCTCTGGCATGTTTATAAAAAGTAGAAACTATAAAGGAACAAACATTACCATTTATTCACAGATATATAGAGAATGTATTTTTTAAAAAGATAGTAAAGAGAATCTGTTTAATAGTCTTAACACTGTTAACTCTTACTGTATTGCCAAATACACTCTTCTAAACTTGTCCCAACAGCCCTGTAAGCCAGGTTTTTTTTGTAAATTTATAAATACGATAAATGCATGAAAACATCTGTTATTAGTATATTGCATTATTTATTATGATCCTAGTGGATGGCCTAAATAAACACTTCTTTTCTTTAAATGTACCTTTTCATAATTTTTTTTACAGTAGTGTCTCAGGATAAGTAAATTCTTTTAAATGTTTCTGCCTAGTAACGTTGAGCGCAACATAGAACAATTGCCTAATGGAGTCATATACCACCCTGAAAAGGAAACCAAATCTTACGGTTACCTAAGAGCTCTGTAACTCACCCAGCTAGAAGCACCAGAACCTGGGTGGCAGCTGTCTGGACCAGTGGACAAAAATACAGAAGCCTCATCCTGTTTATTTTAGAGAATTTACTTTATTCTGATAGGGCTGTTGCCTAGCAACTTGAAAATTGAATAGCCAGAGATACTTTCTTTCCATTAGTTTCAAGGTAGACAATTGTTTAGTACCTTAGCAACTTCAAGACTGAACTTCCTTCAGCAGTATAGTTGAATATGTGTTTCCTCTGTGAATCTGTGTGGATATTATTTTGTTTTTATAGACATTGGAAATTGTAATAAGTAGATTTTATCATAGGAAATAGTGGCACAAGATTTTATGTATAACTTTGGTAAAATTATGTTCACGACTGTGATACTAGCTACTAGACTTATAGCTGTAAAATGTCCAGTTTTTTTGATGAATTTAACTACTTTTAAATTTATATGAAATATATTGTTGTAGGATTAATTCTTAAACTCTGATCCTAAATCCATAAGGATTATGGAAAAGCATAGATTTTCTTCTAGACATTGAACCTAAAAAATAGCATTATTTTCTTACTGTTGCTACAATAACAAACCATCCCAAAACTTCATGGCATAAAACAATCATTTTATAAGTCATGTGGCTCAGGAGTTTGAACAGAGCACAGTGAGTATGGCTCGTCAGTTTCAAATCTGGAGGCTCAGCTGGAGACTCTGGAAGTATCTTTACTCACATGAGTGGCATGACTGGGACCTTAGCTTGATCCAATCTACACCAAACAACTTTGGATATGTCTTATTTTGATGTGTGTGGGGGACACTTACCAAGATAGACTGACTGTATGCTGGACCATAAAGCAGTCTAGAAAATCCCCAAAGATTATATATTAAGCAGTATGCTTCTGAATAACCCAAGAATCAAAGAAATATTGAAATGGAAGTTAGAACATACTTTTCACAATAAATGAAAATAGGACATAGCAAAAATTATGGGATGTAACTAAAGCAATGATTAGAGGGGAATGTATGGCTTTAAATACAGGGTGTCCCCCCAAAATATATCTTTAACAGCTGATAGTTCAATTAATGTTTCTTTTCAGATTTAACACATTGAAATGAATAATTATTCAAAGTGTGTATACATTTTTTGAGACACTCTGTATATATATTAGAAAAGCAGTAAGTTTGGAAATTGGAAACTTAAGCTTTCATCTCAAAAACAAGAAATCCAAAGTAAATTAAAGGAAGTAAATAATAAGATAAAAAGGAAGGTATTCACAAGCAAAAGAATGAATTTGGAATCCTACCTCACACCATATGCAAAAATTAACATAAAACGACAAGAGATCTAATTATAAGAGCTAAAAACTATAAAATTCCTAGAAGAAACACAGAAGTAAATCTTCATGACTATGGGTTAGGTAATGGTTTCTTAGAATTCCAAAAACATAGACAACAAAGATAAATTAGACTTCAAAAGTAAAACTTCAATGTGTCAAAGGACATGATCAAGAAAGGAAGATGACAACCTACAGAGTGGGAGAAAATATTTGAAAAGCATGTATCTCATAAGAATATGCATCTAGGATGTATAAGGAACTCAACTCATATAAAAACAAATATTTTTAAATGGGCAAATGATTTGAAGAGATATATCTCCCAAGATGATATACAGATGGCCTATAAACACAAGAAAAGATGTTGAACATTAGTGAAATGCAAATCAAAACCATTTCACACCCAATAAAATCTTCAAAATAAGAAAGACAATAACAAGTGTTAACAAAGATGTTGAGAAATTTGGACCCTCACCTTGTTGGGGGGGTGTAAAATGAAATCACTTTAGAAAAGCAGTTGTGCAGTTCTGAAAAAAGTTCAATGGAGAGTTAGCATATGATCCAGCAATTCCAATCCTTGGTATATACCCAAGAGGGAAGATGAAAACGTATTCACACAAAAACTTATATGTGGATATTCATACTAGCCAAAAAATAAAAACAACCTCAATGTCCATCAACTGATGAATTGATAAATGAATATAGTATATATAGAATAAAATGTTATTTGACAAGGATAATGAATGAGTTATTGATACATACTTCAACATGGATGAATCCTGAAAACATACTAAGTTAAAGAAGCCTATCATAAAATAAAACTAATTATATGATTTTATTTATGTTGACTATCCAGAAATGGCAAACCATAGAGATGGGATTAGCAGTCACCATTGCCTAGGGTGGGGATGAAGTGGAGGAACAAGATTGGGGAACAACTGCTAATGTGTATGGAGTTTCCTTTTGGGGTAATAAAAATGTTCTAGAGTAGATGGCGATGATTACACAATTATGAATATACAAAAAAAAAAAAAATGAGGAAAAAAAAGAAAAGGAGAAGTCAATGAAGTAGAAAGCAGATATATAATGGGAAAAAGTAAGCAAGGTCAGTAGTTCTCCAAAAAACAAAACAAAAATAAAACCCTAATAAAATTAATCATAATATATTGAAAATATTGAAATAACACATGGTAAGAATTCTATACCTGTCAAAAAAAGACAAGCGAAAGCTAAGGGAGTGCATCACCAATAGACCTGCCATATAAGGAATGAATGCTAAAGGGAGTTCTTTAAGTGGAAGTTAGAGGATGCTAATTATCTTCAAAAACACCTAAGGTGGCAAAAAAAAATAAAAAATACTGGTAATGGTAAATATATAGTCAGTTAGATTCTGTAATATGGTTATTATACTGCATTTTAAAATACAAACAGTAAAAATCATAGCTATTATAATCTGTTATTGGACACACAATATTAAAAAATATGCAAACTGTAACATCAAAAACCTAAAATATAAAGAGGAGGGTAAGTAAAAGTTTAAAGTTTAGGAATGCTATCAGAGTTATCAATTCAAAATAGGGTGTTACATTTTAAGATATTTTATATAAGCCTCATGATAACCACAAGGGAAAAAATCTGTAGTAATTATACCAAAGAATGTGATAAAGAAGTCAAAGCATACTGATAGAAAAAAAATCAAAACACAAAAAATAACAGCAGGATAAGAAACAAAGAATAAACTACAAAACAACCAGAAAACAATTTTTACAATGGCAAAAGTAAGTCCTTATCTTACCTAATAGACAAACATGTAAATTGACCATACCTTCACTACACCCACAGCCAATCAGTAGTGAGTATGCAAAGTAACCTGGCAAAGATGGCGGGCCTGTGCGCAGCACACGAGTGCAGGCGCCAAGCGGCTGGGGGCAGGGCGGGAGGCTGGCGTTGTTGCCTGGGCAACGAGGTCCCATCGTTTACCCGCTGAATCTGCCTCCCAGGGGCGCGCCTGCACCGGCAGCTCCTACAAGCGTTTCCAACCACTGAGGAGCTGTCAGACCCCAGGGCCACCATCTCTGCCGAGAACCTGGAAGCCGCTGCCCTGAGGCCCAGGTGAGAGCACGGCTCTGCCTCTGGCTTTTCAGACCCACCAGGACACAGGAGCAGAGCCCGGCCTTCATGGTCTGTCTGGAAGCAGCCTCCCGGGGCAGGTGAGCGGGC
The DNA here is from genome assembly GCF_027574615.1 of Eptesicus fuscus. Lineage (NCBI taxonomy): Eukaryota > Metazoa > Chordata > Mammalia > Chiroptera > Vespertilionidae > Eptesicus > Eptesicus fuscus. The sequence goes on from NC_072477.1 coordinate 94,137,220, forward strand.
TGGAGCTCTTGCCTCGGGCTCCACGCCTTCCGGTGGGAGGGTGGGGGGAAGAGGCAGCTCGGCTCCTCCTCCTCTCCCCAACCCCCTCCCTTTCTAACCAGAGGCCTCACTGGGAACTTGACTTTCTTTGTTAAACAAGGGAATTCTGGACAACGATTGTCCGACCTCTGCGAACCCAGCGGGAGAACATGTCCGGGGCCGGGGTGCCCCCGCCAGCCCGGGACCGGGCAGTGACTGTGCACAAGCACACACCTTTCTTCCCGCGGAAGATGGACGGCTGCTCAGAGAGCTCTGTGGAACAGCAGGGACCCGCTGAGCAGTTTCTGGGCATCCGGCGACCAGTCCGCCTGCAAAGAGGTTACCGGAGAAGGGTCTCTGCCGCAGGCGCAGGTGCTCCTGGCCAACCCCTCTGACACCCCCCACGGCGAGGTTTCCCATGGAAACTGCAACACAGGATGAGACCTGCGTTTCCTCACCATGGAGCTCTCTGAGAAACTAAGGAAGAGGCTTCCAAAGCTGTGACTGTGAGCGCTTCACACAAACCCACACGACCGCCTCCCCAGCCAGCACCCGGCGCCTGCTCTCACCCACGGGTCTTCCATGTTCCGTTCACCCAAACCTATGACCGCACACCTCCATCGCTGCCAGCGTAGGGGACCGTGATGGAAGGAGGCACCAGGATTGCTCCGGGGACGCAACAGTGGGGCGACTCAGAGTGCAGAGAACTGGCCGCATTCCCAATGCCCTGATCTGATTACTGTGCACCATCAAGGCTCCAACTCCCCAGGCTGCACCTTCCCTGTAAGCTACGCACAGCCCCTACAGGCACCACACTGCTGGGCAGCACGGAGCAGATGCCTGAGACCCCCCAGCCCAGGAACGAGCCAGTCTCAGGCAGCTGGTCTTGAACTGGCCATTGCAGGGATGACCCTGCTGGCCGTCCCCGCACTCAATTGCCTGCCGAGGTCCTGACCCTACGGTTTGGTTCACTCCTCTTCCTCCCCAGCCCCCTCTAGAGACCCGAACTTACATATATATAATCATCTGAAGGAAGAATGATTCAAAAATTTCCAAATTTAGCAAAATATAGTAAAAAATGTAAACCCACAGACCAAAGAAGCTCAGTGAATAGCAAGCACAGGACATAAAGAAAGCTACATCAAGACACATAAAAATCACATTGCTCAACACCAGTGATGAAAAGAAAAATCTCTTAAGTAGTCAGAAGAAAATAGACACACTATACACAGGAATAAACATAAGGATTACAAAAGATTTCTCATCAGAAACAGTGTAAGGGAGAAGATAGTAGAGCAACATCATTAAAGTACTCACAATGGGGGAAAATCCTCTCAATTTATAATTCTAGACTGAGTGAAAATATTTTTTAAAATAGTTAAAATATATTTTTCATATATAAAAGATTGAATTTTTTAATCACCAGCAGATTTGTAATGTAAGAAATGTTAAAAGAAGTCCTGCAAGTGGAAATAAAATTTTGCCAGATACAAATAACGATCTATGCCAAGAAATGGAAAACACCAAAGACAGTAAATGCATAGGAAAAAAATATAATAGAAGTTTCTTATTATTTAAATATATTTAAAGATAATTAACTATTTAAAGAAGTAATAATGTAATGTCAGTTTTATAACATCTGTGAAAGTAAAATACATGACAACAATAGCACAAAGATTGCCCAGGAAAAATGAAATTTTGTAACAGTGAAGTTTCTATACAAGATGTGAAGTGATATAATATCCACTTGAAGATAGACCATGACAAGTTAAAATACTATATAATAAAGAGCTAATATGCAAATAGTCATCACGCCCTCATGCCATCACACCATAATGGCTCAGACACTCAACACTGGGGAGAGGAGAATGGGGACCAGCCAGGCTGCGGCCCAGGAGAGGGACAAGCCACCCGCTCCAGGGTCCCGGGTGCCAGCAGCCGCGCCTGCGCCTCTGGCCCAGGAGAGGGACAAGTTGCCCGCCCTGCAGTCCTGGACGCCAGCATGGGGACTGGACCTAAACTGGCAGTCGGACATCCCCGAAGGGAGTCCCCAATTGGAGAGGGTGCAGGCTGGGCTGAGGGAATCCCCCCTCTGTGCACGAATTTTGTGCACCGGTCCACTAATCCAACAATAATTACTTTCAATGTAAATGGATTAAATTCTCCAATCAAAAGACACATAGAATGGCTGAACATATTAGAAGACAATATTCAATAACATGTGGCCACAAGGGACTGACTTTAGCCTTGAAAACATACATAGACGGAGAGTAAAAGGATAGAAAACTATTTCCAGGACAACTGGTCAAGATGCCAGAGTAGGTAAATTCTGTGCAGGCCTCCTCCCACAACCACATCAAAATCACAACTAAATTATAAAACAACCATCACTGAGAACCAACTGAAGATTAGCTGAACAAAATACACTTTAAAACAAAGGCTGTAGCCCAGTCGGTGTGGCTCAGTGGTTGAGCCTTCACCCATGAACTAGAAGGTCATGGTTCAATTCCGTTGGGGCACATGCCTTAGGTTTCGGGCTTGATCCCAGTGGGGGGTGTGCAGGAGGCAGCTGATGGATGAATCTCATCATTGATGTTTCTACCTCTCCCTCTGCTTTCTTCTCTCTGGAATCAATTTAAAAACATTAAAAAATTAAATAAAGGCTGTAATAAGAGACAAAGAAGGTCATCTTATTATGATAAAGGGATCCAACAACAGAATATAACTCATAACTATCTACACCCCAGTGTAGCAGCACATAAATATATAAAGCAAATATTGATGGATGTAAAGGGATCGGCAATAATACAATAATCATAGGGGAATTTAACACTTCACTGACATCAATGGATAGATCTTCCAGACAGAAAATCAACAAAGAACTAGTGGACTTGAATGACACATTAGCCAAGATGGACCAGTCAAAAATACTACCTTTCTAAAGGATTTGGTACACAAACCTACTAGGGATGGACAGAAGAATATAACTACATTTAAGATATTTAAGCTCCCCAACAATCCAACATTTTATGGAATGGGCTATGGTTTTTAGCAGGTTCCCGAAGTGGGTTTTTGTGATGTCACTTACAATGTTAAAAATCACTGCAATTAAATTTTGAGCTTTCACAGGAGAAACAGATCTTATTCACATATGTAGTTCTAATAACAGTTGATAGATTAAAATTTGGACTTAATAGTGGTGTGTTGAATTGTTATTCAACATAATACCCATTTGTAATCCATTATAATCTTCACCCGTGAGGGAAATTTCATGAATTTACTTTTCTTTTAAACTGCTGGGGTTACAAGTTTCCCCCAGTGGTCCTCAGTAAATGTAATACCTAGTCCAACTATGATAAGAGATGACTATGGAATAAAAGAACCTATTAAGATTCAACTGACTAGAGTTCCCATACTCAAAAAAAAAAATTAAAAATGAGGATATTTGGTGACCCAAATGCATTTTGACTGATGAAATTTGAAGCAGGGTCGGTTACAAAATTAGGTAAAAACCGTAGGCAATGGGATAGAAAAGACTACTTTAGGTAGAAAGCATTCTCTCTCCTAACATAGAGCCAAACTCCAGCTTTGGTTTGGCTGCAGAGGAGTGTCCTCAGTTTTCAGCAGGAGCAGTGGGACTGGGGTAGATTCCTGTACTGATGCGTTCAGGCCTGGTACCTAGGTATCTAGGAGGAAGCTGTGGAAAGTATCTTGAGTTTAGGCAGAAAGTGAGGTGAGAGAAGGCCAAATGCAAACAACCTGGTTCAATTCTTTTTAAAGGTGTCATAACTAGATGTGAGTATTTACGAGCCAGAACCAGGCATTCCCAAAGGGGTGGGATCCAAGATGGTGAAACTCAAACAGCAGACGGGAGGGGCTGTCCAGAATGATAGGTTGAATTCATGTTATATCCCCACTACACAGATGAGAAAAGAGAAACCTAGAGATTAAGGTCCAACGTCAGATATTGGTAAATGGAAGAGCAGGGAACCAAAGACAAGTCTTCAAGCAAAACTTACCTGTCCCTGAGCCTAAGGCAAGACTAGACTAGACTGTCAAGTAGGAAGTCCTTGGTCTCCAGGGACAGGGAGCCAAGCAGATTACTACCCTTCCTCCTGCAAGCAGTTCCTGGCCGCCTGGACCTAACACAGTCTAATGTTGGTGCTTCTAGCTCAGCTCTGCTGCACTGGTTCACCAGCCACTGTCCACCCCCACCCTCTTCCTTTGTGTAAGAAAATGAGAGGGAAAAGCGGAGGAGCAGAGAGGCTCTCTTGGGTGTTCATCTTTGTGGGAGTGTAACATTCAGAGAGCACCCCCTCCTCATGTTGGAGTTGGGAGAGGGTATGTGGTCTCCCTTCCATGAACCCGAATGGGAGAGGCATCAAGAGAACCCTTTCTGAGTGAGTGAGCACTTGCAAGAATGAAGCGCCGCCTCAGACAGCAGATATGGGGACATATCAATATGCCATTCTGAACAAGAAGGAAGGAAATGGGAGAAGGGATGACATGGCAGTGGAGCAGCCTGCATTTCTACTTGTTGGGAGCCCCAGGGGATGTAGCCGAGCTTGTCATCTCCAGGCCTAGCTGGGATGGCTGCCCACCAGTATCTAGTATGTCCCACATCAGAGAACTGTGCAGAGGGAGCCGCTGAGCACACTAAAGAACTCACCCATGGACCTCCTAAGAGAACAGCACTTGGGAACCCACTAAACGGAGAGGACCAATGGCAGGTTAGTGTTAGCCAGGAAAAAAAGTGATAACCAGTCACGGGAGGACTGCGACATTTTCCCATGACAAGCTTTCCCTCTCCTCCCTCCTTGCCCAGCACATTGGAGCATCATTCTAAGCATTCTCCTCACTCCCATCCAAGTAGTCAGAAGTCTAGTTTGAACTTGTCCTGGCTCAGTGAAGGGGGTGGGCTGGAGGGAGATGAGATTGACGTTGAGTTTGAAATTGAAGGTTTGGACTAAATTGATTTAACAACTGTGAGCTGTAAGTTAAGGAATCTAAAGTCACCCTTAGATCTCTCTTTTTCACAATTAAACCATCAAAGGAGCCCATCAGTTTTATCTTCAAAATACATCCAAAGTCCAACCCCTTCTCACCACCACACTGCTTCCCTTCTGGTACAAGCCACCATTCTCTTTAGCCTGGACGGTGTCAAAAAGCTTCCCCACTTATATCCTGCCTCCTAACCTTGCACCACTACAGCCTATTTTTAACACAGCAGACAGAATGACCCTATTAAAGTGCAATTCAGATCATGTCAGTCTCCAGCTCAAAACCCTCCAGTGAGAGATCTCTCGTTCAGAATAAAAAATGAAATCTTCACACTGGCTGATATTGCCATAACATGATCTGTACCCACCCATGCCCCATTTTCTCTCTAATCTTATTTCCTAGTTTCCTTATTCACATAGTTTGCTAATTGTGGTAGAATATATTAATGTTCCCAATTTTTTGCTTCTCTGCTCAATCCAGGTTGTTCATGTGACTTGCTTTGGCCAATAGCATCTGAGCGGTAGTGATGTATGCTAATCCTGACTACAGCTGTAAGAGTCATTGCCTGGCTCTGCCATCTCTCTTTTCCCTCTACCAGTAGATCAGCATACCCTAGGGCAGGCTTTCTCTTTGACCTTGAAGGAGACTCGGAGCACAGCACCGGCCAACCTACACAGACCATCTAATGCCATTGCTCTTTTAAGTTGTTACACCACACAACTAAGCTAACTGATACAATCATCTATTTTGTTTAACATCTAAATTTTGCACTAAAATATAGGCTCAATGAGAGCAAGAGTTTTTGCTTATTTTGTTTACTACTGTATTACCAGTGTTTAACACACAGTGGGGACTGAATAAGCATTTACCGAATGAATTATTGTAGCCAAGAATTTGTCAGAAGATGGTAAAGGGAGATCTGAAAAATTATAGTTTAAGTCAGTGACTAGGGGAAAAAATAAAAACTTTTGACATACTACCACAGAGTGGCAATCACACAATAGTAAATCAGTTCTCTGTGTACTTGGTACATTGCAAATGCTGCATAAGTTTGCTATTAGACCTATTATTATTTGTATGCAAAGGACTATATGCAATTGGAATCCTATATAATAAAGAGCTAATATGCAAATTAACCGTCACACCCTTGTGCAAGATGGCTGCCCCCCATGTGGTCACAAGACGGCCGCCACAAGATGGCTAGCAGGGGAGGGCAGTTGTTGGTGATAAGGCCAGTAGGGTAGGGCAGTTAGGGGTGACCAGCCAGCAGGGGAGGGCAGTTGGGGGCGACCGGGCCTGCAGGGGAGGGAGGGCAGTTGGGGGGACCAGGCCTGCAGGGGAGGGCAGTTAGGGGTGACCAGGCCTTCAGGGGAGGGCGGTTAGGGGCAACCAGGCTTGCAGGGGAAGGCAGTTAGGGGTGACTGGGCCTGCAGGGAAGAGCAGTTGGGGACAAAAAGTCCTGCAGGGGAGGGCAGTTAGGGGTGACCAGGCCGGCAGGGGAGGGCATTTTGGGGGGACCAGGACTGCAGGAGAGGGCAGTTGGGGGTGATCAGGCCTGCAGGGGAGGACAGTTGGGGGTGACTGGGCCTGCAGGGGAGGGAGGGCAGTTGTGGGGGACCAGGCCTGCAGGAGAGGGCAGTTAGGGGCTACCAGGCCTTCAGGGGAGAGCAGTTAGGGGCAACCAGGCCTGCAGGGGAGGGCAGTTAGGGGTGACCAGGCCAGCAGGGGAGGGGGCCTGCAGGGGAAGACAGTTGGGGGTGACCAGGCCTGCAGGGGAGGGCAGTTGGGGGTGACTGGGCCTGCAGGGGAAGGGGGGAAGTTGGGGGGGGACTAGGCCTGCAGGGAGGGCAGTTAGGGGTGATCAGGCCAGCCGGGGAGGGCAGTTAGGGGCAACTGGGCTGGCAGGGGAGGACAATTATGGGTGACGGGCCAGCAGGAGAGGGCAGTTGGGGGCAATCGGGCTGGCAGGGGAGCAGTTAGGCGTCAATCAGGCTGGCAGGGAAGTGGTTAGGGGGTGATCAGGCTGGCAGGCAGAAGCAGTTAGGGGCAATCAGGCAGGCAGGCTGGTGAGTGGTTGGGAGCCAGCAGTCCCGGATTGTGAGAGGGACATCCCCCAAGGGATCCCAAATTGGAGAGGGTGCAGGCTGGGCTGAGGGACACTCCCCCCCCCAACCCCAGTGCATGAATTTTGTGCACTGGGCCTCTAGTTAGAGTATAATTGCCAAAAGTGTTTTGAGAAGGAAAAACTGTGTCAGGGCTGGGACACTGGGATAAAGGGAAGTTCCTTCCGAGTGGCATTGCTCATCATGACTGAGAGTTGGTGATTTCAGTTGGGGTTGTATCAGGGTCCTCTTTCTTTTCTATACGACCTCTCCACATAGCTGCTTGGGCTTCTGCACAGAAGCTGGATTCTAAAAGGGGGTACTCCATGAGGACAAGTTCCAAAGTGTAAGTGCAAAGCAAGCCTGCACTCATGTTTTGTCTGCTGATGTTCCACTGGCTAAGGTTAGACACATGGTCAACCTCAGAGGCAATGAGGGCTGCAACTACACCAGGATGTGAGCACCAGGGAGTATGAATCACTGGGGGTGATCAAAGGAACAGCCTATCACAGCCTTCTCAGGACCCGTCTGCACCACATACAGACTGAGCATCCAGCATCTCACATTTGTCACTTGATTCGAGAATGAACTAATTTGGGAGATCATTTCACACAAACCAACTTTCCAAGAGCCTAATTTATACTAGTAAGTGAATGTCAACAGCTTCATTTTTCTCGGGATAACTGCCTATAACAGAATTTGGTGCCATACATGTGTGGGCAGCAAGTTCTCTCAAAGGGAAGGATCGACAGGAGACCAAATTGCAGTTCACTCGGTGAGCAAAGAATCAGGAAAAAGGAATCTCTCCATTTTCTTAATTAAATTTATTGGGGTTAATAATATTGGTTAATAAGATTATATAGGCTTCAAGTGTACAATTCTATGATATATAATCTGTATATTGCATTGTATGTCCACCACCCAAAGTTAAATAATAATCTGTCATCATATATTTGGCCTCCTTTATCCCCCTCTCTGCTGACCACCATTCTGTTGTCTGTGTTTATGAGTTTCAGTTTTATATTTCATATATGAGTGAAATCACATGGTCTTAAGCGTTGAGAATATTATGTTAAGTGAAATAAGTTCAGTCAGAAAAGCTATAAAAGAAACGCTCCTTTTTTTGTTGTTGTTAATCCTCACTGGAGGATATTTTCCCCCCCGATTGATTTCTTCAGAGAGAGTGGAAGGAAGGCTGGGAGGGTGAGAGAAAAAGAGAAAGAGAAACATTAATGTGAGAAATACATAGCGATTGGTTGCTTCCCGCACTAGAGCCAGGGATCAAACCTGCAACCCAGGTACTTGCCCTTGACCTGGAATTGAACCCACAACCCTTTGGTGCACAGGCTGTCACTGTAATCACTAAGCACACCAGCCATGGCAAAACTCTGTTTTCAAAGGATATTTATACCATGCTAACAACACCTAGTGTACTATCATTCTCCGGGTCGAAGAAGATTGCATCTCAATCGCTTGAACTGGCCACTAGAGCCAACGTGGTGAGCCCCCTGCACAATGCTAGAAAGAGACAGATCTCATCTCTCAAATTCTTTAAAGGCTTAACGCGGACTGATGCAATTAATATTTCAGAATTAAATACCACCAGATTACTAAGGTCACATCGTCAACTAGTTTACATTTAAATGAGTGATTTCTGGATGAAATTCAAGGATACATGTTTCAACAGCAACACACATAAGACCTCACTGTTGATTAGTAAGTCAGATTCACTTCTTGATGCTTCTACTTAGCATCAATTGTACATAGCGATACTTCGGTACTTGTCAGTTCCTAAAAGAAATGTACCCTTTTGGGGCATAAAATTTGAAAACAAGTGTTTAGAAACATAGTCTGGCAACACTTTCTAGAATGTTAGGAAAACATAGAAAGATCAAAGGTGCGAAACATATCAATGATGTAGGCCATGACTAAGGAAGAGAAGAGGCAGCTGAAAAGTCACAGGGACAGAAGATCAACAGGACCTGATTTGAAGGGTGGACTGGATCTGGGGCACAAAAAGTGGGAGTAAATAAAGATGCTCCTACATTTTTGTTCAGGGGATTGAGATATGAAACTGGAGGAAGAAAATCATTTAGAATCAGATGGAAGGAACAGGAGGATGAGTTATTTGGGGGGATGGGTTGAGTTTCAAATATATTCATTTATTCCTCAAATTTTGTGGAGCTTCCACTGTGTGCCAGACATTGTTCTGAACTCTAGGCACGATGGGAAACCAGAGCAGTTCCTGTCCTCAGGGAGCTTCTATTCCACGGGAGAGAGGCAGACTGCAAACATGTAGGCAATTAAGACAACTTCTGACAATAATTCATAAATGCTATGAAGCAATACAACAGGAAGTAGGATAGAAAGTGAATGTGAGTTACAGGGAAGGTGGTGACCACATTACCTCAGGAGGTCAGGCAAAACCTGGACCTGGAGGTTGACAATGAGCTAGTGAGGGAGCACGTGGGGAAGGCATTCCAGGCAGAGGGAACAGCAGGTGGTACGGCCTTGAGGAGAGAACTGGCTTTACATGTTTGAAAGTTGGAAATGAGAGAGACATGGTCAGAGGAAGTCAGATGATATAGCGGCTTAGGCCCCGGTGAGAAGTTTGGACTTTATTATGATAGTGATGGGGCATCATTGGAAAATGTTAAGTAAGAAAGCAATAGCATCTGATTTAAAATATCAGGGGCAGGCCTTGGCCAGTTTGACTCAGTGGATAGAGCATTGGACCATGGACTGAAGAGTTCCGGGTTTGATTCCGGTCAAGTTCATGTACCTTGGTTGCAGGTTCCCTGGCCCTGGTCGGGTGCATGTAGGAGGCAACCTCTCATATAGATGTTTCTCTCTGTCTCTCCCTCTCCCTTCCACTCTCTCTAAAAATCCATGGAAGAGTGTCCTTGGGTGAGGATTAACAAAACAAACAAAAAAATCACTTATTTGCAATATGTAAATGTATTAAATCAACATGTTCTATACCTTACACTTACACAATGTTATGTCAATTATATCTGAACTAGGGGCCCGTTTTGCAGGAAGATTCCTGCAAGACTTCCGGCGGGCTTCCCTCTCACCACCGCCACCTCTCCTGCCACCCCACCTCTTCTGCTGCGGTGGGCTGGGCGGGCGGGGCGCGCCCCGCCCCACCCACCACCCCGCCTCGCCCTCGGCCACCGCTGTTGCCCCCGCCGCCTCCTTGGCCGCACACGCCGCTGCCACCGCTGCACACCCCGCCCCGCCGCGCCTGCCACTGCCGCCCGTGCTTTCCCTCCAGCAGCTGCCTTGCTTTCCACTTTCCCTCCCTCTTCCTTTTATGCTGTCTTCAGTCTTCACTCCTCCCTCCCTCAGTGTATGCAAATTAACCGCCAACTTGGTTGTGTTAATTTGCATACTTGCCCTGATTGGCTGGTGGGCATGGCTTGGGCATAGCGAAGGTGCAGTCAATTTGCATATTACTCTTTTATTAGGTAGGATAAGGCCGGAGAGGAAAAGATCACTCTGGCTTCTCTGTGGAGGTGAGAGACCAGTTAGGAAGACATTGCAGGATTCCAGGTGAGAGAGGCTGGTCTGGATTAGGGTGTCAGCAGCATAGGAGTTGAGAACTGCCCTATCACTTGGGTACTTTGACAGAAGACCAGCTGATGGATTCAAGGTGGGATGTCAGGAAAAGGGAGTCATCATGCAAGATGATTACCTACAGACCCTAGAGAGAGAAAAGATGAGAGACACTGAGAGGGAAGCAGAGAGAGACACACATGAATTTGAGAGACAGCAAAAGAAGAGATATTCAAGATGTATTTTCTAGGTATTTAGAAATATATGCTAGAATTTAGGTAAAAGTTTAGGACTAGGTAATTCTGAGACTTATTAGCCTAAATATGATGGTTAGAATCTTCATGCACTTCAGGAGACTAAGCATAGAGTGGGAATAGCAAGTCACGCCAAAGGGAATATTCTTTAGAAAGTAGCAGGAGGAAGGGAAGTCATAGGGCCATTCAGAGAGACAAATGGCAGAGTAGGGAGAGAGCCAAGTGTACTGACGCTGCATGAAGGCAGGTTCTGACTCTCAGATGACTGTTCACTAGTAATGCCCAGCACAGGGTCTTATTTGTTGTTCTGTCTAATCTAAGACCCAAGAAGAAGGTTCAAAGGCCTTAATGTTCCAGGAAGAGGAAATCTTAGAAAAGGCCAATTTATTTTTTTAAAAGGAATTCTTGGCAACCATTGAAAACAAATCAATTAAAACATCAATGAGATACGGTTACATACCTGCTGGAATGCCAAAATCCAATACACTGACAACACTAAATGCTGACTAGGTTGTGAAGCAACATGAACTCTCATTCATGGTTAGTAGGAATGCAAACTGGTTCAGCCACTTTGGAAGACAGTTTGAAGCTTCTTACAAAACTAAATACACTCTTATAATCCTTGGTATTAACCTAAAGAAGGCGAAAAGTTATGTCCACCCCAAACCCTGCACATGTAGGTTTATAGCGGCTTTATTCATAATAACCCAAACTTAGAAGCAGCCAAGATGTCTTTTAGTAGGTGAATGGATAAATATATTGAGAGACACCCAGGCTATAACATATTATTCAGCACTAAAAATGAATGAGCTGTTGCCCTGGCCGGTATTTCTCAGTGGTTAGAGCATCGGTCCATAGGCATAAGGTTTGCAGGTTTAATCCCTGGTCAAGCGTACTTAACTGAGTTGCAGGTTCGATCCCCGGCCTGGTCGGGGCATGTGTTGGAGGCAACCAATCTCTCTCACATTGGTGTTTCTCTCTCTCTTCTCTCTCCCTCCCTTCCTCTCTCTCTAAAATTCAATGGAAAAAATATCCTCAGGTGAGAATTAACAAACAAAAACAAACAAACAAGCTGTCAAGCTGTGAAAAGCCATGGAGAAATCTTAAATGCACATTACTAAATTAAAGAAGCCAATCTGAGAAAGCTATATACTGTGCAATTCCAATTATATGACATTCTGGAAGAGGCAAACTATGGAGATAGTAAAAAGATCAGTGGTTTCCAGGAGTTGGGGGAGGGGATAAATAAATGGAGCACAGAGGGTTTAGGCAGTGAAACTGTTCTGTATGACACTACACTGGTGGATCCATGTTACTCATATATGTGTAACACCAAGGGTGAGCCCTAATGTCAACTATGGGCTGTGGGTGGTTATGTCGGTATAGGTTCATCAGTTGGAACAAACATACCACCTTGATGAAAACTATTGACAACGGGGAGGTTGTGCGTGGGGTGGGGAGGGTACATGGGAGATCTCTACCTTCTGCTCAATTTTTCTGTTAACCTAAAACTGCTCTTTTTAGTTTATCAACTTTAAAAAATAGAACCATTAGAGTGGCGTGGCCTAAGTAAAAGGCAAGGGACTCAGAACCGCAGCCCAGCCGTGAGGTGAGCATGGCTGTTGTTTTGTTAGCTGAACTCCATGCTTCCAGTTTCCCAAACCACGGGGCCTCTTCATTCCCTTTTCTCTCATAACCCTCATCCAGTCCATGAGCACAAACTGTTGGCTGTGCCTTCAAAATAGATCGAGAAGCTAATCACCTCACCCCATTTCCATGAACTTCTTCCTAGGTTATTGTAATAGCCTTCGGATCAGATCTGTGTCCCCACCTTGTCTCCTTGAGGTATTTTCAATAGAGGAGCTGAGGGAGCCTGTTAAAGACAGAGATGAAAGTCAAGCCCCCACAAAGGCTTCCCATCTCACTCAGAACAAAGCCCACATCCTTTCTTGGCCTAAGAGGCCCCATGTTGTGCAGCCCCTCCCACCCCCTCCCTCAGCCTCCCCTCTGCTCCGGGCCTTCTTCCCCGAGCTCCACCCACACCACCTCCCTGTGCCCTGGAGTTCACTGGGTTACCTTCTTGCCCTTTCTGCCCCCAGTGCTTTCCCCAGGACACCCACAGGGCTCACCCCTCAGTTCCTCCGGGTCTTTACAGAACGCTTCTCACTGACAACTCTGAAGAGAGCAGACCTCGCTGCCAGCCGCCAGCCAGGCGTTCTTCTTCATAGCTCTTTTTCATAGTTGGCATACTATGTCTTTACTAGTTTATTCCATTGTTTGTCTTTCCTCACTAGAAAGCAAGCCACGTGAGGACAAGGACTTTTATTTGCCCTGCTGTGTCTGTCTACCTCGTGTCTGTCACACCTCATATTTGCTGGATGGAGATTATTTTAAGGTGCATGTGAAGAAGAAATTGGAACGTGAGAGACTGAGGCTACTGGAATGTCTCTGTCTCTGTTTGGGCTGCCAGAACAAAGCACCACAGGTTGTGTGGCTTATAAACAACAGACATTTATTTCTCTGGAGGCGAAAAAGTCCAATATCAAGAGGCTGTCAGATTTGGTGAGTCCGTTCCTGGTTTATAGATAGCCTCTTTCCTCCCACGGTGGAAAGAGCAGGGGAGCCCTTTGGAGTCTCTTTCCTAAGAGCACTAATCCCATTTGCGATGGCTCCACCCTCTTGACCTTATCATCTCCCAAAGCTCCATCCTCCCCCTAACACCCTCACATTTGGGAGTTAGGCTTCAACATGTGAATTTCAGGGGGACATAAATAGTCAGTCTATAGCAGTCTCCTGTAAAGCTTTGCCACGTAATTTTAGAACAAATGGCATATTGCACTATTTTATTGATTACGGAAGTTTTGCCGCTTTGATTATTCTGCACCGACTGATCAACCTGATATGTGTTTTATATTTTTTACTTATATTTGACTTCTAAAGCTCATTTGCTTAATGCAATCTTTATGAACAAAGTTAAGTTTTTTGGATGCATGGAGTTGATTATAAACTCCAACAAAGCCTCAATTATAGGTCTTTCGGTTGGCTATTTTTGGATGCTTGTGCTTGAACACTGCAACTGAAGAGAAAAACAACTCTACACAGTCTCAGGGACTTGACCACAACACAATTGTCATGTTTACTAAAACTTGATAAGTGTTTCAAACTACATTTATTATTAGTTTACAGCCAAAGCAAATTATAAACAGATCAAGCATGTTTTTGGTAGGATGTCAATTTGCTGCAACTAAGAAATTATAGCAAGATAAGAACTCACTTGTCTCTTTTCTCAGTGCTTTAAACAAATGTGAAATAATTAAATTACACTTACGGAGCAAACAGATAAAACTAGCTTAGGGCATTTAATGACACCATAAACAAGGAAGAACATTTACTGCTGCAATTGCAGAGTGCCGCCGATATTTTCATTTTTATCTTTAATTGTTGTTAACATAATAGTTAAGGATAAAAAAGGAAAACTTGGACTACGCCACTGAGCCACTTGAGAATAGGATCAAAATTCTGCATTTTGTGATACCCTTAAAACTGCAGCTATTTTTTTCTACAGTTTTTTATTGTGGTCCTGTCCTCATCATTCCTTAAACTTCCTGTTTAGCCAGAAAATTCATGGAACCTACAAAAAAAAGAGTATTCCGTACTCTCAGTGTGAGAGAACACTAAAAGTTCAGACCCTGTGCTGTGCTGTGTAGCAATAAAACAGACATGAAGCTAAAAATTGTCCGTTGCTACTATAAAGACCTTTAAGGTAAAATCTCATTGTAGGTCTCCACAGACTGTCTCTATGAGAACTGCAAAATATCAGCACGTGACCTTGAAATACACAGTATTCCTCCTACTAAACACAACAAACCACAATAGTGTTGGGAGAAATCATTCATGACTAAATTGTTATCTACAGCTCCATCTTACTCTCACAATTCCTAAATTAGTGTTTGGGTTAATAACACTTCTCAGCTCATCTGTCCTCATAATCCTATATAATAAAAGCCCAATATGCAAATCAACCGAACAGTGGAACGACCAGTGGAACGACTGGTTGCTATGATGCACACTGACCACAAGGGGGCAGATACTCAACACAGGAGCTGCCCCCAGCCCGCAGGCCCCAGGCCAGCCAAGGCAGGTGCCAGCAGGCCCCCCAATCACCCCGCTGGTCGCCCCACAGATTGGCCCTGATCACCGGCCAGGCCTAGGGACCCTACCCATGCATAAATTTCATGCATCGGGCCTCTAGTAGAACTATAATAATTAACATAGTGTTATAAAAACCCAGGGACAGAGAGATGAATGGAACAGAATAGAACATCCAGAAATGAGCCCATGCACACGCACACACACACATACACACACACACACACAACCACGTGTGTTCAATATGTAGTATTTCAAATCAAAGGAGAAAGAATGGATTATTTGTGTGTCAACTTGCATCATTTCCAAAAAAATTAGTTATAGGTATATAACTACTTAGGTATATAACTACTAGTTATAGGTATATAACTACTTCATTAACCCTGTAATAAAATATATTCCAAATGGGTTTGACAACATAAAAGTACTAGCAAGGGTCCCAGTTCAAGATGGTGACTGAGGAGGTTCCTGAACTCAACTCCTCACACAGATACAATGTACCTGCAATGAAACAGGTAAGAGAGGATGAGTCACAAACTTGCCATAAACCCCACCCCGACACAGCAAGATAGCAAACAGGAGAGAACACACCACCCCTAGCTTCATCCATGCTGTCTCAAAGGGTAAGAGCTCCCTTTTTTACAGCTGCATAGTATTCCAGAGTATAAATGTACCACAGCTTTTTTATCCACTCATCTGCTGATGGGCAGTTGGGCTATTTCCAGATCTCAGCTATTGTACTAGTAAATAATGCTACTAGGCACATAGGGGTGAATATATTCTTTCTAATTAGTGATTCAGGATTCTTAGGACATATTCCCAGAAGTGGGATAGCTGGGTCAGATGACAGTTCTATTTTCTATTTTTGGAGGAAACTCCGTAATGTTCTCCACAGTGGCTGTACCAGTCTGCCTTCCCACCAGCAATGCCCTGGGGTTCCCCTTTCTCCTCATCTTTGCCAGCAATTGTTGTTTGTTAATTTATGACCGTAGCCATTCAGACAGGTGTAAGGTGATACCTTATTGTAGTTTTAATTTGCATCTCTCTGATGACAGTGAGCATTTTTGCATATGTCTATTGGACATCTGTATGTCCACTTTGAAGTGTCTATTGAGGTCCTTCATCCATTTTTTAAAAATATATTTTATTGATTTTTCACAGAGAGGAAGGGAGAGGGATAGAGAGCTAGAAACATCGATGAGAGAGAGACATCGACCAGCTGCCTCCTGCACACCCCCCACCGGAGGATGTGCCCGCAACCAACGTACATGCCCTTGACCGGAATCGAACCTGGGACCTTCCAGTCCGCAGACCGACGCTCTATCCACTGAGCCAAACCGGTTTCGGCTCCATTTTTTAATTGGATTGTTCATCTTCCTGCTGTTTAGTTGCATGAGTTCTTTGTATATTTTGGAAGTTAAACCTTTATGAGATGTATCTTTGATGACTATGTTTTCCCATACAGTAGGTTACTTTTCATTTTGTTGATGGTTTCTTTTGCTGTGCAGAAACTTTTTAGTCTGATGTAGTCCCACTTATTATTTTTTCCTTTGTTTCCCTTGCCCTAGGTCAGTGATGGGCAACCTTTTGAGCTTGGTGTGTCAAACTTCGCCAAAAAACTGAGCATAACTTGGGTAGTGTGTCACTTTGAGGAAAAAACATTATTTCGCAAATGTTTCATCCTCAGGAGCAGCAAATGTTTCATCCTCGGCATGCGGCTGCCTCAGCGGCCGCGTGTCATCAGAAATGGCTACACGTGTCAGGGCTGACACGCGTGTCATAGGTTCGCCATCACTGCCCTAGGTGCTGTATTGGTGAAAATATTACTATGTGAGATGTCTGAGGTTTTACTGCATATGTTTTATTATCGGATTTTTATGGTTTCATGATTTACATCTAAGTCTTATATTCATTTTGAGGTTATTCTTGTGTATGGTGTAAATTGGTGGTCTAGTGTCTTTCTTTCTTTTTTGCATGCACCTGTTCAACTTACCCAACACCATTTTTTGAAGAGACTGTCTTTAATCCATTGTATGCCCTTACCTCCTTTGTCAAATATTAATTAACCATACTAGTGTTGGTTGATTTCTGGCATTTCTGTTCTATTCCATTGGTCTGTATGCCTGTTCCTATGCCAGTACCAGGCTGTTTTAACTACAATGGCATTACAGTTTGATATCTGGTATTGTGATCCCTCCAACTTTATTTTTCTTTCTTAAAATTGCTGTGGCTATTTGGGATCTTCTATGTTTCTATATAAATTTTTGGAATATTTGTTCAAATTATAGATCTGTGAAATATGCCATTGGTGTTTTCTCTATTTTTTAAATATATTTTTATTGCCTTCAGAGAGGAAGGGAGATGGAGAGAGAATGATAGAAACACCAATGATGAGAAAGAATCACCGATTGGTTGCCTCCAGCACACCCCCACTGGGGATTGAGCCTGTAGCCTGGGCATGTGTCCTTGACTGGAATCGAACCCAGGACCCTTCAGTCCGCAGGCTGATGCTCTATCCACTGAGCCAAACCAGCTAGGACATGCCGTTAGTATTTTAATAGGGATTGTGTTGAATCTGTAGACTGCTTTTGGAATGTGGACATTTTAATGATATTAATTCTTCCAGTCTGTGATTTTGTATCTTCTTCTATTTCCTTTTTCAATGTCCCATAGTTTTCCAGGTACAGGTCTTTTACTTCCTTGGTTAACTTTATTCCTAAGTATCTTAATTTTTTTTGCTGCAATGATAATTGGGATTGTTTTTTTAGTTTCTCTTTCTGAGAGTATAAAAATGCCATAGAGCCCAGCTGGTATGGCTCAGTGGTTGAGCGTCAACCTATGAGCCAGGAGGTCATGGTTCAATTCCCAGTCAGGGCACATGCCTGGGTTGTGGGCTTGATCCCAAGTGTGGGGCATGCAGGTGGCAGCTGATCAATGATTCTCTCTCATTGATGTTTCTCTCTCTCTCCCCACCTGACTCCCTTCCTCTCTGAAATCAATGCTATAGATTTCCAGATGTTAATTTTGTATCCTGCTACTGTGCCAAATTTATTTAATAAATCTAGCAGTTTTTTTGGTGAAGTCTTTAGGGTTTTCTATGTACATTATCATGTCATCTGCAAATAATGACAGTTTTACTTCTTCCTTTCCAGCTTGGATGTCTTTTATTTCTTCTTCTTGTCTGATTGCTGTGGCTAAGTCTTCCAGCACTATGTTTAACAGGAGTGGTGAAAGAGGACATCCCTGTCTTGTTCCGCATCTAAGGGAAACCTTTTTCATTTCTGCCCATTGAGTATGATGTTGGCTGTAGGTTTGTCATATATGGTGTTCATTATGTTGAGGTACAATCCCTCTATTCCCATTTTGCTGAAAGTTTTTATCATACATAGATGTTGGATTTTGTTGAATGATTTTTCTGCATCTATTGATATGATTATATGATTTTTATTCTTTATTTGTTTTTGTGGAGTATCACATTTATTGATTTGCAAGTAGTGAGCCATCCTTGCATCCCTGAATAAATCCCACTTGGTCATGGTGTATGATCTTTTAAAAAATATTGTATTTTTTTGTTTGTTTTTTAAGTATTGTTTTTATTGACCTCAGAGAAGAAAGAAGAGGGAGAGAGAAAGAACCATCAATAATGAGAGAGAATCATTGATTAGCTGCCTCCTTCACACTCCCCACTGGAGATCAAGCCTGCAATCTGGGCATGTGACCTGACCAAGAATCAAACCATGATCTCTTGGTTCATAGGTCAATGCTCAATCACTGAACCACACTGGTCAGGTGTGTATGATCTTTGTAATATATTGCTGGATTCAATTTGCTAATATTTTATTGAGGATTTTAGCATCTATGTTCATTAGGGATATTGGCCCAGTAATTTCTTTCTTTGTAGTGTCTTTATCTGGTTTTGGAATTAGGATAATGCTGGCCTCATAAAGAGAGTTTGGTAGTCTTCCCTTCACTTGAATTTTTGGAATAGTTTGAGGATTGGTGTTAATTCTTGTTTGAGTGTTTGGTAAAACTCACCTATGAAGCCATCAGTCCAGGGCTTTTGTTTGCTGAGAGGTTTTTATTATTATTATTACTGGAGGCCCGGTGCACAAAATTTGTGCACTGGGGTGGGTGGGTCCCTCAGCCCAGCCTGCACCCTCTCCAATCTGGGACCCCTTGGGGGATGTCCAACTGCTGGTTTAGTCCCAATCTCACAATCTGGGACTGCTGGCACCCAACTGCTCACCTGCCTGCCAGCCTGACCACCCCTTAACCACTCCCCTGCCAGCCTGATTGATGCCTAACTGCTCTCCTGCTGGCCCAATTGCCCCCAACTGCCCTCGCCTGCTGGCTCGGTAACCCCCACTGCCCTCCCCTGCTGGCCAGGTCACCCCCAACTGCCCTCCCCTACAGGCCTGGTTGCCCCCAACTGCCCTCCCCTGCCAGCCTGGTCCCTGCAACTGCCCTCTCTGCCTGCCATCTTGTGGCAGCCATCTTTGACCACATGGGGGCGGCCATCTTGTGCGAGGGTATGAGGGTCAATTTGCATATTACCTCTTTATTATATAGGATTGATTCAATTTTACTAGTTGTTATTGGCTTATTCAGGTTTTCTGATTCTTCCTGATTGAGTTTTGGCAGATCGTATGTTTCTAGGCATCTGTCAATTTCACCCAGATTGCTCAGTTTGTTGGCATGTAATTGTTCATAGTATTTTCTTACAATCCTTTATATTTCTGTGATGTCAGTTTTTACTTTGTCTCTTTCATTTCTGATTTTATTTATTTAGGTCCTCTCTTTTTTTTTTCTCCTCTCAGTAAGTTTGGCTAAAGGACCATCAATCTTGTTTATGTTTTCAAAAAATCAGCTCTTGGTTTCATTGATCTTTTGTATTGTTTTTTAGCCTCTATGTCATTTATTTCTGCTCTGATCTTTATTATTTCCTCCCTTCTACTTATTCTGGGCTTTTCTTGTTATTCTCTTTTTATTTCTTTTAGTTGTAGGGTTGGATTGTTTATGTGAGCTTTTTCTTGTTTCTTGAGTTAGACTTGTAATGCTATGGAATTCCCTCCTAGAACTGTTTTTGCTGTGTCTTATAGATTTTGTGTTGTTGTGTGTTCATTTTCATTTGTTTCCAAAAAAATTTTGACTTCTGCTTTGATCTTGTTGGTAATCCATTCATTGTTTAATAACAAGCTATTTAGTCTCTATGTATCTGAATGTTTTTGAGAGTTTTTTTAAAAAAATTGTAGTTGATTTCTAGTTTCATGCCATTGTGATTGGAAAAGATACTTGATATGATTTCAATCTTCTTGAATTTTTAAGACTTATTTTGTGTCCTAACATGTGGTCAATCTTTGAGAATGATCTATGTGCACTTGAGAAGAATGTGTTTTCTGCTGCTTTGGGATGAAATATTCTGTAAATGTCATTTAAATCCATATGACATAGTACATCGTTTAAAGCTGCTGTTTCCTTATTGATTCTTTGTCTGGAAGATCTATCCAGTGGTGTCGGTGGGGCATTAAAGTCACCTATTATGAATATTGTTATCAATCTCTCCCTTAAAGTTTTCAAAGAGTATTTTCATATATCTAGGTGCTCCTATATTGGGTGCATATATGTTTACCAGAGTTATATCCTCTTGTTGAAGTGATCCTTTTATTATTATTATGTAGTGTCCTTCTTTGTCTCTTGGTATAGCCTTTTTTTTTGACATCTATTCTATTAGACTTGAGTATTGTTACCCCAGCATTTTTCCTTTTCCATTTGCATGTTATATTTTTTCCCTATCCCTTCACTTTCGGTCTATGTGAATCTTTTGTTCTGAGGTGGGTCTTTTTTGGATGGCATATATATGGGTAATATTTTCTAATCTATTCAGCTACCCTATGTCTTTATTTTAAAATATATTTTTATCGATTTCAGAGAGGAATGCTGATTTTAAAAAATTCATCAGGAATGCAAAGATACTAAAACTAAGGTTTTAAAAGTAGGATACAGTTGTGATAAACAATAGGTTTGTTTGTTTGCTTGCTTTTTGCAAAATAAATTTAAAATATTTTTATTGATTTCAGAGAGGAAGAGAGAGGGAGAGAGAGATAGAAACAACAGTGATGAGAGAGGATCATTGCTTGGCTGCCTCCTGCACACCCCATACTGAGGATCGAGTCCACAACCCGGGCATATGCCCTGACTGGGAATTGAACCATGACCTCCTGGCTCATAGGTTGATGCTCAACCACTGAGCCACACTGGCTGGGTGTGTTTAGACCATTTACATTCAAGGTTATTATTGACAGGAACTTATTTGTTGCCTTTTTTTTCTTTATAACTATGTTCCTCTCTCTATATATATTTCTTCTTCTTACAGAACTCACTTTAACATTTCTTGCAATGTTGGTTTGGTGGTAATGTATTCTTTTAGTCTTTATTTTTCTTTTCTGGGAAGCTCCTTATTTCACCTTCAATTTTTTAAATGACAGCCTTCCTAGATAGAGTAGTCTTGGGTTTAGATCATTGTTTTTCATTACTTTGCATACTTTATGCCATTCCCACCTGGCCTGAAGTGTGTCTGTTGAGAAATCAGCCCACATCCTAATAGGTACTCCCTTGTAGGTAACTATCTGTCTCTCTCTTGCTGCCTTTAAGATTCTTTCTTTGTTTGCCATTTTGATTATGATGTGTCTTGGAGTGGGTCCCTTTGGGTTCATCTTGATTGGAATTCTCTGTGCTTCCTGAACTTGTATAACTTTTTCCTTCTCCATGTTAGGGGATTTTTCTGTCATTATTTCTTTAAACAGTTCTGTATTCCTTGAACCCCTCTTCTCCTTCTGGTATTCCCATGATGTGAATATTGTTACATTTCATGTTGATCCCAAATTTCTTTAAACTATCCTGCTTTTTCATTATCTTTCCCTTTTGCTACTCTAATTGGGTGCGCTTTTTTTTTTTACCTTGTCTTTTAAATCACTGATTCTATCTTCTGCCACATTTAATCAAGTTTTGATTCCTTCCAGTGTATTCTTTAAATCAAATATGTTATTCTTCATTTTTGTCTGATTCTTATTTATGGTTTCTATTTCTTGTTTCATGCTGTTATACTTCCAGTTAAGTTCTTTGTAATTCTCACTAAGTTCCTTGACCATGGTTATAACCATTTCTTTGAACTCTCTATCTGATAAATTGCTTGCCTTCATTTCATTTATCTCTTTTTTTTTTGGAGTTTCCTCTTTTTCTTTCATTTGGGAGTGGTTTCCTTGTCTCCCCATTTTTCTGTCCCTTTGTAATTGTTTCTATGTATTAGATAGAACTGCTATGCCTCCCAGTCTTTGTGGGGTGGCCTTACGTATTAAGTGTACTGTGGGACCCAGAGATGCAGTCTCTTTGATGTCCTGCCCTTTTGTGTTTTTGGGGGCTCTCCTGTAAGTGGGTCTTGATTGTTATTGTCCCATTAATGGGTTGGATCTCCTCTCAGAACAAAATAAAACATAACAAGAAACAAAATAAAAAACAGACATAGGACCCCTACAACAACACCAAAAGCAACCACAAAAGAAAACGACAGCCTTCTAGATAGAGCAGATAGAATTAGGAAAGAAGAAAGATATTAAGATAATAGAAGAAAAGAAAAAACAAACAAACAGGAAGATAAGAAAGTGGGAAGAAAAAGGAATATGAAAGGGCAGAGGTAAAAGAAAGAAAATAAGAATAATGAATAGGGGAAGCAAAATGGTATAAAAGAAAAGAGGAAGAAAACTAGAATGAAAAGGAAAAAAGAGGAGAAAGCAGAAGGACATAAAATAAGAAAAGGAAGAAAGAAGATAAAGCAGGAGAAAAAAAGAAAAAAACAAACAAAAGGAAAGAGAAAATTAGAGATACGAAAGAAAAAAGAGAGACTAAAATAATAACCAAGCAATAAAAAAGAAAAATAAAGAAAATAATGACAAAAGGGTGAGGTAGAGTTGGACCCAGTACAGTTTAATGCCTCTTGGGAGCTCCCTTTGAATCTTGTTCTTCTGATGACTAAGGCTGACGTTTTGTCTGCTGATTCTGGGCTTTCCAGGAGGTACTTTGATGCTAGCCACTTCAGAAACAGTCCTCATTTGGCTCTCGGCAACCAATTCAAAGCTTCAAGAAATTCAGTTTGTGTCTGTCTCCACAGGACTTGGTTGTGTGTGGGAGGCACCAAGCTGCATTCTAAGGCCAGTTTGTTAGCAGCATGTGGCCCAGGATGGGTCAGCAAACTTCCCCAGGTTCTCGGGGCTCTGCCTCTGCCCGCCTTTGCCTGCCTGCCAGCTGTCAGTCTTAATTGCTGAAAGGTCTGTTTCTAATCTTTACTTATCTTAAAACCTTCAGCCTGACGCCACGGCCAGTGCACCAAAAGGTTACAGGTTCAAATTGTAGTGCAGTGCACCTACCTGGTTTGCAGGTTCCGATCCCTGGCCCAGGTCGCAGCTACATGCAGGAGGCAATAAATCTATGTATCTCTTTCATATAGATCTCTCTCTCTCTCTCTCTCTCTCTCTCTCTCTCTCTCTTTCTCTCTCTCTCTCTCTCTCTCTCTCTCTCTCATTCTGAGAGTCAGACTCCTAAAATAACACAAATATAGAGGCCCACTACAATCTTCTATAGAGACTGGCGAGGCTGGTGGGTGCCATCTTTTTTCTCTCTTCCCCTCCCTCTCTCTCTGCCCTACCTGCTCCAGATCGCCAATAGCTTCATGACAGAGCTTTTCCAGCTGCCGCCAGGGGACACACCCTTGATCACCTGGTTCTGGTAGTCAGCAGAGGTTACTTTCACTAGTCCCAAGGACTGTATCTAAGAAACAGTTCTTAATTCTTTCAGTGAACAGGGAGCAGACAGAAATACCCTTCTCCCAGTCCTTTCCTGGAACAGGTCTTTTGCATACTTTAAAAGCTGCAGCTTCCAATCACCTGCATCCAGGGGCTGACTGACATCCTCCCCTTTGGGACACTGAAAGGCTTTGGCACACTCTCAACTACGGAATCACTAAACCAAAGAAGGTGGCTTGGATGATCACAAAGGTTAGAGAGACAACCAAGATTGACAATGCTGAATCATAATGTTTAATCACATAAAGGAGACCACTCCCTTAAGACTAGGAGAGTTGGCTCTTTTATTTATTTATTTATTTATTTTAGAGTTGGCTCTTTTAATTAATGCACAGAGAGTCAAGGAAAATTAAAAATGAAAAAACAGGAATATGTTCTAAACAACAACAAAAAGGAGTTAAAAGTTAAGAAACATACTTTAATAAAATGAAGATGAGATTTGCTTGATTAAAAATTCAGAACTCAGGAGAATAATACATGAACAAAGTGAGGATTTCAACAAAGAAATAGAAAACATAAGAAAGTACTGAACAAATTACAGAACTGAAGAATACAATAACAGAACTTAAATTCACTAAAGGGGTTCAACAGCAGAATAGATAAAGTGAAAAAAGGGGATAAACAAACTCAAAGACAGGGCAGTGAGATTCACTCAAATAGAAGAGAGTAAAAAAAAGGAATAAAAAATAGTAAGGGCAGATTAAAGTACTTATGGAACAACATCAAGCAGACTATTATTTGCACTATGGAGGTCACAGAAGCAGGGAGGGGGAGACAGCGAGTTTACTTGAAGAAATAATGGCTGAAAACTTACTGATCTGGGAAGAACAACAACAGACCTCCAAATCTAAGAAGCCCAGAATGTTCCATATAAGATGAATCCAAAGAGACAAACACTGATACATACTATAATTAAATGTCAAAAGTTGAAGACAAGAAGAGAATCTTTAAAGCAGGAAGCGAAAAGCAACTTGTTCTGTACAAGGGAACATCCATAAAAATATCAGCAGATTTTTTCAGCACATTGCAGGCCAGTAGATATTCGAAGTGCTCAAAACAACAACAACAAAAACAAACAAACAAACAAACAAACAAACAAACAGAAAAATGTACCTGCTTAACCAAAAATACTCTACTCAGAAAATTTATCCTTTAGAATTAAGGAGAGCTAAAGAGTTTCCCAGACAAGCAAAACTAAAGAAGTTCATCACCACTAAACTGGTCTTATAAGAAATTTTCAAGAACTCTTCAAGATGAAACAAAAGGATGCTAATTAGTAACAGGAAAACATATAAAAGTATAAATTGTTCTAGTAAAGATGAATATAAATTCAGAATACTCTAATATGTTGTCACAGTGACTAAATCACATATAAATCTAGTATGAAGGCTAAAAGACAAAAGTATTAAGAATAACTATAATTACAAAATTGGTAAGAGATAAAAATATGTAAAGTGTGACATTAAAACATAAAAATGAGGGAGGTTTAAAAATGTAGCTTTAGTATGCATTCTAAATTAAGTTGTCATCAGCTTAAAACTAGGCTGTTATAAACATGAGGTATTTTATGTGAGCTGCATGGTAACCATGGCAAAAGGGGATGGCTGGTCACCTGCTACATACATACACAGCAGAGGACCTGGTAGAATGGGCACCAAAGCTTTAACAGGACTTAATTCTCAGAAGGAATGTGTTAGATTCCTTTTATTTTCTTTGTTATGCTTGTATAATCTAATATTTTTCCGTAAGTGTGTGTGTGTTGTAGCATGATCAGAAAAAACACACATTTATTCCAATTTGACATTTTGAAAAGCTTGAATACAGCCTCTAGAACTGTTAATAGCTGTGAAGTAGTTTCCAAAATACAGACTGAGTCAAATATTAGCAGACCTCACAATATGAGAAAATCTTCTGGCCCCAGACACAGCATGGTATCAATTTGCCAGCAAGAAACAAATGTACCCTGTGCATGTTTTCTGCACTTTAATGCCTTGACAGCAAACATGGAAAACACAGTATAAGTGGTTTAATAAAAGGCAAATTAAGCGGTTATATTAGTATGCAATGTTTTCAGTGCTCAGTAAGAGATGGAGATTGTCCTTGTTTCTGTTCCATTTAGTACAATGACATTTGTGATATAATCATTTCAAAGACTATGACTTTTGTGTTAAAACTTTGTCATTGGTTGATAGGTTTATGTAATTACGTAATGAACTTGATAGCATAAAGATAGATTTTGTGATTTATACTTAAATTTAGTGATTTTATTCCTATTCATTTAATTTACTTAAAATTTGAAGTGTTCTTAAGTTAAATACATACTTTGAAGCATCTTGTGGGGGGTGGGGGGAGGGATCCAAGAGGCAGGGCAGACAGATGTGGCAGGAAGGCCAAACTGTGGCACAACCTTTAATGGGACAGGAACAGCTTAGCAATCTACACAGAGGTTCTTGAGCCCCAGTGGGATCATCTCCATTTCCTTATTTAGTACTAGCAAGCTGTTAATAGCTTGACTAAAGTCTTTCCAGTTACTGTATTTTTGAATACTTCCACATGAGATTTAGAATGTCTGACTTATTAGGAGAAAAAACAATTTTTTTTTTTTTTTGGAACTGGGAAGCACACACGATAGTCTGATCCCCTAAGTCAGTTTCTTAGAGCTAAACTCAAAAATACACACACACACACACACACACACACACACACACACACACACACACACACAGCTGTGGGCCAGGATCTCATGAAAACAGAGACGTAACCCTGTACCTCAGCCTGTTTCAGAAACCCAGTGCTTCTGATTTAAACAGCTCACCTGCATTACTAGAGTCAATTTGGCCATAATTCCAGATGCGTCTGAAATCCTGTCTTTTAAATCTAGCACAATTTTTAGCCTGTTATACTTATTGCCTCAGCTCTCTCTATAGAGATTTTGTGCTTATCACTCTTAGCCTTAATTACAGAGCCCAAATAAAGTACCTGGGCTGGGATAATATTCCTGCTATATAAACTCCGCTCTGGCTTTGCCCAAGACAAAAGGTCTTTTTCAACAATTACAGATAATCAAAAGCAAGTTGTGCTTTGGGCTTTACTACTCTCAAAAACAAAACAGAAACATAAGCAAAAGTGCACCAGAAAATACTCCTCCTATCTTGCCCAAAATACATCTCCCACTTGTCCCTGCTTTCTCACTGCCTCACCAACCCCCAGTCCCCACCACATGCAAAGTGAAAAAGGTCGATTTTTTGAAGGATTTATGAAAAACTTAACCTGTGTCCACTATCTGAAACTTTAGAGGAGCTGTATGAGATGTCGAGGGAGTATCCCCCCAGGGAAGATGCAGCCTTACTGTCACAGAACTGCAGCACAGAGAGAGTCACACGAGTCCTTGAAGATACGCAGGGGCTGGCAGCAAACAGAGGTCTAGGAACTGGTGGTAGGAGTCTGTAGGAAAAATAAGCAGGCGAGGGAGCAGTCAGCCTGCAAAACGGTACCCCAAGTGAAGAGCTTGGGCTCAGGCAAACTCAGGGGCCCAGCTGGAGTAACATATGAGCCACTGAGTGTGGGCAGTTGACATCACTGAGAAAGGGCTGTCACAAAGGCCGCTCATTAACTCACACTGAGCCCCCTTCCACATGCTCCTGTAATCATCTCCTCACCAACCCTCCTGCCTTCTGTTTTACCTCACACTTAGAAACCCAAATCATATTTCCTAACATGCTTTTGTTATGCTCCCCTCACCCACAGATTCTATCACTGGCTTTAAATTGATTAAATTGTGCTTTTTAATTGAATCTATTGGGGTGACATTGGTTAATAAAATTATATAGGTTTCAGGTGTACAATTCCACAATATATCATCTATATATTGTATTGTGTGTTTACCATCCCAAGTCAAATCTCCTTGCATCGCCATTTCTCCCTCATTTACATTCTTCTACCTCCCCCCATATCCTCTTCCCTCTGGCAATCACCATACTGTTGTAGGAGTCCATGAGTTTTTATTTTCTTTGTTTAACCCCTTCACCCTTCTCACCCAAGTCCCAGCCTCCTCCCCTCTGACAGTGGTCAGTCTGTTCTCTGTATCCATGAGTCTATCTCTACGTTGTTAATTTATTCTGCTCTGACTGGCTTATTTCACTTTGCATAATAATCTCCAGGTCCACCCATGCTATTGCAAAAGGTAACATTTCCCTTTTTTTAAATTTTTTTTAATGGCTGAGTAGTATTCCATTGTTTAATGTAACAGCTTTTTTATTCACTGGTCTACTGATGGGCACTTGGGCTGCTTCCAAATCTTGGCTATTGTAAATAATGCTGCAGTGAATATAAGGGTGTATATATTCTTCTGAATTAGTGTTTCAGGTTTTATCATATACTAGAGGCCCAGGGCATGAAATTCGTGCCCTTGCGGGGGGGAGGGGGGGGCCTGCACCCTCTCGCAGTCTAGGACCCCTCAGGGGATGTCTGACTGCCTGCTTAGGCCCACTCTGGGCCTAAGTTGGCAGTTGAACCTCCTTAGCACTGCACTCGCCAGCCTTGAGCCCAGCTCTGGCAGAGCAGCGCTCCCCCTGTGGGAGCACACTGACCACCAGGGGGCAGCTCCTGCATGGAGCATCTGCCCCCTGGTGGTCAGTGCCCATCATAGCAACCTGTCATTCTGCTGTTCGGTCGATTTGCATATTAGCCTTTTATTATATAGGACTAGAAGTCCATTGCATGAAGAGATTCGTGCAATAGGCCTTCCTTCCATTGGCTTCCAGCACCAGTTTTCCCCTGGCACCCGGGACCCAGGTCTTTGCTCCAGCGAGAGTCTGCTGCCTTTGTCTTCACTACAGACTCTGGCTGGAGTCTGCCATCTTTGCAGCAGACTCCGGCCAGAGTCTGCTGTTTTCGCTGTAGACTGCAGTCTTCATGTTTCCTGCAGACTCAGGCTGGAGTTTGCCATCTTCGTCTTCGCTGCAGACTCCGGAGTCTGCAGTCTTCGTCTTCGCTATGGCCGGAGTGCCTCTCCTGTAGATCCCTTTGCCGCCCCCCCCCCCCCCCCACTGCCCTCCCTCTCATAGCAGGCATCCTGCCCCACCTGGCCACTCCATGCCTGGAGCAGCTGGGCGGCTGCCATCTTCGTCCTTCTAATTTGCATATTCCCTCCTGATTGGCTGGTGGGCATAGCGAAGTGATGGTCAATTTGCATGTTTCTCTTTTATTAGTGTAGATTTCCCTAGAAGTAGATTTGCTGGGTCATAAGGCAGTTCCATTTTTAATTTTTTGAGGTAATTTGATATTGCTTTCCACAGTGACTGCCCGAGTCTGTTTTCCCACCAACAGCGCACAAGGGTTCCCTTTCCTTGCCAATACTTGTTGTTTGTCAATTTGTTGATGATAGCCATTTTGACAGGTGTGAGGTGATGCCTCATTGTGGTTTTAATCTGCATTTCTCTGATGATTAGTTATGTTGAGCATTCTTTCATATGTCTATTGGCCATCTATATGTCCTCTTTGGAGAAGTGTCTATTCAGGTCCTTGGCCAATTTCTTAATTGGATTATTTGTTTTTTGGTGTTGAGTTTTATAAATTCCTTACAAATTTATGACATTAAGCCCTTATCAGATGTATTATTGGTGAATATGTTCTCCCATTCAGTGGGTTGTCTTTTATTTGTTGATTAGAGTCTCGGTGCATGAATTCGTGCACCAGTGGGGTCCCTCGGCCTGCAGGATTGGACCAAAACCAGCTCTCTGACATCCCCCAAGGGGTCCTGGATTGCAAGAGGGTGCAGGCCAGGCCAAGGGACCCCACCGGTGCACGATCAGGGTCGGGGAGGGATGTGGGAGGTTGGCCAGCCAGGGAGGGACTGTGGGAGGGCCCTAGGGTGTGTTCAACCTGTCTTGCTCAGTCCCTATCTGCTGGACCCCAGCAGCAAGCTAACCTACCAGTTGGAATGTCTTCCCCCTGGAGGTCAGTGCACCTCATAGTGACTGGTCAACCGGTCGACTGTCTGCCCCCTGTTGGTCAGTGCACATAATAGTGAGTGGTTGAGTGGCCTTAGCATATCATTAGCATATTACACTTTGATTGGTTGAACGGCTGACCGGATGACTGGACACTTAGCATATTAGACTTTTATTATATAGGATTAGAAGCCTGATGCATGAAGATTCATGCAAGAATAGGCTTTCCTTCCCTTGGCTGCTGGCAGCACCTTTGCTCTGGCTGGAGCCGCCTTTCTGCCTTCCCACGTTGCCCAGAGGCCCAGAGCAGCTGGGGTGGTGCGGAACGCCTGCATTGTTGCCATGGCCCTGCCACTAGCCGCTATCTTTGGTGGGTTAATTTGCATACTCACTCCTGATTGGCTGGTGGGCATTGTGAAGGTATGCTCAATTAGCATGTTACTCTTTTATTAGGTAGATGGTTTCCTTTGCTGCACAAAAACTTTTTAGTTTGATGTAGTCTCATTTTGTTTATTTTTTATTTTATTTCCTGTGCCCAAGGAGATATACCAGAAAAATATTGCTAGGAGAAACATCCGAGATTGCTGCTTATGTTTTCTTCTAGGATTTTTATGGTTTCGAGTCTTAACATTTAAGCCTTTAATCCATGTTGAGTTTATTCTTGTGTATAGTGTAAGAATCTGGTCTAGTTTTATTATTGTTTTGCATGTACCCATCCAATTTTCCCACCACCATTTGTTGAATAGACTATCTTTATTCCATTATTGCCTCTTTAGTCAAATATTAATTGACTGTAGACATCTGGGTTTATTTCTAGGCTTTCTAGTCTGTTCCATTGTCTATTTTTATGCCGCCACCATGATGTTTTGATTACTATGGCCTTATATAGTTTCATATCCAATAGCATGAGTCTCTCAACTTCTTTCTTTTTCTTGATTGCTCTAGCTATTTGAGGTCTTTTGAGGTTCCATATACATTTTTGGAATATTTTTTCTAGTTCTGTGAAATACACCATTGGTATCTTGATAGGAATTGTGTTGAATCTATAGTTTGCTTTGGATAGTATGGACATTTTAATGATGTTAATTCTTCCTACTGATGAACACAGTATATGCTTTCACTTATTTGCATCTTCAATTTCATTATTCAGTGTCTTATAATTTTCTGAGTATGGATCTTTTACATCCTTGACTAAATTTATTCCTATGTATGTGTGTGTTTTTAAGCAACTGCGAATGGGATTGTTTTCTTAGTTTCCCTTTATGATAGTTCATTATTGCTGTATAAAAAGTGCAACTGATTTCTAGATATTTATTTCTGTTTTGCCTGCTACTTTACTGAATTCATTGATCAGTTCTAGTAGTTTTTTTGGTAGAATTTTTAGGTTTCTCTATACAGTATCATGCCATCAGTGAATAATAACACTTTTACTCCTTCCTTTCCAACTTGTATGCCTTTTATTTCTTCCTGTTGTTTGAGTGCTGTGGCTAGGACTTCTAGCACTATGTTGAATAAGAGTGGTGAAAGCAGACATCCTGTCTTGTTCCCAATTTTAAAGAAATCGCTTGTAGTTTTGACAGTTGGGTATGATGTTGGCTGTGGGTTTGTCATATATGGCCTTTATTATGTTGAGATATGTACCCTCTATTCTAATTTTGCTGAGTGTTTATTCATAAATGGGTGCTGAATTTTATTAAGTGGTGTTTTTGGATCTATGTATATGAACATGTGATTTTTATCCTTCCTTTTTTTTTTATATGCATAACATTTCTTGATTTGCTGATATTGTACCAACCTTGCATCCCCAGAATAAATCCCATCTGATCATGGTATATGATCTTTTTAATGTA
This sequence comes from Eptesicus fuscus, assembly GCF_027574615.1. Classification (NCBI taxonomy): domain Eukaryota; kingdom Metazoa; phylum Chordata; class Mammalia; order Chiroptera; family Vespertilionidae; genus Eptesicus; species Eptesicus fuscus. The sequence goes on from NC_072477.1 coordinate 94,168,958, forward strand.
TTGCTGGACCCAGTTTGCTAATATATTGTTGAGGATTTTAGCATCTATGCTCATCAATGATATTAACCTATAAGTTTCTTTCTTTGTAGTGTCTATATCTGGTTTTGGATAATGATGGCCTTGTAAAATGAGCTTGTGAGTCTTCCTTCCTCTTGAACTTTTTTTTAAATAGTTTGAGAAGGATAGGTGTTAATTCTTCTTTTAATATTTGGTAAAAATTTCCCCGTGAAGCCATTTGGTCCAGGACTTTTGTTTGTTGGAAGTTTTTTTTTTGTTTATTTTATTTTGTTTCTTGTTGTTGTTGTTGTTTTTAAATTACTGCCTCTATTTCATTAGTTTTAATATGTATATTCAGATTCTCTGATTCTTTCTTATTCAGTTTGGAAGGTTGTATATTTCTAGGAATTTGTCCATTTCTTCCAGATTGTCCAATTTTTTGGCATATAGTTATTCATAATATTTTCTTACAATCCTTTGTATTTCTGTGGCCTTTGTTGTTACTTCTCTTTCATTTCTGATTTTATTATTTTGGTCCTCTCTCTTTGTTTCTTGATGAGTCTGGGTATAGAGTCATCAATCTTGTTTATCTTTTCAAAGAATCAGCTCTTGGTTTCATTGATCTTTTGTATTGATTTTTTTTAGACTTTATTTCATTATTTCTGCTCTGTTCTTTATTATTTCTTCCTTCTACTCACTTGGTGTTTGTTTGTTGTTCTTCCAGTTCCTTTAAATGTAAAGTTAGATTGCTTATTTGAGATTTTTCTTGTTTTGTGAGGTTGGCCTGTAATATAATGAATTTTCCTCTTAGAACTTTCCCTGTGTCCCATAGATTTTGGGTGGCTATGTTCTCATTTTCATTTGTTTCATGGTATCTTTTTATTTCCTCCTTGATCTCATTGTTAACTCATTCATTGTTTAGTAACATGTTATTTAGCCTCCATGTCTTTGTGTGTTTTTTTTCAGGTTTTTTTTTTTCTTGTGATAGATTTCTAGTTTCATACCATTATGGTCAGAAAATATGCTTGATATTATTTTGATCTTCTTAAATTTATTGAGACTTGTTTGGTGTCCGAATGTATGGTCTATCCTATAAAATGTTCTGTGTGCATTTGAAAAGAATATATGTTCTGCTGCTTTGGGGTAAAATGCTCTGAAAATATCAATTAAATCTATCTGATCTAGTGTGTAATTTAAGGCCACCATTTTCTTGTTGATTTTCTGTCTGGAAGACCTATTCAGTGATGTCAATGGTGTGTTAAAATCCTCTACTATGACTGTATTACTGTCAATCTCTCCCTTTATGTCCATCCAGATTTGCTTTACATATTTAGGTTCTCCTATGTTGGGTGCATAAATGTCTACAGGGTTATATCTTCTTGTTGTATTGCTCACTTTATCATTATGTAGTGTCCTTATTTATCTCTTACTGTAGCTTTGGTTTTAGAGTATATTTTGTCAGATATATGTATTGCTATCTTAGCTTTTATAAAAATTTCCATTTGCTTGAAATGTCTTTTCCATCCCTTTAATTGTACTCTGTATATATCTTTCCTTCTGAGGTGGGTCTCTTGTAGACAGCATATACATGGGTTTTGTTTTCTGATCCATTCAGCTACCTTATGTCTTTTGATTGAAACATCTAACCCATTTACATTTAAAGTGATTATTGATAGGTATGTATTTATAGCCATTTTATCCTTTTAACTACCAGTATGTCCCTCTAGTTTATCTTCTTCTTCTTCTTCTCCTTCCTCTTCTTTTTCCTCTACCTCTTCAAGCAGGCCCTTTAACATTTCTTATAATACTAGTTTGTTGGTAACAAACTCCTTTAGCTTTTTCTTGTCTTGGAAGCTCTTTATTTCTCCTTCAATTTTAAATGATATCCTTGCTGGGAAATGTAGTCTTGGTTTTCATAATTTTGCACAGTTTATGCCAATTCCTTCTGGTCTGAAATGTTTCTGTTGAGAAATCAGCTGACAGTCTCATGTGAGCTCCCTTGTATGTAACTAATTGTCTTTCTCGTGCTGTTTTTAAGATTCTCTTTTTGTCATTAACCTTTGCCACTTTAATCATGATTTGTCTTGGTGTGAGTTTCTTTGGGTCCATATTGTTTGGGACTCTCTGTGCTTCTTGGACTTTTTCCTTTCACCATATTAGGGAAGTTTTTGGTCATTATGTTTTCAAAGAGGTTCTCAATTCGTTGCTGTCTTTTTTCTCCTTCTGTTGCCCCTATGATGCAGATATTGTTACACTTCATGTTATCCCAAAGGTCCCTTAAACTATCCTCATTAATTATTTTTTCTTTTTTGCTGCTCTGACTGGGCATTTTTTTCTATCGTGCCTTCCAAATTGCTGATTCAATCCTCTGCTTCATCCAACCTGTTGATTATTCCCTCCAGTGTGTTCTTGATATCAAATATTGTAGTCTTCATTTCTGAATGGTTATTTTTTGCTTTATATGTCTTTTTTTTCCATGCTGTTGTAGTTCCTTGAGCATGCTTACAATCATTACTTTGAACTCTATATCTAATAAATTACTTGCCTCCATTTCATTTAGCTAATTTTCTGAAGAATTCTCCTGTTCTTTTATTTGGGGCTTGTTTTCTTGTCTTTCCATTTTGTCTGCCTTTTTGTGTTTGTTTCTACATAATTGATAGATCTGCTATGACTCCCAGTCTTAATGAGGTATCCTTGTATATTAGATGTCCCGTGGTATCCAGTGGTGAAGTCTCCTTGATCTCCTGAACGAGGTGCTCTATGAATGTCCCTTTTATGGATTATGTGGGCCTTCCTGTTATAACTGAGTCTTGATTGCTATTGGCTCATTCATGCATGGGATCCATACTCAAGCTGACTGACTGTGAGGCTCAGCCCTGACCATGGTGTGCAAGGTGCTATTCAGGGGCTGACAACACAGAGCCAAAATCACCTTAGTAGGGTTTGGTGCCTGCTGAGATTTCCCTTTGGATGTGCTATTTGTGAAGCTTATTGGATCCTGCTCTGATGTTGTCTGAAGCTGGCCACTGGGTATGTTGATTCTGGGACTCTTGGGAGGGACTCTGATGCATATCAATGTCAGACGCTGTCTGTGCCTGGCAACCTGTTTGGAACTACAAGTTATCCACAGTTTGTGCTGCCTCTTGTGGGCTTGGGCATGTGCAGGAAGGACCAAGATGCACATCAAGCCTGGCTTTTTCCAGCACCAGGCCTGGGAGCAGGTCAGTGAAAATCCCAAAGCACCTTGAGATTCAGCTGCCTGTTAGGCTCAGTCACTGAAGGAGCCTCTGGTGGAATCAGGGCTAGTGGATCTCCTGTGAGAGGGAAGTGCCCCTCAGCCTCCAGGAAAGATGGTGGGTATGGTTTCTACCCCAATGCTATAATTCTCTGTCCTGAATTTTCCCCTGACCTTGCTATGGTGGAGTCACTAGGAGTTGAGAGGTTGGGGCCTTGAGAGCCCAGAGATTGAGTCTGCCAAAAGCTGAAATGGTGGTTCTATTGGACCTCTTGTGAGGGGAAAGCACTAGTCAGGTTTACAGAAAGTGATGAGAATGGCCCCCGCCTCAAAACCAGACAACTCAGTCACTGACATCCTTTGAGTCTGCCCAGACCTCTACACATTGGCCAAGACAGCTGACTCTTTCTAAAGGCCTCTGATTATTCAACCAGTACATTTCATTTAAGACCATAGAAATCCCTCTGAGCCCATCCTATTCATTTTTGTCTTTTAACTATATTGAGATAGCACTAGTTATGTATATCTACCTATGTCTTAGTGTTTAAATGTATTAATGTTTTTATTTATTTATTTATTTATTTATTTTTAATGTTTTTACAATATACAAAATAAATAAATTACCAGATTGTAGATACAAAATAATTTGCCATTTACATGCAATAAACATTAATATTTTAAGAAAAATTGTTTTAAATATAATAATACTGGAGGCCCTGTGCACAAAATTCATGCACTCGGGACAGGGGGGTTCCCTCAGCCCAGCCTGCATCCTCTGGCAGTCCAGGACTCCTCGGGGGATGTCTGACTGACAGGTTAGGCCTGCAGTTGGACATCCTTAGTGCTGCCATGGAGGTGGGACCCGCCACCACTGCTGCACTCATCATCAGTGAGCCGGCCTTCTGTCTGAGCAGTGCTCCCCCTGTGAGAGCGCACTGACCACCAGAAGGCAGCTCCTGCATTGAGTGTCTGCCCCCTGGTGGTTTGTATGTGTCATAGCGACCAGTCTTTCTGCCAGTTGATTTGCATATTAGCCTTTTAATATATAGGATTACATGCAATAAACATTAATATTTCGAGAAAAAAGGATTTTAAACATAATAATATTACCAAAAATGGTACTAACATAGTATAATATCACAAAAGTTGTAGCAAATATTAAAAATCTGCAACTAACAGGGTTACTTCTATTATATTCTAAAATATTTCTTTTCCTCTGGCTCTATTTTTGTTCCTCAGTTTATGTTGTTCATTATATTCCACAAATGAGTGAGATCATGTGATATTTATCTTTCTCTGACTGGCTTATTTCACTTAACATAATGCTCTCCAGGTCCATCCATGCTGTTGCAAATGGTAAGAATTCCTTTTTTTTCACAGCAGCGTAGTATTCCATTGTGTAGATGTATCACAGTTTTCTAATCCACTCATCTGCTGAATGGCACTTAGGCTGTTTCCAAATCTTAGCTATGGTAAATTGTGCTGCTATGAACATAGGGCTGCATATATCCTTTCCAATTGGTGTTTCCGATTTCCTGGGATATATTCCTAGAAGTGGAATTACTGGGTCAAATGGGAGTTCCATTTTTAATTTTTTGAGAAAACTCCCTACTGTTTTCCACAGTAGATGCACCAGCAGTGCAGGAGGGTTCCTAAATGTATTAATGTTTATTTGGCACCCTATTTTAAGTAAAAGATCATATCAGATACTATGGGGATACAAAGTAGATAGCACATTATTCTTGTCCTCAAAGAGCTAATAATCTAGTAAGATAAAAGAAACAAGACAAGAAGTCAAGGGTTAAATAATAATGAAGCAATTAAGAAATAGCTCAGTACTGCTGGTAACTGCTATAGGGTCAGAGGGAGAAAGCCCACTCGGACTAGGTATTCTTCTGCTGTTCCTTCCCTACATGCAGGAAGTGGCAGTGATTTTTTTCACTGAGTCTTACTGGATATTTTGGGGCTGGCCCTTTCAACTACCTCAAAATGGGAGTTTAGACCTGAGTTGTGATGTTCCTTCCATCCCAAGAACCTAGGAAGGGTGTTGGGATAAAGGTCACTTGACCACTAGAGATCCAAGAAGTAGCATCTTTGAGAGGAATTTAAATCAGAGCCCTGTAGAATATCCAATTGGAAATTCAATCCCAAGAGGCCAGGATTGGCTAAAAAGAAAAGAAGTGGAGAGAAAACACAGGTGCAAACATGACCATTGGCTAGAAGCCAAGGAAGCTGGGGTAAGTTAAAAGATTTGAAGCAGAGGGTGGGCAGAGTCTGGGAACATTCCCCAAGTCTAAGAAAATAGTTGCAATATCTTTTATTTTTAAAAATTGTAACCTAAGTTTTAGTGGGATGACTCATAAAAAGGTTCACTGGACTTAGACACCACCTCCTACCAGATTAGACTCTTTCTCACCAGAAAGGAAGGGATGGTGCTAACCTAGAAGGGTTTACCCTAAGGTTCCCTAGAACATTTCTAGGGGAAGGGTTCCTTCACCTACTTCTCTGACCCAGATACTTCCCAGTGGCTAATTTTAATACCATGGGTTACTCAAAACCTAGTCCAATACACACTTAGGTGTCTGAGTTGGAGAAGGGAGGCTGGAGTCTTGGTGAGCTAAATGAGCATTAATAAAATGCATGGTGTGTGAATACCTCGATGATAACATTTTCTGTTTCCTTGGCGGGTCAGAGTTGTGGCTCCAGGAGGTGGCTTGGGTAGGATGTACATTGTGTCTAGAAGTGAGCCCAAATTCACAAATCTCCCCTGGCTCCCTCCCTCAGGGCCTAGCACTAGTTACTGAACTCCTTATATGCATATCCTGATAGTTTCCTTAATCCTGACCTGCTGTTATGGTAACAGTGGTGCCAGGGAAGGCAGGGGACCAGTAGGAACAGAACAATGATTGATTTTATAGGGAGTATTCTGGCCAGTGAGCTATGGTGAGTCATTACAACTGAATTCTCTTGTGAGTACATAGGGCATGTGGTTTTTTTTGTTTTTTTTTAGTAAGAGGTGCTATTCTGGAGTTCTCATTTGAGTATCAATTTATATAATCCATGTCGCTGATAGTCTGTATTCAGTAAACTGTGGAAACCAGACTTGGAAGTTCTAGAACAGTCAGCTCTTTGTTCTGACAACAGAATCACCTGTGAAGTCAAGACTACAGATTGTTGGGCCTCATTCTAGATCTACTGACTCAGAATACATACATTTTTAGAATTCCACAAGTGATTCTGAGACATGGTCTAGGTCCGTGGTCGGCAAACTGCGGCTTGCGAGCCACATACGGCTCTTTGGCCCCTTGAGTGTGGCTCTTCCACAAAATACCAAGGCCTGGGCGAATCTATTTTGAAGAAGTGGCGTTAGAAGAAGTTTAAGTTTAAAAAATTTGGCTCTCAAAAGAAATTGCAATCGTTGTACTGTTGATATTTGCCTCTGTTGACTAATGAGTTTGCAGACCACTGGTCTAGGTGATAAACTACTGTTCTGAGACAATGTTCTACAAGTTTGAGGTCCAAAATGCTGAATGAATTCTGCTATCATGTGCTCAGTTAAACTGTGGAGCTGTATGGGGCCAGGTAATCTGGGTAGATGTTACATGCTTAGGTTATCTGAGTAGGCAAAGGTCTTCTTGACAAACAGGGTGACAGTTATTGATTTAGTGATTAGCGAAAGATAAATGTACCTTCACTATGGGGCTGATAGACAATTACTTCAAAATCTATTTGAGATTATTTCACTCTTGGAGGTACAAGGGAAAAGAAGAATAAATTGTAGTCTGTGTTTAAGCATTTCCCAAAGAATATTATTTTGAATATCTTTATTGGAAGAGAAGTGAAAAGTCATAGTATATTGTTTAACTTAGATATTGATGTTGTTTTAAATGTTTAAAAATACAAAATCCATCAGAGATAACCTTCTTCTGGTCAGTTTGACCTAGCCAGATACATCCGTCATTCCTAAGCTAAATAAAGTGGCGCAAATAGGATCTGAGTTACTACTCTTCTTACTAGACTTCAGCAAATAGGCCAATGGCTTGTACACACTATCAGAACAAGAACCAATGGAAACAAGGCTCAGCTCTAATAACAATGGGATGGGAGGGACAGACGGAGACTGACAGACCCTATAAGAAAACAGAGAGAGCCCTTTGAAAAGTGGGACCACTACAGGGAACGTGTTGATTAAGATAGTCAACTTCTTCTGGAGGATATTCCCATAGGGAAAACAAAGAAAAAAATGATATACCAGTAGCAGTCAAGCCAGGGCACAAGAGATTCGTAACATCACCTCCTTTGCCAGCGACATCCATTCCCACCCTTGAAAATACCTTCCTTGGGAGCTTGGGTAGAAGAATAGCTGGTAGATAATTTATTGTTGCTACGACTTCCTTCTTTGGTACATAGGTCACATTTTATTTTAAAGTTCCTGGTGTTGAATGCTCAATTTGATTAAGAAAAGAATGGGTTCCAAAGGTCCAAATTTTAACTAAATCAGTCAGTCCACGGACATGTCCACTAGTTGGCAGCATAGCGTCATAGCAGATATAAGGCTACTAAAAGTCTTGTTGGATCACATTTAATGTTTTAAATGGATCCAGTGGTCAGCTGGGGTGTTGCCACAGGACAAAGTACATGGGCTCAGCCTTCCATGGTTGCTATGTAGAGCCACCCTCCCTCCATGTTCCCTCTTCTGCCTCCAAGTTCTAAGACTGCTTCTTCATTTCAGGGAAGGGTCTCTCTGGTAGTCAGAGTTATAGCATCACGAAGTTTGGGGGGCAAGAACTCCCCAAGAAGGGATCTTGGTAGCATACATATCTGTTGACCAAGAGTTCTCTAGAGAACAGAACCAATAGGCTATGCATGTGTGTGTGTGTGTGTGTGTGTGAGAGAGAGAGAGAGAGAGAGAGAGAGAGAGAGAGATAATAGAGTGATAGATTATTTTAAAGAATTGGTTCACACAATTGTGGAGACTGTCAAGACTAAAATCTGCAGGTGGGCAGGCAGTTTGAGACCCAAATATTTCAGGACAAGTCCAAAGGCTGCTGGCAGAATTCACTGTTGCTTTGTCTTTTCATCTGTTCAGGCCTTCAAATGATTAGATGAAGCCCACCCACACTATGGGGAGCAAGCTGCTTTACTCAAAGTCCACCCATTTAAATGTTAACCCTCCCAGACCTGAGGCCCTGGACCTAACTGTCCTCTTAAACTACACAAAGTCAATTCAAACACATGGGGGCAGACATTTGCAATGGCTAACCATGAGGTTTGACCATGATTGGTTGGTTATTTTTAGTTTGTGACGCATTTTTTTTCACGTACTAGGCAAAGTACCGAAAATTAGGTACAGCGATATAGTGGCAGATTCAGAAATTACTGAAAAATCAGTACAGCGGTCTCATCCAAAATATTATGCTAAGTGAAATAAGTCATACAGATGAAAACAAATACCATATGATTTTGCTTATATGGGGAATATAGAAAAAAAATAAAAGAACAAACAAAACAGAAACAAACTTAAGAGATATAGAGAACAAACTGATAGTTGCCAGATGGAAAGGGGATTAGTGGGCTGGGTATTAAAGGTGAAGGGATTAAGAAGTACAAAGAGGCAGTTACAAAATAGTCACAGGGATATCAAGTACAGCATAGAGAATATAGTCAATAATCCTATATAATAAAAGGTTAATATGCAAATTGTCCCCTTGGGAGTTTGACCGACCGGGAGTTTGACCACTCACTATGACGTGTGCTGACCACCATGGGGCAGCATGGAACAAAGGAAGGCCCCGGCCAGCAGCCGGCAGTTGGGGGAAGGCAGGCCCCAGTCAGCAGCTGGAAGGCCCTGATCAGCCTTGATTGCTGGCCAGGCCTAGGGACTCTACCCATGTATGAATTTCGTGCACCAGGCCTCTAGTACTGTAATAACTATGTATAGTGTCAGGTGGGTACTAGACTTATCACTGTGATCACTTTGTAAGTTATATAAATGTCTGATTACTATGTTGTACACCTGAAATAAATATAATATTATGTGTCAACTATAATTAAAAATAATTTTTTTAAAACATGAAAAAGAAAACATCCTAACACATACCCAGAATAATGTTTGAACAAATACTTGGGCAGTACAACCCAGCCAAGCTGACACATAAAACTAACAATCACAGTGCTGAGTGGTCACCCTAATCAGCCTAGACCACTGCTCCTCACACATCAGAGAATAGCAGGTATAGGTAGTCAGCAACAGGGGTGTCCTTCCCCCAGGTTGTAGATGGGTGGATAAAAGAACTAAGTATGGATGAACCTCAAACCAATAAGAGCACCTGCCTGGCCAGGTTATACATTCCTTCTGAAAATCAGTGTTGGAAAGAATGAGAAAGACCAATAGCTCTATTTGAAGAACATCCTTGGGTCCATCGCATGTTGGCATAAGGTCTTTAATGAGAATAGAAGGACATGTGTCATGTTCTCAACTCATTGGAGCAAAGTATTTATAATCTCTTTAGAGTGAGGGGAGGAGTGGAATCTCACGCAGTTCATACCCCATTCTGCTGGAATGTTTACTTTTAAATGCTTTGCAGGCTGTATTTCAGGCTTTTGTTTGCCATTTGTTTCCCAGAAATCAAATTAAAATATCTCTGGAAAAACTCTTAGTAATGTTATGATGATGCTCATCTTATGAGTTTCACAGGAGTTCACACAAATTAGACATCTATCCTATAGAAGAATTTGGCCAAAGAATACTATTGTGACTCCATTCAGTGTTGTTAAGGTTACCGCTGTCTGTGTTGAAAAGCAATTCACTCATAGCCAGTGAAATCAACCACAGTGGCAGAGAAGCCATTGTTACTGCTGCTGAGTGAGCCACTGTAAGGAACCTTATCACACCCGGAAGGATCTGCAGTTAGGGTTCCAAGTTTTGGTTAACTCAGTGAACCAAAGCAGCTATATACAGGACCTATATAAATTGGGCAGGGAATTAGAGCAGGTCTAAGAGAAATGAGGGAAGTGACAGTGTAACAGATCCCTATCTGCTCTCTCTCCAGTAGCTTGCAAACTCCAGAAGAGTCTTTGTTTGAGTGTGTCCCCAGAATCTGGCATATATCTACCTGTGCTCAGTGAATTTATGTTAACTGATTGGCTGATCAAAGAAAATCCAAAGCAATCTTCCTCAAAGTACTGATACATAATCATAGCAGTCAAAAAGGAATGGGACTCTTTTTGGCTAGTGATTAATTTTCAATTAATTTAATTATATAATAACCACCATCTCTGCATGTCTGCTTGCCCCTCTGTAAAACGAGACTGGGGAATGTCCTTACCACCCATACAATGCCCAGGGACACATTTGATAGGTAAATATGCCATGGTCGGTAGCACCCAAACTATTCATTCACAACAGCTCTTTCCCTTCCTAGCAGAGGGACAGAAGGTCCTGGAAGATTTTCCAGGCTATTTAATTCCTTGAGGCAGAGACTGTGTATCTTATCCCCAGCACCTAACATATTACCTAACATCCATAGAATGTGCTCAGGCAATGCTTAGGCAATGCTTATGCTCATGGTTCCATTCTTGCCAAGAAGAGAGATTGGAGCATGATGGAATTTTAGGAAGCCTGTGATAAACAGAAAGCTGGTAAAATGAGCAAAGATTATTACAATGGAATATCAGAAAGACTTAAATGAGTAGCAGACAATATTGACAAAGATAATAATTCCTGAAGAAAACAACTAGGACATTGAGTAGGTGGAGGTAGTTAGAAGACAAAAGGGAAGAAAGGTAACTAGACCCCAGTGAGTACTTATCCTGCCAGGATGTGGAATAGATGGTGACATATATAAAAATATGGAGATTAAGAAAGCAGGTCTTTAGGGAGAATCAAAGAACATGGGAAGTAGAGTTCCCAGTCTTAAAGAGTTCACACATTATACTCTTTCATTAACAGCAACCTGGACTTTCATTCTTGTAGAGCAGTGAATCTTGACCAGCTTTGAGGAGCTGATGAAAGGTATGAACCCTTCTCCCAAGAAAAAAGTTTATATGATTCATTTCATTGTAGGTGGGTTTTGTTCATATAGAAAAACTATATAAAAGATGTGTACTTAAGTTTTTCATGGAAGAATGAACATGTATTTCCTGAAATAAAATGGAACTAAATTAAAATTTACAAATCTATACTAATAAAAGGGTAATATGCTAATTAGACCCGATAGACCAGATGTCTTCTGGATGTCATTCTGGATGTCCTTCCTGAAAAAGCCAGGGGCATGGATGGTCTGCAAACTGCCCACAGCCCTTCGCCCAGGCCAGCCCCACCCCCCAGCGGGGACCCCCACCCTGATGGGGGCGTGGCTGGCCTGCAAACCCTTGGCAGCCCCTTGCCCAGGCTGGCCCCGCTCCCAGCAGGGACCCCCATTTCAATTGGGGGCATGGCTGGTCTGCAAACCTCTGGTGGCCCCTTGCCCAGGCCGGCCCTGCCCCCCAGCAGATACCCCCATCCTGATTGGGGGTGTGGCCAGCCTGCAAACCCCATGGCCCCTTGCCCCAGCTGGCCCGCTACCCAGCAGGGACCCTCTACCCTGATCCAGGGCCCCCTTCAGGGCAGACCAGCTGGCCCCCACCCGTGCACCAGGACTCTATCCTATATAATAAAAGGGTAATATGCAAATTGACCCTAAGGGCAGAGTGACCAGAATGACCTGAACAGCTGCTGGACCAGTCACCATGAGGTGCACTGACCACCTCTTGGCCCCTTTCCCCGGCTGTCAGGCACTAATCACCCGATGGCGAATGGGGAACCAGGGGTGGGTGGCAGCGGGGGGTGGGGCCAGCTGCGGGCAGCTGGGGAAGATGGTCCTGATCACAGGCCAGGCCTAGGGACTGTACCCACACATGAATTTCGTGTGCCGGGCCTCTAGTAAAAAATAAAAATAAAATTTTAACTATGCTCACATTTCAATAGTAAGTCAAATTTTGTTTGCCTTGAATAGAAAGAAAATAAAATGAGGCCTTTGTTACAGTGATATTCATATCAGGGTAATGTTTGACATTTATTCAATTTTGACCTTCCTTTCTGCTGGCCATAAGTGCTGACCATTCCAATACACAAAACTCAGAAGAGGTATTCAGCAATGTCAGAGTTCTATAGCTCACTGTCAGAAGAGCCTGGCTATGTCAAGATTCACGGGAACCCTCCCAGTTATTTGAATTGAATTAATGCCCCCATAATTTCCTTTGTCTACGAAGTTACCTTAAGCAAAATCTGATGTTGTCCTCAAAGATAAGAGGTTTTAAAAGAGAAATGAGTCACCAGCGGGACTTACTCTGTGAGGAGCCATGTACTTTCTCATCCTCTGGCTCTATAATGCTCTCGCCTCCTCTCTCGTGCCACTCAGTCCCATTCCCTTCCATAGTTGAGTCCTTGCCTCTTCCCACCCATCAATAGCCTTCTCCTCACTATACACATCTCCATGGGACAGTCAAGGGGGACCCCACCCCTACTGTAGCTGGGTAGCAACCCACATGTGACCTGAACCACTTCCCCCAGAAGCACATAAATATCGTGGCTTTACCGTAACTGTTTTACCATAACTGTTCCATTATGAGGGCATTATGTGCTAGCCTTTTGACAATTACATTTGGTCCTATCAAAAAATATGTTCCAAGTTCCATACAATCCGTAAAAACTGGTTTCTGGGGCACAATCTGTTCAGAGCCCAGCCATTGCTTGCATATGATGTTACACTTGCATGAGTATACTTGATGCTCTACTTACACGAGTTTCTCCCTCATTAGTTTTAATAGAGCAGTGATCCAGATGTATTTTATTCCTATGAGAATATATGGGTTATGTCTGTCCATGTCCCAATTCTCAGATACAGTATTCAATGATACCTGTATCATTAAGGTAAATACTTCTAAACACTTCTGTTTCCACCACTGCCAGGCAGACTTTTCTTAATATTTTGTTCTAAGAGCAGAGTGGAAAGCTGTCATTTTCTGTGTAATTCTACAGAGCCCTCTTGGGCCAATGAAGCTAATAGGGAAGCTGAAAACATACTGGGATGTCTCGATTACAGAGCTAACTTCCCCCTCCAGACTGATCTTCCCAATTTGGTAAAAAGTTGAGCTTTCCTGTGCTGCATCTCCACTGATTCTTAGTCATCTCTGGCCTGTTCCTCAGAGAACAAGATCTCCACGGAACATTAAATTGGACATGGAGGGAATGTCCTTGGAAGAATACCCACTTCCCATGCATTTTGAAGTCCTAGTCACATCACTGTTATCTTCACTCATTATTTAACACAATGAAGCCGTGCTTTTAAATCTAATGTGTGAATAATTGAAAACACAAGCAGCCTTATGTCTTGCCTCTCACATTGTTATAACCTAGTGGTGTCTCTTGCTCCCACCAAAAACACAAATCATCACAGCAAGCTCTCTGTGTTTGTGATGGCAAACCTCCAAAACAGTGTTGTTTGGCAAAAACAGGAGTGTTTTTAGTAACAAAATCCAAGACACTACATTCTCAAACCAGCCTATCATGGGCTAATTAACAAACCATCTGTTACATCTGGCCCCAAACTGTTAACGCAGAAACTTGATTATCTTCATGTGTGAAACAGATCTAGGTGAATTCTATTTTACTGTATCTTACCTTTCTGTCATATAAGTCAGAAATCCAAATTTATTTGCAAATGTTCTCTGGATGTTTGAAGCCCTCTGGATAACTTACTTTTTTTCAGTTTCTTATGGAATTTTAAAAAACAAACGAAAAACCCCTCCAAAATGTACTTAAGCATTTAGGGTTCATCTACCTAAATATAAGAAGTTACTTGTATCAAATGGCAAGATGTGGGATGAAATGAAAAAAAACTCCAACTCAAAATGATGTAAACAATAAAGCCTACTCTGGCTCACATCACTGAAAAGTCAAGTGGCAAAGCACATGGCAGGGTGGCTCACTAAGAACTCCAGCCCCTTTTATTTTATTTTTTATTTATTTTATTTATTTATTTTTTATTTTAAATCCTCATAAAAAGCATGTGTTTTCTAATTTTTAGATAGAGGAAGGAGAGAAACATCAATCGGCTGTCTCCCACATGTGTCCCCAATAGGATGGAATCCCCAACCTGGGTATGTGCCCTGTCTGGGAATCATACCATCATACCTGCACCCCTTAGTGTAGGGGACAGGGCTTTGGTTCCATTTACTTGTGCTGCTCTCAGTTTCTTCTACCTGATGGCTGCAGCAGCAGTTAGGGTTCTGTACGTCCTCTCTCCTAACTGGGCGGACAGAGAGCCTCACCTCTCAGCTCTACTTGTATAAACCTGAACCAATCACTGTGGCTCTTAGAATGCCAGACACTGATCTCATCCCTACCAATCACGTGGCCACAAAGATGGCACAGGCTGTTTGGTTCATGCAAATTAGTACCGACCCAGGGAGTTGGTGGTGGCCGCATCCCACCTGAGCCACCTGGGTACTCTGCCATGGGGGAAGGGAGGAAAGAGGGGCAGGAGAGGCTCACTGTAGAAGTGGGAAAGAGAGGTGATAGATGCTACATAAGCGACTATTGAATGCCACCTGCACTATTTTCCTTAAAAAGGAACTGCTTTTTCTGATTAGAATTGCAATAATGAGATGTTACTGATATTGTTTAAAAACAGCATACAAGCCCAATTGGTGTGCTCAGTGGATAGAGCATCGGCCCCTCCTCGCACACCAAAGGGTCTTGGTTTTGATTCTGGTCAAGGGCAGGTACCTGGGTTGCAGGTTCAATTGTGCGATGTGTTTAGGAAGCAACCAATTGATGTGTGTGACCTCTCTCTCTCTCTCTCTCCCTCTCTCTCTCTTTCTCCTTCCCCCCTTCCTTCCAGAACTCTCTAAAAATCCTCAGGTGAGGATTAACCAAAAAACAAACAAACAAACAGCATACAAATTTTTTTTTATAGCAGAAAGAGAAAGATAGAACTAGGGTAGTATTTATCTATCCAAAAGAACAATTTTGCCAATATTATACTGGTTAGGAATCCAAGTATAGGAATCTGAGTCCTTGGATTTCAATTGTATCTCCATCACTTACCAGCTGCATGACCTCAGTTAGCATCTGTGTCTCAGTAAATGAGGATAACATTAGTGCCACCATCATCAGGGCGAAATGAAATCGCACATGCAGATACATCTTGTAGCAGTAATGAGTGCTCTATAGTTGTTACCCATCCGTCAGAATGTGGCTTCTCTGTGGACAGGGACCTCGCCTGCCTTATTCCCTGCTGTAACCTCAGTGTCTGGCACAGAATAGATGGTTGATAAACACTCGTGTGAAGAATGAATGACTCTCCTTTCTTCCATCTCTAACTCCCAAAACCAGAGTAAAGAATAGGAAAGAGTTAAGGAAATTAGAGGCCAGTGCAGCTGGAGCAAGTTCTTGGTTGCAGGCCAGCACTAAAATCCAGGAGGAATGGGGTTCAGAGTTGTAGATCTACTGAGTGCCATTGGAGCAGTGCAGCTGACAGGGTCTGGAATGGAAGACGTAGAAGTGTTTGTTAAATCCCACAGCCCGAGCATTTTTTTTTTTTTTTTGAGCCCAAGAAGCAAAGGATGAAGCTGAATCATCTGGTTCAGTAACATAATCTTAAAATAAAATGAAAAGGCTGGGAGGATCTCTGTGGGAAAAGAGAGAGCAAGAATATTCAAAGGGAAAAGACAATAGAGGATTTAATCCAAAACATCTAAAAACAAATACTGTCTTCAGGGATTTTCAGAGATTCTCTATAAAGGGAGAAAGAAGTTGGTGACTAAAGAAGAGGATAAAACTGTGGGGATGTTTCAAACATAGGGACTGCACATGCTGTGTTAGAATATACCTACAGGAATTCCTCAATCAGGCAGATAGACATGCTCAATTCTGAGCTGGCCCTCCCCACCCTCCAGCCTTCCTTATCTTCTGGGCTTCTGCCAAGAGGTGGTAGAACATTGACACAAAAATAGGCCCTGCTCAGTGAGAAGAAACCCAACCAAACTAAACTCTCCTCCCAAGATAAAGCTAATGAATATTCACTTTGGAATATTCAGAGGGACAATACAAAAGAGAAGTCATATGGAAGATTCAACAAATGCACAACTTTGCATTTGTTTTAAAGAGACTTAATTTAAAATAGTTTCAGATGTACAGAAAACTGGCATAAAAACAGTATAGGTAAATTATATATATCCTGTGCCCCTGTTGTTAAGATCTTACATAAATATGATACATTTGTCACAACAAATGAGCCAATATGGATATACTATTATTAAGCAAAGCTCAGACCTTATTTCTTTTTTTTTATTGTTTAAAGTATTACAAGTAGTAGTACATATGTCTCCTTTTTTTTCCCCATTGACCTTCCCCCGGCCTCCCCTACCCCCTGGCACATGCCCTCACCGCCCCCCCCCCAGTGTCTTGCATCCATTGGTTATGCTTATATGCATGCATACAAGTCCTTCGGTTGATCTCTTACCCAGCCCCCCAACCCTCCCCAGCCTTCCCGCTGTAATTTGACAGTCTGTTAACTGCTTCTCTGCTTCTCTCTATATATTTTTGTTCACCAGGTTATAATGTTCTTTATTATCCATAAATGAGTGAAATCATATAGTATTTTTCTTTCACTGACTGGTTTATTTCACTTAGCATAATGCTCTCCAGTTCCATCCATGCTGCTGCAAATGGTAAGACTTCCTTCTTTTTTATAGCAGCATAGTATTCCATTGTGTAGATGTACCATAGTTTTCTAATCCACTCATCTGCTGATGGGCATTTAGGCTGTTTCCAAATCTTAGCTATTATAAATTGTTCTGCTATGAACATAGGGGTGCATATATCCTTTCTGATTGGTGTTTCTGTTTTCTTGGGATATATTCCTAGAAGTGGTATTACTGGGTCAAATGGCAGTTCCATTTTTAATTTTTTGGGGAATGCCATACTGTTTTCCACAGTGGCTGCACCAGTCTGCATTCCCACCAGCAGAGAAGGAGGGTTACTTTTTCTCTGCATCCTCTCCAGCACTTGTCATTTGTTGATTTGTTGATGATAGCCATTCTGACAGGTGTGAGGTGGTATCTCATTGTTGTTTTGATTTGCATCTCTCAGATGATTAGTGATTCTGAGCATGTTTTCATATGTCTCTTGGCTTTCTGAATGTTCTCTTTCGAAAAGTGTCTATTTAGGTCCTTTGCCCATTTTTTGATTGGATTGTTTATCTTCCTTTTGTTAAGTTGTATGAGTTCTCTGTAGATGTTGGATATTAAACCCTTATCAGAGATAGCATTGGCAAATATGTTCTCCCATGCAGTGGGCTTTCTTGTTGTTTTGTTGATGGTTTCTTTTGCTGTGCAAAAGCTTTTTATTTTGATGTAGTCCCATTTGTTTATTTTCTTCTTAGTCTCTCTTGCCCTAAGATCTATGTCTGTAAAGATATTGCTATGACATACACTGAGTGTCCAGATTATTATGATCTCTGAACGCATAATAATCTGGCCACTCAGTGTATATCCTATATAATAAAAGGCTAACATGCAAATTGTCCCCTTGACCAGGAGTTCAACCAGCAGGCAGGCCGGACAACCGCCCATGTTCCCTCCCCCTGGCCAGCCTGGCTGGACCTCACCCATGCGCAGATTCATGCACCGGGCCTCTAATATATATATATATACACTGAGTGGCCAGCTTATTATGCATTCAGAGATCATAATAATCTGGCCACTCAGTGTATGTCTGCAATTTTGCTGCCTATGGAGTCTTGTAGGATTTTTATGGTTTCCTGTCTTACATTCAAGTTCTTTAGCCATTTTGAGTTTGTTTTTGTGTATGGTGTAAGTTGGTGGTCTAGTTTCATTTTTTTGCATATATCTGTCCAATTGTCCCAGCACCATTTATTAAAGAGACTGTTTTAACTCCATTATATGCACTTGCCTCCTTTGTCAAATATTAATTGAGTATAATGGCTTGGGTCAATTTCTGGGTTCTCTATTCTGTTCCATTGGTCTATATGTCTGTTCTTGTGCCAGTTCCAGGCAATTTTCAGAACTGTTGGTTGGTAATATAGTGTGATATCTGGTATTGTGATCCCTCCAACTTTGTTCTTCTTTGTGGCTTTTTTTATTCCAGATGAATTTTTGGAGAGTTTGTTCTAGATCTTTGAAATATGCCATTGGTATTTTAATAGGGATTGCATTGAATCTATAGATTGCTTTAGGTAGTATGGACATTTTAATGATGTTGATTCTATCAGTCCATGAACATGGTGTGTTCTTCCATTTGTTTATGTCTTCCTCTATCTCTTTTTTTCAATGTCCTATAGTTTTCCGAGTACAGGTCCTTAGTTAAGTTTATTCCTAGGTATCTTAATTTTTTTGGTGCAATGGTAAATGGGATTGTTTTTTTCATTTCTCTTTCTCTGAGTTCATTATTGGTGTATAAAAAAAGCCATAGATTTCTGGGTGTTAATTTTGTATCCTGCTACATTGCCAAATTCATTTATTAGGTCTAGTAGTTTTTTGATTGAGTCTTTGGGGTTTTCTATGTATAGTATCATGTCATCTGCGAATAAGGACAGTTTTACTTCTTCTTTTTCAATTTGAATGCCTTTTATTTCTTCTTCTTGTCTGATCGCTATTGCTAGTACTTCTAATACTATGTCGAACAGGAGTGGTGAAACTGGGCATCCTTGTCTTGTTCCTGTTCTTAGGTGAAATGGACTTAGTTTTTGCCCATTGAGTATGATGGTAGCTATAGGTTTGTCATATAGGGCTTTTATTATGTTGAGGTATGATCCTTCTATTTCCACTTTGCTGAGAGTTTTTATCAAGAAAGGGTGTTGGATTTTGTCAAATGCTTTTTCTGCATCAATTGATACGATTATGTGATTTTTGTCTCTCAGTTTGTTTATGTGATGTATCACGTTTATTGATTTGCAGATATTGTACCATCCTTGCATCCCTGGAATAAATCCCACTTGATCATGGTGTATGATCTTTCTACTGTATTGCTCAGTCCAAATTGCTAGATTTTGTTGATGATTTTAGCATCTATGTTCATCAAGGATATTGGCCTGTAGTTCTCTTTTTTTGTGGTGTCTTTATCTGGTTTTGGGATTAGGGTAATGCTGGCTTCATAGAAAGAGCTTTGAAGTGTGCCTTCCTCTTAAATTTTTTAGAATAGTCTGAGGAGGATAGGTTTTAATTATTCTTTGAATGTTTGGTAGAACTCCCCTTTAAAGCTGTATGGACCAGGGTTTTTGTTTGCTGAAAGATTTTTCATCACTCTTTCAATTTCTTCGGTAGTTATCAGCCTATTCAGGTTTTTTGATTCTTCTTGGTTGAGTTTTGGGAGCTTGTATTTTTCTAAGAATATGTCCATTTCATCTAGGTTGTTCCTTTTGTTGGAATAGAGTTGTTCATAGTACTTTTTCATAATCATTTTTATTTCTCTGGGATCGGTTGTTACTTCACCTCTTTCATTCCTGATTTTGTTTATTTGGGTCCTCTCTCTTTGCTTCTTGGTGAGCCTGGCTAGAGGTTCATCTGTCTTGTTTATCCTTTCAAAGAACCAGCTCTTGGTTTTGTTGATCTTTTGTATTGTGTTTTTTTTTTTTTTTTTGTCTCTATGTCGTTTATCTCCGCTCAGATCCTTATTATTTCCTTCCTTCTGCTTATGCTGGGCTTTTCATGTTGCTCTTTTTCTAACTCTGAGTTGTAGGGTTAGATAATTTATTACCATTGTTTCTTGTTTTTTTTTTTTTTTTTTGCAGTAGGCCTGTAGAGCTATGAACTTCCCTCTCAGGACTGCTTTCACTGTGTTCCATAGATTTTGGATTTTTGTGTTTTCATTGTTGTTTGTTGCCATGATACTTTTTATTTCTTTGTTGATCTCTTTGGCAACCCAGTCATTGTTTAATAGCATGCTATTTAGCCTCCAGGTGTTTGATTTTTTTTTATTGTTCTTATTGTAGTTGATTTCTAGTTTTATGCCATTGTGATCTGAGAAGATGCTTGATATGATTTCTATCTTCTTGAATTTATAGAGACTTTGCCTGTGACCCAATATATGGTCTATCTTTGAAAATGACCCATGTGCACTTGAGAAGAATGTTTATTCTGTGGCTTTGGGGTGAAATGTTTTGAAGATGTAAATTAATTCCATCTGATCTAGTGAGTCATTTAGGATTGATGTTTCTTTGCTGATTTTTTGTTTAGAGGATTCATCCAGTGGTGTTAGTGGGGCATTAAAGTCCCCTACTATGACTGTATTTCTGTCAATCTCTCCCTTGATATCCCCCATAAGATGTTTTATGTATTTGGATGCTCCTGTATTGGGTACATATATGTTTACCAGAGTTATATCTTCTTGTTGGATTGCTTCCTTTAGTATTATGAAATGACCTTCCTTATCCCTTGTTATGTCCTTCACTTTGAGATCTAATTTGTCATATTTAAGTATTGCTACCCAGCTTTGTTTTCATTTCCATTTGCCTAAAAAACCTTTTTCCATCCCTTCACCATCAGTCTGTGTGTGTCCATTTTTCTGAGGTGGGTTTCCTGTAGACAGCAGATATATGGTTCATCTTTTCTTACCCACTCAGCTACCCTATGTCTTTTGATTGGGGCACTTAATCCATTTACATTTAAAATTATTATTGATAGGTAGTTGTTTGTCACCATTTTTATTCTTTACCCCTGTGTTCCTTCTTCGCATCCTATTTCTTCTTTTTATAGCAGACCCTTTAGCATTTCTTGCATTGCTGGTTTGGTGGTAATAAACTCCCTTAGTCCTTTTTTGTCTGTGAAGCTCCTGCTTTCACTCTCAATTTTGATTGGCAGCCTTGCTGGGTATAGTATTCTTGGATTCAGACCCTTCCTTTGCATGACTTTGTATATTTCATTCCATTCCTTTCTGGCCTGAAGTGTTTCCGTTGATAAATCAGTTGCTAGTCTATTGGGGGATCCTTTGTAGGTAACTTTCTGTTTCTCTCTGGCCGCTTTTAAGATTCTTACTTTGTCGTTGGTGTTTGCCAATTTAATTATAATGTGCCTTGGCATCGGTTATTTGGGGTTCATTTTGTTTGGGACTCTGTGAGCTTCTTGGAGTTGTGTGAGTTTTTTCTTCCCTATATCAGGGAAGTTTTCTGTCATTATTTCTTCAAACAGGTTTTCTATTCCTTACTCAGTTTCCTCTCCTTCTGGCATCCCTCTTATGTGGATGTTGTTTCTTTTCATGTTGTCCCCAAGTTCCCTTAGGCTCTCCTCCTGTTTTTTAAGGTTTTTTTTCTAGATGCTGCTCTGCTTGGGTATTTTTCCTACCTTGTCTTCTAGATCACTGATGTAGTCTTCTGCTTCTTCTAGTCTACTGTTAATGCGTTCTATTGAGTTCTTTATTGCAGTGATGTCATTTTTCATTTCTTCTTAGTTCGTCTTCATTTCCTCTTGGTGCTTACACATATTGTTGAATTTGTCTTCCAAGCTTTTCAGCGACCTTATGACTATTTCTCTGAATTCTTTTTTTTAAATAAATCTTTATTGTTCAGATTATTACAATTGTTTCTCCTTTTCCCCCCCATACTTCCCCATTACCCGGTTCCCTCCCCCACCCCCGTTGTCCTTATCCATAGGTATATGATTTTTGTCCAGTCTCTTCCCATACCCCCCACACAGACACCCCTTTCCCCCTGAGAATTATCAATCCACTCCCATTCTATGCCTCTGATTCTATTATGTTCACCAGTTTATTCTGTTCCTCAGATTTTTAATTCACTTGATCTTTAGAATCACTTGTTGATAGATATTTGTTGTTCATAATTTTTATCTTTACTTTTTTCTTCTTTTTCCTCTTTTTAAAGAATACCTTTCAGCATTTCATATAATACTGGTTTGGTGGTGATGAACTCCTTTAGTTTTTTCTTATCTGTGAAGCTCTTTATCTGCCCTTCAATTCTGAATGATAACTTTGCTGGATAGAGTAGTCTTGGTTGTAGGTTCTTGCTATTCATCACTTTGAATATTTCTTGCCATTCCCGTCTGGCCTGCATAGTTTCTGTTGAGAAATCAGCTGACAGTCGTATGGGTGCTCCCTTGTAGGTAATTAACTGTTTTTCTCTTGCTGCATGTAAGATTCTCTCTTTGTCTTTTGCCCTTGGCATTTTAAGTATGATGTGTCTTGGTGTGGTCCTCTTTGGATTCCTCTTGTTTGGAGTTCTGTGCGCTTCCTGAACTTGTAAGTCCATTTCTTTCACCAGGTGGGGTAAGTTTTCTGTCATTATTTCTTCAAATAGGTTTTCAGTATCTTGCTCTCTCTCTTCTGGCACCCCAAAAATTCGGATATTGGTACGCTTAAAGCCATCCTGGAGGCTCCTTATGCTATCCTCACACTTTTGGATTCTTCTTTCTTTCCACCTCTCTGGTTGGGTGTTTTTTTCTTCCTCATATTCCAGCTCTTTGGTTTGACTCTTCGGGTGCGGTGGTCTACTCTGTATATTCTTCATTTCATACAGTGTATGCACAATTTCTGACTGGTCCTTTTCCATTTGTTTGGTATTTTCATTAAGGTCCTTGAAGGTCTCTTCAAGTTTCTCAGCAGTTTTTAGAAGATTCTTGAGTAACCTTATAAATATGGTTCTGAACACTGTGTCGTCCATTAGTTTGCTTTCGTCTATTTCTCCTACTTGTGACATACTTCGATGTCTCCACATTTTGGCTGCCTCCCTGTGTTGATGGAGTGGCTTTGTGTGGTCGGTGACCTATAGGGGCCAGTAGCTCAGCTTCCCCAATCACCCTAGGTGGTCGCTCTTGGTACTCTCCTTTGTGGGCTGAGTGGAAAGTCTTGGTGTAGTTAAAAGCCCTGATTGCTGTTGGTACACTGGGAGGAATTGACCTCCGGTCCAATTGGCTGTGAGGGCCTGCTGTGTATATAACGGAAGAATTGCTGTGCTGGAGACACAGTAGGGCTTTGGTGCTCACTGAGTCTGCCTCTTGAATGTGTCCCTTATGAGAGTGGTTGAAATCTGGTGTCGTCCACACCGACAGAAAAGTCACTCTCACTCTCCAACCGGCCGAGAGTCCCTCTCATAGGTGTCTGGGTCGCCCGCGTGTCCCCAGAAACTGGAGTTCAGAGTGGTTGGGATTGTTGGTATCACTGGTGGGAATTGATCTCCCAGCCAGTTGGCTGTGAGGATCAGCAGTGTCTCCACTGGGAGAGCTTCTGTGCTCAGCTTGGATGGGGCGGAGTCTCAGGGTGGCGCAGACAAGCTTTGGTTTCCCGTCTGCTCCGCCCTAAGAGGGGCATTTTCTCTGTGCCCAAATTAATGGCTGCGCGCCTCTGAGAGAAGGCAGCTTTTGAGTCTCTCCCGCTGCCTAACAGACCAGTTTCTCCCCAGCTGGGGCTTTGTTTTTCTCCCGAATGAGAAATCCAGTCACTGGGAGGGCTGTGCTCAGCTCGGATGGGGCGGAGTCTCAGGGTGGCGCAGACAAACTTGGTTTCCGTCCACGCCGCCCTACGAGGGCCGGTTTCTCCATGCCCGAATTAATGGCTGCGCGCCTCTGACAGAAGGCTGCTCTCAAGCCTCGTCCGCTGCCAAACAGCTCAGTTTCTCCCCGACCGCAGCTGGACCTCAGTGCAGTCGGGCGTCCTTGCTTTTCTCCCAAACGAGAAAGCTAGCCACGCAGCGTCTGCTGCCCTCCCTCTCTGCGCGCGCCGCGAGCAAGCCTGCCGCGTATTCAGCTGCCCGCCCTTTCCGTGCTCACGGATCTCCGCACCTCCACAGCTCCTGAGGCTCAGCATCCTCCTCTCTGTTTTTCCTCTAGTTGTAGGTTTTCCACTCTGCCAGCTTTCCGGTGGTTCTGGATGGTGTGCGCTCTGTTTTCCAGTTGTAGTTTCAAAATTGTTGTGGTAGGCAACAGTTAGGTGTTTACCTTATGCCGCCATCTTGGTTTCTCCTCCTTCCTCCTTTCTTCTCTCTGAATTCTTTCTACGCCATATTGCTTGCTTCCATTTTATTTACTTCCTCCTCTGATGATGCCTCCTTTTCTTTCATATGTGGGCTGTTTCTTTGTCTCCCCCTAATCTGTCCTCTCCGGGTGTCTGGTTATGTAGCTCACTCTCTCCTGCGTAGACTTAAAGGCAAAAAATACAACACAACAAGGCACAACACACAAGGCACTGAATACAAATGTATTCATGATACTAATAACCCCAAATAAAGGTGACCACCAGAGAAAAGAGAATTAGGGGATAACAAAAAGAGTGCAAAAATGATATTGAGGAAAGGAAAAAAAGTAAGAGAGAAAAGAAAGAGAATAAAAAAGAAGGGGGAAAATCTATTTATATGGGGAGAAAACTCAATAGAACAACTAATCCAAAAAAATGCAATCAACTAACACCCAGAGATGAATGCAAACTAGAAACACCAACTAATAACAATCGAGGAGAGGAAAAACAGAAGCAAGAAAAAAACAAAAAAGAGAAACAAACAAAAAACCAATCTAATCAATAATGAAACAAACAACAACAATAAGACAGAGAGAAAGAAGGGCAAAACCAAGCAAAATAAAACAAAAAACATAAGACAAAACAAAACAGAAAACAAGAAACAAAAAACACACCAAAAACAAACAAAAAGAGGGAAGAGAGAAATAAAATTGGATAGTGAAGAAAGAGAAGAGAGAAGTGTGTATGGACTTGTAGCAGGGGATCAGAAATTAGATATATAAGTAGGATGAATTTTTAACAGGGTGTAATAAGAAGGAATAGGGAAAATCTAAAGCAGGAATAGGGTAAGAGAAACAGGACAGCAAAAGGGGAAAAGTGAGGAAGAGAGTGTTGGCATAAAGGTAAAGTTGAGATAGAGTAAAATGATGCTAAAGGAAAAATGAAAATAGAATGTAGAACATTAATCTCAAAATAAAATAAAATAAATAAAGAGAAAATAAAATGAGACTTAAAAAAGATGAAATAATAGTAGTAATAATACTCATTAAAAATAAAAATATAATAATTAAAAAGGTAAAATCAAGTGAGAAAAAAGAAAAAAATTAGTTTCTTAAGTAAAAGATTAAAAAAAAAATCTTTCCTGTCAGGTAGTCAGGACAGTATTGAAGTTCCCTGCATTCCACCACTCCTTTGTGTTGTAAACCACAATTCTGTTTTCAAGCAGGCAGTATTTCTTTGTTTCTCAGACTGCCTTTAGCTTTATTTACACAAGAGTCAATTTGTGATTCAACCCCTGGGTGGCAGTGTTTTTGTATTGACACCCAGGGCTGTAAATCCTCTCTACCCAGTATTTAGATATTGTTTTTCCTGCTGCATTTAATACTGGTTTGGGGGAATAGACTGCCCCAGAGCTGATTTTCTGTTCATTTCTTCCTGCTCTAATCTCCAGGTACCACAAAAACAACTTTCCCCTGCAGTCTCTGAGAGTGTTTTTAATTGGGTGATCCTATGTACTGGGCTTAGTAATCAAAAGCAAGGATTTAAAGGGAAAAAAAAGCCAGAGTAAGTGCGCAAACTCGTGACTTTTTCACCCCAGCACTGTGCACCACTGCGCATGTCTCTGCACACATCTTTTTTCCCTGGCACAGTGCAGCCGATTTACTGGTAAAGCTTCAGCCTGCCTTTTTGTGCCCAGCCCAGCTATGGGTTAATTTCTAGAGTTCCCTTTTGACAGCAGCCCTGTGGACCCCCTTCCACATTTGAGGACTATGCTGGCCCCAATGGCCACAGATTTTGTGGGGCGCAGACTTCCTCTGTACCTCTAGATCCCTCTACTCGTGTTTCTCCCTCCAGCCTGGATCGCAGATCTCTTCTTTCTCTGGGTGGAATCTGACCTTTCTGTGAGAAGGTGCAGAGCTTGTCCGAGTCTGTGCATTCACGCTGCTTGAGACCTGGTGTTCATGAGTTTGCAGCTGGTCCCTGGGTGTTGTGGTTGTAGGGTCCCGGCAGGTATCCAATTCTTTCCAGTTGAAGGTAAGGCTAGGCTTCCAATCACACCCACTCTCCCCTTGAAGATGGTGAGGTCTCTGCAGCAGAGCTGTCGCTCTGGGAGAGATTTCAGCAGCAGTGGAGGCTGCCCGGTCAGGGGAGCTGGGTCTGGCAGTCCCCAACAGTCCCTTGGAATGTGGTTGTCCCTCACTCACAAATAGACACTCCCTGTACGTCCACAACACTCTTCTTTCGTTGTCTCATTCACACACTATCTTACAGCCTGCCTTCCTGTTGGCAGCCATCTTTGATCTCTTCTCAGACCTTATTTTGATGCCTTTAGTTTTAACCTAGTCCTTTGTCCAAGGATCCCCTCCAGGGTACCACATCACATTTATTCATCATGTTTCCTTAGGTTCCTCTAAAAGGTGACATTTCAGACTTTGTTTCTTTTAGATGACCTTAATATTTGAGAAATACTGGTTAAATATTTTATGGAATGTTCCTCAATTTGGGTTTGTCTAATGTTTTTCTCTTGATTTGATTGGGACTATAGTTTTTGGGAGGAAGAGCACAGAAGTAAGTGCCGTTCTCATCATGTCATATCAAGGGTACTCAACCTGACTCACCACTAATGATACCAGTCTTCTGCATATTTATGCCCCCTGTCCATACTATACTCTTTGGATAAACCACTTAAATCCACAGTTAAGGGGAAGGGAGTTGGGCTCCACTTTCTTAAGGGGCCAGTGTCTATATAAATTTACAAAAATAAGTTATTCTTTATGGGAATTTGTCTCTGCTCCTCACATATTTATTTAATCATTTACTAGTATTTATGTCTGTATGTGTGGGGAATCCATAGGCAGCAAAATATCAGACATATGTCGTAGCAATATCTTTACTGATACAGCTCCTAAGGCAATGGAAACTAAGGAGAAAATAAACAAATGGGACTACATCAAAATAAAAAGCTTCTGCACAGCAAAAGAAACCATCAACAAGAAAGCCCACTGCACGGGAGAACATATTTTCCAATGTTATCTCTAATAAGGATTTAATCTCCAAAATTTACAGGGACCTCATACAACTCACAAAAGGAAGATAAACAATCCAATAAAAAAAGAAAATGGGCAAAGGACCTAAATAGACACTTTTCGAAAGAGGACATACAGGAGGTAGAGAGACATATGAAAACATGCTCAAAGTCACTAATCATCCAAGAGATGCAAATCAAAACGACAATGAGGTTCCATCTCACACCTATTAGAATGGCTATCATCAACAAATGACAAGTGCTGGGGAGGATGCGGAGAAAAAGGAAGCCTCCTTCTCTGTGGGTGGGAATGCAGACTGGTGTAGCCACTGTGGAAAACAGTATGGTGTTTCCTCAAAAAATTAAAAATGGAACTCCCATTTGACCCAGTAATTCCACTTCTGGAATATATCCCAAGAAAACAGAAACACCAATCAGAAAGGATATATGCACCCCTATGTTCATAGCAGCACAATTTACAATAGCTAAGATTTAAAAACAGCCGTAAGTGCCCATTAAGCAGATGAGTGGGTTAAAAAACTAGGGTACTACGCTGCTGTAAAAAAGAAGAAACTCTTACCATTTGCAACAGCATGGATGGAACTGGAGCATTTGGGGAATTGTTTGACCCAATTGTCAGACTCCAAATTTATAAGATGTGTGTTTTCCCCCTGGAAGTTTGCTTTAGTCACTTTGGCCAAGAGCATTATGCAAAGTAAAATAAGCTGGTTGGAGAAAGATAAATATCACATGATCTCACTCATTTGTGGAATATAATGAACAACATAAACTGTTGAACAAAAATAGAGCCAGAAAAAAAATATTCTATTACATAATAGAAGTAATCCTGTTATTTTCAGATTTTTAATATTTCCTACAACTTTTGTGATATTATACTATGTTAGTACAGTTTTGGTAATATTATTATATTTAAAATCTTTTTTTCTTGAAATATTAATGTTCATTGCATGTAACATAATAAAAAAATAGAGGCAAATTCTTCAAATAAAAAAATAAAAACATAAGATGTATCTACCTTAGAAAAGGGAGTGTAAAAAATATATACTAATATGTATACACAGATATACATATATATTATTTATTTCAGAGAAGAAAGGAGAGGAAGAGAGAGATAGAAACATCAATGATGAGAGAGAATCATAGATCGGCTGCCTCCTGCACGCCCCATACTGGGGATCGAGCCTGTAACCCAGGCATGTGTCCTGACTGGGAATCAAATCATGATCTCCTGATTTATAGGTCAATGCTCAACCACTGAGCCATGCCAGCTGGGCCAATTAGTCACTTCTTAAATAAGCTTAGTAGAAGACAAATTCACTTCCAACCTTCAAATTGTTCTCTCAAAGACTGCTAATGCTGAACAGAGGCATGGGCATTCTTTCACAGAGAGCATTAAAGTGATCAAGGTCATGGACATGGATAATAGGTAATGTCAAGGTAGGTAGAAGGTCTTTTATGTAAGTTACACAGATGAAAAAAAACACACTGAACACATATGAGGTAGATGGCATTTTATAGGGGAACTAAATGTGTAACCAGAACCCACGTTTGGCCTCCCTGCCACCATGAAAGCCAAACTCACGAGACAGATGCTGGTGAAAAAGGTAAGTGGTTTATTCAAGTGCCAGATACCTTAGAAAATGGGAGACTCTTGTGGCAAAGCCATGTCAATACCTTGCTACAGGCAGAGTTTTTTATAAGGAGAAAGAGGGAAAGCAGAACAAAGAAATCAAGGGAATGGGACTTAAAAGTTCTCTATGTGCAGTCCAGCACAGTCCACTCCAATAAGAATCTTGACTGGTCAAGTGATGGTCTGGTGTGTGTCATCCTGGTCTTCATCATCCTGGTGCTAAGTCATTCTAGTTCTATGGCTGAAGGTCAGCAAATCTCCTACAACTGGGATGACTGAAGGTCAGAGTCCGCATCTTCTGAAATTAGTTCCTAGGATTCTTATACAAACACTAGAGGCCTGGTGCATGACATTCGTCCACTGGAGGGGGGGGGGGTCACTCAGCCCAGCCTGTACCCTCTTGCAGTCTGGGACCCCCAAGGGGTCCTTAGCACTGCCACAGAGGCAAGAGAGGCTCCTGCCACCGCCGCTGCGCTCACCAGCCCTGAGCCCGGCTTCTGGCTGAGTGGTGCTCCCCCTGTGGGGTGCACTGACCACTAGGGGTCAGCTCCTGCATTGAACATCTGCCCCATGGTGGTCAGTGTGCGTCATAGCAACCAGTCATTCTGCCGTTTGGTCGATTTCCATATTAGCCTTTTATTATATAGGATACTGTTTATCTATAAGCTACATATTAGAGTCAGCATTTACAGAAAAAATGTCAAAAGAATGGTAGGGTGGGTTACAATTCCCCATTGTTACAAATGTCTAACTTTATTCTGTGTGCACAGGTGGATTTTGCTAAAATTGAACTTTACTAAGTCAATGATCCCAGACAAGCCATATAATCTCTTGTTTTCTAGATCTGGCTGAGCAGAGTTACAACCACATATTTTTTGAAAAGGTGTGTCATAAACACTCCATTTCATTCTTTGTCTTGTCACATGGCTATAGTCTTCTGTGAGGAAGGGTATCTCGTAAAAGCTCCCCCGTCTTACTCCTATCCCCATTATTCTCTAACCACACCTTATTAGTTTTGCTTCTGGAACTTATCAATTTAATTGTATTCTTATCAGGTTACAAGTTCTTTGCTAGGGGTCTCCTCACTAGATCATAGGTTCCATGAGGGGAAAAACCTATCTCTTTAGCTCACAGTTGTATCTCCAGTGCAGGCACAAGTATCTATTGCTTACATTTGTTGAATGGTTTAAAACAGGGGCAGGGGACTGCTCTGTCCTGGTCCATGGAGGTGTCTGCAGCACAGTGTCCACAGAAGCTCTGCTTTCATGTCCCAGGGCAATGGCCTGAAAATCCGTATGTTAAAATCCTAACCCTTAATGTGATGTTGTTAGGAGGTGGGACTTTGGGGAGAAAATTAGTTCATGAGGGTAGAGACCTCATGAAAGGGGTTAGTGCTCTTGCTAAAAGAACCCCAGAAAACTCTCTCATCCCATCTCCATGTGGCCATGTGAGGACACAAGAAGGCAGCAGTCTGCAAACCCGAGGAAGGTGCCCACCAGAATCCAACCATAGGGGCACCCTGCCTGATCTTGGACTTACAGCCTCTAGAAATGTGAGAAATAAATTTCTGTTTTTTTTTTAAATAAGCCACCCCATCTTTTTCTTTGGCAGCCTGAATGGACTAAGCCTAAGGCACCTGGCACGTACATGGGTGGGCAGAATGCTTGCTTCCCATTTTAAGTAAGCCTTTTCCCCAAAGACCAAAGTGGTGCTGCCCTAAACGCTAGCACCTTATGGAAATTTAATGATGATAAAAGGGCTCCTGAAAAATATTCTCACAGCCGCCTTTGGCAATGGACTCCAACATGAGCATTTGGGGAATCGGTTGGCCCAATTGTCAGACTCCAAATTTACAAGATGTGTGTTTCCCACCCGGAAGTTTGCCTTAGTCACTTTGGCCAATAGCTACCTAAAAGCCCATCCTTCCAACACATCAGACATGGGTAGTTTTTTCAGGATTCTGGAGTGAACTGGCCCTAATTTAAATCTGTAAATCATTCAAGATCCTGAGTAAAAGCTCAGGTGCCCCTGGCATTTTGCCTCTCAAGATGTATTCCCAAATGTCAGGGCTTTGGAAGAGCATAGCTTTCCTCAGTTACCTTTCCTTTAGAGGAAGAAGTGTTTTATTTATCCTTATTTTTGTTTAAAGCAGAGCTGTGTTTAAGAGGTTCATTCTAAAAAGAGATCAAGTGAGAGTCTGGTTTTGACTAGTGGGAATTTTCCTTCAGCTAAAATAACTTATGACTGCGTTTGAATGTCGGCCAACCTGGGGGCTGCTGGGCAGCACTTTAACTTAAAAGTTGCTAATAAAGTCATGAAGGAAAGTCATAAAAGAGAATTGCAAACAAAATCATCAAAAAGGAAAAAAAAATGATTTTACTATGATGAAATTCATGCTCCTGAGACCAGAATAGGAAATTCCCAGGCATAAGCTATGTTTAGGGTCATTTGATGGATTTTAAATTTCTCTCCCTCTGGTAGGTTTTACTTGCCAGGTTCAACTCATCAGTTATTGTTTATACTGCAGAAAACCTCAGGACTGTTGGCCAAAAGAAAAACCTGAGATCACCACAATTCTGCAACAGTGGGTAATTGTAACCCACCCCACCATTCTGTTTGATATTATTTCTGTAAATACTAACTCTAATATGTAGCTTGTAGATAAACAACATCCTATATAATAAAGAGGTAATACACAAATTGACCATCTCGCCTTCACACAAGATGGCCGCCCCTATGTAGTCACAAGATAGCCGCTACAAGATGGCTGGCAGGGGAGGGCAGTTGTGGGCGACCAGGCTGGCAGGCAAGGGCAGTTGTGAGTGACCAGGCCAGCAGGAGAGGGCAGTTAGGGGCAACCAGGCCAGGAGGGGAGGGAAGTTGGGGGTGACCAGGCCTGCAGGGGCGGGCAGTTGTGGACGAACAAGCTGCAGGGGAGGGAGGGCAGTTGGGAGCAACCAGGTCAGCAGGGGAGGGCAATTAGGGGCAACTGGGCCAGCAGGGGAGGGCAGTTGGGAGCAACCAGGCCAGCAGGGGAGGGCAGTTGGGGGAGACCAGGCTTGCAGGGTAGGGCAGTTGGGGGCAACCGTGCCAGCAGGGGAGGGCAGTTGGGGGTGCCCAGGCCTGCAGGGGAGGGCTGTTGGGGGGGCCCAGGCCTGCAGGGGAGGACAGTTGGGGGAGATTGGGCTGGCAGGGGAGCAGTTAGGTGTCAATCAGGCTGGCATGTGAGTGGTTAGGGGCAATCAGGCAGGCAGGCAGACGAGTGGTTGGGAGCCAGCAGTCCCGGATTGTGAGAGGGATGTCCCATATTGGAGAGGGTGCAGGCTGGGCTGAGGGACACCCCCCTCCCCCAGTGCACAAATTTCATGCACCGGGCCTCTAGTGTTTGTATAAGAATCCTAGGAACTATCTTCAGAAGATGCCGACTCCGACCTTCAGTCATCCCAGTTCTGGGAGATTTGCTGACCTTCAACCATAGAACGAGCATGACTTAAAACCAGGGTGATGAAGACTAGGGAGACACACACAACAGTCACTTGATCAGCTTCAAGATCCTTATCAGAATGGACTGTGCTGGCCTGCATGTAGAGAACTTTTCAATCCCTCCCCTTGATCTTTGTTCTGCTTTCCCTCTCCCTCCTTATAAAACCTTCTGCCTGCACCAAAATAGGGAGATGGGCTTTGCAACCCATCTTCTAAGGTGTCCAGCACTTGAACTAACCACTGTTATTTTTCACCAGCATTTGTCTCATGAGTTTGGCATTCGTGGTGACATACAACTGAACTTGGGTTCTGGATACAGTTTTGGCGAGCCAGCCAGGAGCAAGTGGGAGTCTCCCCCCTCCCCGCCCCTCCCTGGTAAGTCCCTGGACTTTGGAGGGGGTTCCCCAGGCTGCCTGTGGCTGACCTACCCTGCAAGAGAACTTGGGAGACCCTAGCAGCTGCTACGTGATTTTTCTCGGGGACTGTCCTCTGCTCTCTGTCGGTGCTGGTCTGGTGTGCATGGCCAGGAGTCCCTGCCCCACCACTTGGGGCTTTTTGAACCATCTGGAATTCCATAGGCATCCATAGGTGTTGCCTGGTGGTAGGCACAGCTTAGTAACTAAAGAAATCCCAGCTCCCTGTTGTGGGATTTAGTTGGAGTGCTCTTTTGATTTTGGTACTTGGATTTTGAGGTACTGTTTGCTTTTCTTGTTGCCTACATCTTGTGGGGTGTCTTAATAATTGTGTTCTTGTTTTGGGATGTTATTACTTGGGAGAAATTTGCATAGGAATCTTAATGCTATATAGTTACTTGCTCCTTCCTTTTATCTAACTGTTATTTTGTGTGTAACCCTTGACTCTTAAGCATGGTGGGCCGTGGCATCAGCACCCAGTGGCAATACCCTGGGTTATATTCTGGATTATTGGTCCACGTGTGGTTATGAGTCAATGACCAAGAAAAAGATGACCTTTTATTGTAACAGGGCTTGGCTGGCATGTATGTGTTGGGGTTGGAAGAGTGAGGGCCCCTACATAGTTCTTTGAACTACTATACTATTTTGTGATTGGAGTTGTTTTGCCAAATGTTTAGTAAATAGGATAAGATCTCTCATGTTGTTACATCATAAGCATTCAAATACAGGAGAAAGGTCTCACAGCTCCAGACAATAAAACTCAAAAAGAAATAGTGAGTAAATAAGTCCTTTAAACACTTCTCCCGGAAGGCCGGGAGCTGTTGTGCTCCCAGGAACAATGGAGAAATTAATTCCACCCCAAAACCCTGTGCTGGCTGTGGGAGCTGCAGGGTCAAGGACCCCACCTCAAAGTGAAAGGGGAAAATGGTGTTTTTAAATTCAAGCCACTTCAGTCCCCGGAACAAGCCCAAGCTGATATCCCCAGCCTGATCTCCAGCCTCCTAAAAGTTATCAACGTCATTGTTGTTATGCCTCTTTATTTTCTTTTTCCTCTCTCTTTTGTTTTTTTCCCTGTTATGCCTTTTTAAAAATGTGAGCATATGTGTTAATGGAAAAACCTGTTTCTGAAAGTTATGAAATATGTTCATAAGTTTGCTAATTTAAAGAACACTAATTACTTACTTTTAGCTGTCACTAAAAATTAAGGTTTCTAAAAATTAAGAATTCTAATTACATTGAAAAAAAGTATATAGTTTTGATAATATATAGTTGAAAGTAGGTTGTTCTAAAGTTAGTTATTTCTGAATGAGTTAAAAAGAAGCAAATAAGAGGATTAGGAAAGGTGCGGAAAGATTGTGTAAATCGCAGAGGGTTTCTGCAAGATTTTTTGTCATTTAGAGGCAGTTACTGTTTTACTCTGATGCCTTTGCAAAAACATTACATCTTCAGGAAGATGCATGGAAAGGACATTGACTTACTCTGAAATATGAATTTCTGAGAATAAAATTTCAGTTCATACTTTTAAAATAGATAAAGATCTCCACACCTGTCAGAATGGCTATCATCACAAATCAACAAACAACAAGTGCTGGGGAAGCTGTGGAGAAAAGGGAACACTAGTTCACTGCTGGTGGGAATGCAGACTGGTGCAGCCACTGTGGAGAACAGTGAGGAATTGTAATCACCCCGCCATTCTTTTGGCATTGTTTCTGTAAATCAGGGTTGGGGAACCTTTTTCCTGCTGGAGGGCTACTTGGATATTTATAACATAATTCGCTGGCCATACAACATTATCAACTTAAAAATTAGAGTGCTATATTTGTTCAAACATTTCATTAACTCACCCCTAATGCCTTGACAGGGCCAGACCGAATGATTTTGTGGGCCTTTGTGGCCCACGGGGCCAGATGTTCCCCATCCCTGCTGTAAATGCTGACTCTAAGATGTTGCTTGTAGATAAACAACACGTTTGTATAAGAATCCTAGGAACTATCTTCAGAAGATGCCGACTCCGACCTTCAGTCATCCCAGTTCTGGGAGATTTGCTGACCTTCAACCATAGAACGAGCATGACTTAGAACCAGGGTGATGAAGACCAGGGTGACACACCAGACCGTCACTTGATCAGCGTCAAGATCCTTATCAGAATGGACTGTGCTGGCCTGCACTAGAGTACTTTACAACTCCTTCCTTGATTTCTTTGTTCTGCTTTCCCTCTCCCTCCTTATACAAACCTCAGCCTGCACTGAGGTATTGAGATGGGCTTTTCAACAAGAGTCCCCCTTCTTCTCAGGTGACTCACATGTGAATAAACCACTTTCCCTTTTCTCCTTTCTCCAGCACCTGTCTTATGAGTTCAGCTTTTGTAGAGGCAGGCAGTTGAACCTTGGTTTCCGTTACAGTTCCACAAATTACAAGAAGAGATTGAAAAACTACCTTCCATTTCTGGTGCATTTTTAAAGCTGATGAAACCTTAAGAACACATTGTTTTTACACTGGCTTTTTTGGTAAACAGTTTAACATATTGATAATGTGGTTGTATTAATAAAATGATCATGTTGGGATTCATATCTCCTGATTGGAAGGTGATATCACATTTTATCATATAAAGAAATAGACTTAGTCCTGGCCTGTTTGGCTCAGTGGATAGAATGCTGGCCTGTGGACTGAAGGGTCCCAGGTTTGATTCTGGTCAAGAGCATGTACCTCAGTTGCAGGCTCAATCCCTGGCCCTGATCAGGGCACATGCAGGAGGCAACCAATCGATGTGTTTCCCTCACATCAATGTTTCTCTCTTTGTCTCTCCCACTCTCTTCCACTCTCTCTAAAAATCAATGGAAAAAATATCCTTGGGTGAATATTAACAACAACAACAAAAGAAATAAACATAGTTAGAAATAAAAATTGGTTAAGTTACAAGTATATTTGGTCTTCTGTTAAAAAGTAGGCACTATTTTTTAATTTTTTGAGGAAACTCCATACTGTTTGAAATCAGAAACACCAATCAGAAAGAATATATGCACCCCTATGTTTATATCAGTGCAATTTACAATAGCTAAGTTTTTGGAAGCAAACTAAGTACCCATCAGCAGATGAGTGGATTAAAAAACTGTGGTACATCTACACAATAGAATACTATGCTGCTGTAAAAAAGAAATAACTCTTACCATTTGCAATATCATGGAGCGACCAGGAGAGCAGAGAAAGCCAGTCAGAGAAAGATAAGTATCACATGATCTCACTCATATGTGAAATATAATGAATGACATAAACTGATGAACGAAAATAGATCCAGAGACATAGAAGCATTGAACAGGCCGTCAAACCTCAGAGGGAAGGCAGGGGAGGGTGGGCAGGAGGTAAGAGATCAAGGAACTTGTATGCATATAAGCATAACCAATGGACACAGACAATGGGGGGGTGGTGAAGGCCTGGGCTGGGGGGTGGGGTGGGCTGGGAGAGGTCAATGGGGGGGAAAGGAGGACATATGTAATACTTTCAACAATAAAGAATTAAAAAAAAAAAGTAGGCACTAATGGTTAAACGCTACAACATCTCTATTTTTAAGTACTTTGTACCTGGCTACAACCCAGAGATCATATTTTTTTCCCTATGGTACTCTTTACTTATTTATTTTTGGAAAATTTGGGCCAAATCTCTTCCATCTTTGACCTTTGGGATTTTTTCTTTTCTTTTTAGAGAAACTACTATGTATACCTTTCCCAGTATTAAACATACACATGTACTGACATGCATGGTAATTCCCAGACTTGCTTTTCTGACAAATCAGTGCTAGTAGATCTTTAAAATGTCAAACTTCTCATTTAGCATGAGACCTGCCCATATGTTTCATTGACAGCACCCCGAATCTCACTGATTGGCATGCTTCCCATGTGTCAGAATAGTAAAATGTGCTATCCTGTCCCTACAGTTATTACAACTCCCCCACCCTCTCCAACCCCCACGTCCTGGCTTCCTGGGAGATTTACTGCTCTCCCAGGCTTTGGCCTCCCAGGGAGGTCGAAGAGCTCCAAGTTAGTTTGCTTTCCTTCCACGCTTTGAATACCGAGGTATAGTATTTCCCCCACACCGTATCCTCAGGAAATACGTTCTAAGATCCCCCCTAGTGGATGCCTGAAACCACAGATAGTACTGAATTCTACATACTAGTATACTATGTGTTTTCCTATACATGCATAACTTTTCACTTAAATGAAACACTCGTTGGCTTCTCTCTGGCATACCCAAATCGTCAGCATCACAATTCTTACACTTTGGGACCATGATTAAGTAAAATAAGGGTTACTTGACCACAAGCACTACAATATCATGACAGTCAATCTGATAAGCAAGGTGGCTACTAAGTGACCTGTGGTTGGGGAGTGTCTACAGTGTGGAGATGCTGGATGAAAGGGTGATTCACATCTTGTGGGGGAGGGCGATGGGGCAGGATGGCACAAAATTTCATCACAAGACTCAGAACGACACCCAATTTAAAACTTGTGAATTGTTTATTTCTGGAATTTTCCATTTAATATTTTCAGACCATGGTTTACTGAAGCCACAGAAAGTGAAACTGCGGATAAGGGGGAAACTACTGTACCATCAAACCCTTTTCTAAGCACTCTCGAAAGGGCACACAGCTGTTTTATGCCACTTCCCATCACCACCCACAGGCGCGCACAAAGGGTTAGCCCAGAATAACTCACTAAGTGTGGAAATATTTATTCTTACTATTATGACTTAAAAGGATATTTTTATAGACCTAATAGCATGAGGAACTGATGTTGGCACCTGACAGTCTTGGGTCCAAATCGTACCATCTACTTGCTCTATGAATATGCATATTATTGTACCTCTGTGAACCGTAATGCTCTCATCTGTAAAGTGGAAAGTGACACTATTAAGAATACAGTATAGGCTTGTGTAAGTCAAGAACAAATACATTTAAAAAATATATTTTTATTGATTTCAGAGAGGAAGGGAGAGGGAGAGATAGAAACATCAATGATGAGAGAGAATCATTGATTAGCTGTCACCTTGGGGATCGAGCCACAACTTGGGGCATATGCCCTCAACCGGAATCGAACCTGGGACCTTTCGGTCTGCAGGCTGATGCTCTATCCACTGAGCCAAACCAGCTAGGGCAAGAACAAATACGTTTTTGAAGAAAGGAACAAGTATATGTATCCAACTATGTAGCAATAAGTAGAATTTTCTTTCCCTACCTACCTTAGTTTAAATAAAGAGATAAGGAACACGACAGGAATATCACAGAACAAGGGAGTAATGAAGGGGATAGCTGAAGCACTGTTTAATGTGCTGTTACCCTGCCCAGGGCGTCGGCACCTGGGCCACGTGCACATCTGGGACTTTGCTATTACTTCCTGTCCACGCAGATGTTCCATTTCCAAGGCTGGCGTGTCGTAAACGAATTTCTGAATGTCACCATGCCAGTGTCAGGAAACGATAACTCTGAGTTTATTTTCGAGCCTCTATGCCCTGCACAGCTCTGAACATCCCATGCTCATGGTGCATGTGAATTACTCATTGAAATTTACTACCGGGAATATCACATTTATTAACAATAAGAACTTGACTAGAGGAGCAGACTCTATGTCTCGCACAAATGGACTTTTGAATTGAGAAAAGAAGTCTTCTACCGTCTCCTCTTAAATCCTTGTCTGGGAAAGGACTATCCGGTTAGGACGGTGGTCGGCAAACTCATTAGTCAACAGAGCCAAATATCAACAGTACAACGATGGACATTTCTTTTGAGAGCCAAATGTTTTAAACTTAAACTTCTTCTAACGCCACTTCTTCAAAATAGACTCGCCCAGGCCGTGGTAATCTGTGGAAGAGCCACCCTCAAGGGGCCAAAGAGCCGCATGTGGCTCGCGAGCCGCAGCTTGCCAACCACTGAGTTAGGAACTTATCCAGACCTGGTGATATGCCAGGTAATAGTATAGCTTATTCGTTTTTACGACTTTTATAGGGACAAGATAAGCATAGACAAAGAAATAAAATTCAAATCTGTCTACCAAGTGGGTTTTGATGTGAGAGAGCTGAAAGAGTGAGCTTTTCGGTGGACTCAGAGGTTTCTGTGGGTAGGCTCCCAAATCTGTTCGGCCAGAGGGACCACTGCTCTGAATTGCATTTTATGCTTCCAGAGTCTCTGGGGCTCCCACCCTAGTAACTCAGACTCAACAAGCCCAGCAACGAGCTCACCATTGACCTCCCATCCTGCTCTTTTTGCGCACTCCTTACTGTTTGTTCTTCTCCGGACTCCCCTTGGACTCTCTGTCACTTTCCTCCTCTACCTTCTACTCCTGCTGAGGGTAAACTGTAAGTCCTAGCATTCCTAACTCTGCCAGTCTTCATCACAGTGACACAGGGCCGCGAAGATTTAGGACCAGGACGTCTAACATGCCCCGGCGTGCCTTAGAAAGTCCTAAATAAAACCTCGAGACTTTCTTTGTTTCTTAGTTTCCTCTGCAGTGAGCTGGGGTGGAGTTGGGTGAGGAGAGGATTGCTGGATTGAGATTTTCTCAGTCACAGGCGGGGGGGAAAAAAAATGCATCCACCCTGAGGGTCTTCAGACTGCCGAGGTGATGCAAAGAGGGCGCTTTATCTTGCCTCGTGGTGGGGTACGTTTGCACCTTCTTCCATTTGGGACAAACTGGAGAAAACTCTCGCCCCGCGCGGGGAGCATTCCTTCCGAAAGCAAAGGCTTACACCGACGCGTACAAGACTCAGATCGTCCTGGAGATGCAACAGTAATAGAAAACCGGGAGCCCAAACAGGCGCCTGGCGCCGGCGGCCCGCAGGGGCTGGGAAGGCCCGGAGTCGCTGGCTCCCGCGCGCGGCCCGCGGACCCGCCGCTAGGAGGCGCCGCGAGCGCGCCCGCCCCGCCCGCTGCCGGCGGAGGGCAGGCGGCGCTGGGCCAGCCCCCGAGCCGGCCACGAGCGGGCCGAGAGCCGCGGGGAGCAGAGCGCAGGGGACGCGCGGCGGAGCGCCTGGGCTGTCACCGCTGACGCTCACGCCGCCGGGACGCGGGCATCTGGGGGGCCGCCAGCCGCCACCCCCGCCGTCTCCCACCTGGGGTCCCGCTCCCCGGCGAGCGGCCGCCAGGGCGCACGGCGATGTCTGCCGGGGCCCGCCGCGGTCCCCGGGGCAGCCGGGCGCAGCCGCTCGCGCCCCGCTGCTGCTTGTGGGCTGCCCTGGGGATGCTGTGGCCCCCCAGCTCACAGGCGTTCAACTTGGACGTGGACAAGCTTGCGGTGTACAGCGGCCCGGAGGGCAGCTACTTCGGCTACGCGGTGGACTTCCACATCCCGGCGGCTCGCACGTAAGTCGCCCGGTGCCGGGAGTTCCCGCGCGTGTCCGTGGCCCCTGCGCCCCGGGGACCGCGCCTGTCCCGCCGGCTGCAGGAGGATTCCCTCCCCGTGTCCACTTGCGGTCCCGTCCCGTCCCGTCCCGCTCCCGCCACCAGCCTCCTCCCCGCGCGGTGCACTCTGAACTCTACAGAGACCTGCCGCTGGCAGAGCACACGCCAGTCCTGGGGACCTTCGGGTACAAAGGCGAGCGCTGCACGGCGCGGGCCCGTTAAACACCGGCCGCCACACGGTCCGTTTTACGCGGAGCCTCTAACAGCTCAGTGTCCGGGCGCAAGGGCGGTGCGCTTGCCACAAGCAGCTGGCCCCCGTGCGCTGCTTTTTTAACCACCCTCCTTCCGCACCTCACTGCACACACAGCTCCACCTAGAGAAGAATTGGGACTGTTGGCGCCCTCTTCCAGACCAAGCTCAGATGCCCGCAGGTGGCCCAGGGGAACGAAAGTTTGGCCATGGGCTCCCTGCCGCCACCCCCACCCCAGCCTCAGCGGGCGTGCGGCCCCGAGCCGCGGCTCCTAGGCGCGCTGTTCGGGTTCCACAGAGTCGTGTTCTGCGTCCCTTTCGCAGAGCCGGTGTCTTGGTGGGAGCGCCCAAGGCCAACACCAGCCAGCCCGACATCGTGGAAGGGGGAGCCGTCTACTACTGCCCGTGGCCCGCCGAGGGCTCTGCGCAGTGCAAGCAGATCCCGTTCGACACCACCAGTAAGTGATACCTGCCCTCCTCCACGGCGGGCCCCGGCTTCACAGAACCAGAGCCATCCTAGCGTCACCTCCCCGTTCTCCTCCTACTCATTTGGGCTGTCCGATGGGTCTGTGCTGTGGGCTGCGCAGGTTCCTAGAGAAATCAGCTTTTTAAGAGCCTGAGCAGGAGGAAAGTGCCAGTGACTCCCAGAAAGGGAACGATATTTTGACCCGGGGTGTTTGCATACATCCTCGTAAACTTCTGTTTTCTCACCACCACCCGGAGATGAGCATTTTCAGGGTGAGGGGATGCTTTGGAGAAGTACAGATGTTCCATCCCAACCTTGACTATGGAGAGAACTTCGTTGCTTCCCGAAGACAGATCTGGGAAAAGACAACCCTTAGCATTTCCAGGACCCAAACTCCTGAGGCAAGACCCAGACATTGCTCCATGTTGCTGTTTAATTCTTTACAGAAAGAAAGAATTTTCTTTCAAAATATTGGACATTGGAGGCAAACTAGTACAGGCAGAGTGTGGATGGATTACATTCATTTCCAAAATCCCTAGACAGATGTTTCTTATTTAATTAAAGGGAAAATACATTTTAAACAATTCAGGCTGGTTTTGTTTCCTCTGGTGTTTTCTCTTTGGTTCCTGAGAAAACAATTTAAATGTAATACTTTCATGAACATTAACACTGCATGTTCTAATTTGTACCTCCAAAACTATGAATTCAAAAGGTATATAAGAAAGCAAGTATCTTTTCAGAAAAAAATGTGATTATGTCAACTCAATCTTTTTCAACGAACAATCATTTAAAATACCTTTTGCATCACACTACTATTTTATAACATCATTATTGTTATATTAGGTAGAAAATCAATTTTCATAGAATTTTGGTAAAATTGAATGGGTGGTATTTATTTACCTGCTACCTTAATTAATTTGCAGTGTTTATTTTAAAGGAGAAAATAATTGCAATTCTATGAATGTGGAAATCATTTCAAAGGAAAGAAATACTAATCGAGAATTACCTTGAGTTATGACCACATTAGGAAAATATTTTATATTTGTAATGAAACAGTAGGGGACAAACTAGTACAATTGTGGCCATTAAATAAATAGGAAAATAATAAATAAATAGGAAAACAATAAAATGTCAAGAAAAGTTCAGTGTTAGTTAGAGAAAGAGCAGGGGGTAGATAGCATCTTTTGTCCAGGTTCTGAAAAAACCCTCTTAATTTCTCAAGAGACTTTTGAGATGTCTGATTTTACTTCTAAATGTAGAAGGTTTTTCTTGATAGCCATATGCACTCATCCTATTATTATTCTTAGCAACCATAACCACAGTAACTTGAGGATTCATAAATAGAAGAAAAGGGAAAAAAAACAGGAAGGGAGGTAGATGTTTCTGAAATAATTGAGCAAAAAAGAAAAATAGCAAGGCAGAGGCCACAGAACGTGTCTGAGAAGTGAATGGTCCACGATGGAATGAACAAAGCCTGGGGGAGTCTCGCTAAGAGATAAGAATCATTGAGAGAAGAAAGTTCCCCATGTTCGCCATCAGGGGGTACTGTGGGCCCAGGAACCTGGGTTGC
Source organism: Eptesicus fuscus (assembly GCF_027574615.1). Taxonomy (NCBI): domain Eukaryota; kingdom Metazoa; phylum Chordata; class Mammalia; order Chiroptera; family Vespertilionidae; genus Eptesicus; species Eptesicus fuscus. Next base: position 94,211,399 of record NC_072477.1, read on the forward strand.
TGTTGGGAATGGCCTGATAACAGAACAGGTGGGGGAAAAGGAGTCAGAGGCTCAGGTGGTTACTACTGAGTGGCTGCCAGCACTCTACACATCTTTCCTACCACTTTACCCATGATCCCCCGAGAGGATGGAGGTGCCAGTGGCTGTCATTTGCCGCGAAGCTGTGAAAAAGAGGAAGGGACAGCAGGAGCCAGTAGAGCCATTTCCAGTTTTGGCATCTGTTCTGTGTGCAGGGTATGATCTTGGCACCAAAGGTAAAAAGGCAGAACAAAGACATTGCTGACTCTGGGTCTTGTAGTCATCGTTATCAGATGCGTTACGTTTATTGATCACCTGCTAGTAACAGTCACTTATACACGTTATTTCTAATGCATAAAAGAAAACAACCGTGTGAAATTCACTGCATGCATAAGGAAACCGACATAGGAAGTGTTAAAATACATGTATGTCGAAGACCACACAATGGTAAGAAGTAGATGCAGGGTTGAACCCTGCCTTCCTTCCTCACGGAACTGGACCTGAGGCACTGCTCACCTTCCCTTCCCCTCCCCATTCCGTCACCCCAACCTTAGCCGCACAAATATGCATTTAAATCCTACAGAGAAGATCTGAAAGGGAAATGAACTTTGGTGGAGGGTGGTGGGAACCAGAGAGTGTGGAAGCAGCCTTTGTCTTGGTGGGAATAATGGGTTGCATATGCCTCTGGTTTCCCGCAGCTCCCGCCAGCAGCCCCATCAGTGTCCCCCTCATCCGCCTCCTGTCTTCTCTTTGCCCTTCGGCAGCAACATAGTTTCCCCACAATGAGGAAGAAAAGTTCTCCTTGACATAGTTCTGAGTGCTGAACACCCACAAACTCACATTCATGTAATAGTGTGATGTTTCAGGTATACATACACATATATTACATATATACACATACAAAAATACACATATGAATATATATACACACACATATATATAATATTGCAAATATTCCTCTGTAAAGATAGTCATTACTTTCCCCTGTCTGCTTTTACTATTACATCTGAATTCAAGACATTTTATAGTAATTTGACCTTTTAATGACATTGTTTCAACTTGTTCAGGTCCCTTGGGTATCAACAATTTAGTGGTAACCTACTAAATTCTCTCAGCCTAGACACTAAAGGAGACTGGCCTATATTTAGCCTCTGAATCTGGTTGTGATCTTGAACCTCAGTTTATTTAAGGTCAGATGCCTTTAAAAAAAACAAACCACCTTTTATTTAAAAATTTTTTTCATTAAAAATCATTTTTTTATGTTATCATATAACTTGGACTTTTTTTATTATTTCTCATCATAAATGCAACAACAGAGGAAGCTGGGAATAGCCTAGCACTTCAAATGCATGAATACTATTAAAGTCTGTGGTCCTTTCAAGTATGGTAAAAGGAAACTTTAGGGAAGCATATGGCGGTGGGGGAGGTGCAATGTGCAAAGAGTAGACAATTTTCCTGCTCTGTACAAAATCAAGTGGTTCCAAAAAAGCACTTCTCTCATCTCCCTTCTCTCTTTCCCTGTTACTTCACTAGAATAAAATTCCCCCCGTCACCAAATTGATTTCTTTCACTTTTGCCTCAGGAACTCTCTAAACCGTGCCCTGTCCTAACTTAAATCATCACATCTGCCAAATTCATGCCTCTCATTTCTAAGTCTACTCCGAGGTTCATTTCTTCGTTTTCCTACATTTTCCAAACCCATGTGTGGATTAAATAAACACTGTGAGATTACAGCCCTCCAGCTAAAAGGGGGGTGGGGTGGATGAAGCAGAATGACAGACTCTTTATCTGTGGAAGGAGGAAAGGGCAACTTGCAACAATAGTAACAAAACATAGTACACAAATACCTGGTTGTTTTAAATGCTCACATGAAACATTTTGAAGAGAAAGATAAGGCATGTGCTCATTAATGATGATAATCATCATAGCCCTAATAATGGAGAACATTATTAGGGCTATGTACAACAGTACAGCTGGGAACCACTCACACTTAGGGACCCACATAAGGAGTGAACAGGAAGAGGTGGAGGTACCACTGAGACTTGGAAGCCATTTGAGAAAGACTACTAGGATTGGCTGGCCTTAATGTAGTGTCTTTGTGTAAAACAACCCCCCCCCCCCCCCCCCCCCCCGCCCACCAATTAAAATAAATCACACCATCTTAAAATTTGGTTAAGATATTCAAAGCTCTGGAATGGTAAGATTTTTGTTAGAATTGTTTTTGGGCTTGGAGACCGGAAGCCTTTGTTTTGGGGGGATCTGTTTTATTTTGTGTTGAGTGAGCCCACAATAAGACACAGCTCGGAGCATCTGGCGCTGTGACTGGTATAGGAGTGTTTTTTGATAGTCTTGGGTGTGCCCTTTTTCTCATGTGAGGGTTGGGAAACATATTGGGCACATAAGTCTTGCTTTTCCAACTTCCTCAGAAAGAAATCAGCTTTTGTTCAGGAACAAAGAAAAGAAAAATGTAGGTCAGAGCAACTCAAGTAAATGGCAGAGGAAATAAAACAAATGTGACAGAGCTCAGTGAGAACAGAAATCTGGGCTCTGGAAAATTCAATTGAAAATGAAAGAGAGAGAGAGAGAGAGAGAAACCTAAAGATAACCTGCTCCTTTTAAGAATGAATAAACCCATGTATTAGGGCAGGAAGCTTACTCTGTAAGGACTGATCCCACTGAGTCATCAGGGGTGGTTTAGCAGGATGGTTTACTATTCTAGAAACAATTCAGGATGGCAACCACCCCTGATAAGCTGTCTTGACAGATGCAGCCCACATCCCCAAACTTTTCCCAGTTGGCTCAGAGTCCCACGTGACAGAACGAAGTCAAGTCCTGATCTGAAAAGGGAGGAGGCAGTGGTCCCTTCATCACATAGCAACCGAGGAAGCAATTAGAAAAAGGAAGTCCTTGAAACTCCAACTAGAAATGGGAAACAGATCTGCTCTACGGCTGGTTGAGTTGTATGAGCGTTAGGCGCCTGTTGCTTAATTTGCAAAATTCTTTCAAGAAGTTGGAAGTCTGTGTGATGGAACAGGCTTCCAGGCTTTTGGCAGGAATGGTCAGTGCCGCTTTCTGGGAGAAATGTAGGAAACTGTCTTGGAATTATTCTGAAAGCAGAAAAATGCACTTTGACATTTAAGCTGGCCGGTTGAGATGTGTGCACTCAAACTTCACCTGTTCTGTGTAAAGAGTCCTGCATCTGATTGTGTTGAGGAGAGTTTGCCAGTATCTCTAAAAGCTCAGGTGTGCCCCAATGGACACCATCCAGATATGCAAACGTGGATGTGGATGTTTGAGGAGGGGAGGTGGAAGAATAATTATTGGTCTTATAAAAAGCACTCCCTTAAAAATTTAATTTTCCAAATTCAGTTTAAATACACCTTCACAAAACCATATTTAGTGCCTTGAGAAAGGTGTACCTCTATAATGGAATCCTAATATATATTTAAAATCATTTTAATTTTGGGTTATGCTATACGGAGACTTGAGCTAGATAAGCAAATTATAATTCACAAATAAACAATTTATACTTAAAACATTCTGCTTACTCCAGTGGTGTTATTTATTCTGCATGGGCGTTATTCAGTGTGGAAGGAAAGGCCAGAGCCCGGATGTGATATTTAGGGTATTTCCCCCAAGTCTGCCAAATTGAGAAACTCTTCCAGATCCAGAAACACTGCTCCCAGTGATTACGTTCCCTTTTAGTAAAATGAAGACCTAGATTACAAAAACACATCTTTAGAGCAGTGGTTGCCAGGCATTGGGAGTAGGAAAGAAGACCTGTCTGCAAGGAGGCAGAACAAGGGCGTTTGGGGAGGTGATGGAACTTTCTGTGTCTTGTTTGAGGTGGGTTCAATTGAATGTACTTGCCAAAACCGATTGAACTACACATCACCAACAGGGGATTTTACTGCATGTAAATGGAAAATGAGAAAAAAAGGCATTTTAGAGAATGCTAAAGAGCTATATATTAGATCTGATGATTAAATGTGGTTTTGTGGCCACTGCTATGAACATATGGACACTAAAGAAAGGTCTGAGTAATAATAACTGGAAGTTTAAGGACATATGCCCTCTGAATGCTTAGGCTACTGCCTCTAAGTGAGGGCGAATCATTAGATCATCATTAGGACCTTTAAATAAAGGATGTTACATTCAGAATGTGTTTGGTAAGAAAACTATGAATGAAAACATGTTGAGTAAGCATGAATCTTTGCAATGAACAGCCACACTTATGCAATTCTCACATCCTTACTGAGATTCAGGCCTGGGACCCCTTGTTGATAGTCATCAAACCAAGAAGATCTAGCTTCAAACACATTATTGTAGTTATCAAAATTAGTACACCTGCACTGCAATAATTTTCTTATTAACATCAGGTCCATTTTATTCTCCTGGTCTGATATTGAACATATGAACACAGATTTGTAGGTGACATTGAAAAGCCTCTATATCAATCTGCCCTGATTTCCAGGACACGGAGCTTAGAGAGCAGGGCACACACCACTGCTGTGGGAATAGGCGTATGCGGCCCGCATTACACAGAGTATCTCACCCCAGGTGTAGCGGTGACAAGTCAACTCCCTCAGCCAGATTATGGCTCCCTTTCAGATTTCAGTTATCCTCCCCTATGATTTGCCCAGATGTCTCCAACTAAGCCACCTCCCTCTTGCCACATTGCTTATACACTTTATCTTTAGAGCACAACACATCATAGCACAGCTTATTTTTCATATGTGTATTTCGTACACACGTGTTCCCACTCATTCGTTCTGGTACCTCTTTCTTCACCACCCAGAACATCTCTCTCTTTTTTAAATATATATATACTGTATATATATATTGTTACTGATTTTAGAAAGAGAGGAAGGGAGAGGGAGAGGGAGAGAGAAACATCAATCGTCTGCCTCACTGGGGATCAAGCCCGCAATGTGGGCCTGTGCCTTGATCTAGAATCGAACCAGTGACCTCCTGGTGCATGGGACGACACTCAATTCTCTGAGCCACACGGGCTGGCCACCACCCAGAACATCTTATCCTCCAGAAATGGTTTTCTGGAGCATCAGGCTTTTCTCTTTTTACAATTCTGAACAGGACATATGTCTCAGAAATGAATAAAGTTGCTGCAAATCCCTTTTTATTTTTTAGGTTTATCCTCACCAGAGGGTATTTTTTCCATTGATTTTTAGAGAGAGTAGAAAGGAGGGAGTGAGGGAGAGAGAGAAAAAGAGAAAGAGAGAGAGAAACATCGATGTGAGAGAGACACATCAACTGGTTGCCTCTCAAACATGCCCTGACAGGGGCCAGGGATCAAACCTGCAACCCACGAGTCGAACCTGAGACCCTTTGGCGGATGGCACTCTAACCACTTAGCAACACTGGCCAGGGCTGCAAATCCTTTATAGAAGAAAGGGGGTGTAACACTAAAAAATAATACTTTCAAATATCCTCAGTATAAATAGTCAAGTAAACTATGACATAATCACAAAATTAAGTATTACATAACTATGAAAATTGTCTACCACGAATCAGTATAATATGGGAAAATGCTTTGTTTTAATGCTAAGTGAAAACATAAAATTCAAAATTGTATCTACAATCTTAGAAGAGTATGAGAAGGAATATCGCAATGAGAAGCTTCTGGGAGATAGGGATTATTTTTCTTTTTCAAATACATTTCTTTCTTATTTTCCAAACCATTATGACTAGGGACAGTAATGACAAAAACCATCTGTAAGAAATTTCTGCATGAAATTATCGTGTTCAGTGATGTTATGAAGATTAACAATAAAAGTTTATAATTAAGCCCTAGCTGGTTTGGTTCAATGGATAGAGCTTCAGCCTGCGGATTGAAAGGTCCCAGGTTCGATTCCTGCCAAGGGCGCATGCCTGGGTTGCGGGCTCGATCCCCAGTAGGGGGTGTGCAAGAGGCAGCCAATCAATGATTCTCTCTCATCACTGATGTTTCTATCTCTCTCTCCTTCTCCCTTCCTCAATAAAATATATTTAAAAATTTTATAATTAAGGTTTTGTATTGGCTGATGACAGTCTTAGTTGTTCCGTCATTTGTCTTGGGTATAGATGGTTTAGAAATATTTACATAGAGGCACTTATGTTTCAAACTACAAAAAAATTAAGGTATTTTTAGTAACAATTATATGCTTAAAAATAAGAACATGCAGTGTATCACCTGTATTCATTATAGATTAAACCAGGAGAGCCCTGGCCAGGGTGGCTCAGTGGTAGAGTGTCCCTGTGCACCAAGGGGTCATGGGTTCAATTCCCAATCAAGGGTGCATACCTGGGTTGTAGGTTCAATCCCCAGCCCCGCCTTCTGGGGAGGCAACCAATTGATGTGTCTCTCTCACATCCATGCTTCTCTCTCTCTCTCTCTCTCTCTCTCTCTCCCTACCTCCTTTCCACTCTCTCTAATAATCAGTGGAAAAAATATCCTCAGGTGAGGATTACCAATAACCACAACAAAAACAATAGAAATATAGATTTGACATGGCAGTTTCTAGAGCCTTTTAGAATAAGAGGGATGTTTGTGAGTAAAAACTGCTTTTCAGTGTACCTGAGTATGCTAGGTAGGCCAGGGGAAATCAATTCACAAACTTCTTATAATGCAGTCAGTTCACAGAACTTGTAATAAGAGGCCATTGGCAAAAGTCAGAGTGGCTACAGGTGCAGATAATTCAGAATGTGGATGGCATTTAATAGAGTCAGAATGTCCAGGCAAACTTACGAAGCAGTATGAAATTTCACAATATGATTTGGTGCTTAGTTCGTGATCTGTTATGTACAATAATCAGGTATTTCTTTTCTTTAAAACATTACATATGTGCCAGTGATGAGTTAAAACATCTATTTAGAGTATTTCTTCTGGGGAGCACCATTCTACTCATTCCCAAGTAAGGTTTGTAAATATTCTGTAGAGCTAAGATATATCTGTTTACATAAGTTAAGAGTATGTCAACATACTTGTCAACAATATTGGTTGGGCAGGAAAGAGTGAAAGATGGTGGGGGCATATGAAGGGACTGGCTGAGTGAAGGCTGCAGCAGCATTTCCCAAGATCTCTTTTATATTGAGCATAAAAAAAAGGTTTCCACGTCAGATAAATTTGGAACTGGCTGCATTCACTCCCCTCCTGTGTTAGTCAAGTTTCTCTAGAGAAACATAACCTATAGAATGTATACAGAGTGGGGCAAAAGTAGGTTTACAGTTGTTCATATGGAAAATAATACAATCCTACATAATAAAAGCATAGTATGCAAATTGTCCCCTTGACTGGGAATTCGTAGGGAGTTTGACCCAGGGGGCAGGGCCGGCCAGGGGATGGAAGGGAGTACCCAGCCTGCAGCCAACAGCTGCTAGGGACCCTACCAGTGCACGAATTTCATGCACTGGGCCTCTAGTAATTAATAAATAATAACACAAGAATAAACCTGTGTATCACATACAACTATAAACCTACTTTTATATATAAACCCCTGTATATAAAGGAAGAGACTTATTCTAAGGAATTGGCTCACACAATGTTAGAAGCTAAGTCCCATGATCTGCCATTTGCAAGCAGGAGGCCCAGCAAAGTCAGTGTTATGATTGAGTCTGAGTCCAAAGGCCTAAGAACCAGGAGCACTGAGGGCAAGGGAAGATCAGTGTCTCAGGTCAGGCAGCCAGGCAGAGAGGCCAGATTCTTTTTTCCTCTTCCTTTTTGTTCTTTCCAGGCCCTCAACAAATTGGATGATGCCTACCCACTTGGGGAGGGCAAACCACTTTAGTTTGTCCACCAAGTCAACTGCTAATTTCATCTGGGAACACCCTGACAGAAACTTCCAGAAATAATGTTTAGTCAAATATCTGCCCACGCCATCATCAGGGTCAAGTGAACACAAAATTGACTATCACATCCTCTATGAGACTCACAATGCATATTTTCCTAGAAAAGGCATTGAGAATTTACAAATGAAAGAAACCCATTGGATATATACAATAGGACATTAATTCTCCTTACATTTATTAGGCCAAGACATGCCCAGGTATTTCTGTAGTAACAATGGCCCCAAATCTCTGGCTTAAAACAAGGAAGGCTTATTGCTTATTCACACTCTATGCTTAATATGAGTTGGTAGGGAGGCTCTGCTAACTCGAGTCACCCAAGGACTGGAAAATGAAGGTTTCTATTGACATGTGTTTTCAGGATCACCCTAATGGAAAGGGTATGTGGCAAATTACATGTTGTCTGTTAAAGCTTCCACCAGGAATTGACATTTATTTCTTCTCCTCACCTTTGGTAGTCCAAAGAATGCCTAGAAAGCTAGCCATGTCAACTTATTAGAATATCTAACACATTATTTATCCATAACTATAAAAATTGTATCTACAATGTTTAAGAGAATACTAGGAAGGGAATACAATAAAAGAAGTTGTCTTTGAAACGCAATTAAAACAGTTTTTCTTTTATTTGTAATGGACATATTTTGCAGGACATGTGTTTGGGAGATGGTAATAAAGTAGTTCTTTGGGGATACAGTCCCAATCCCCACACTTATGGTAGAGAAAAGACCCGTGACAAGGAAGTGGAGGGGTTTCAACGGAAGTGAAGATAAGTGAGACTTTTGTATCAGCAGCCTGTCCTCAACCTATTCCAGCTGGTCCCCTCTCTCTACCACAAATACCATTGTCTTGGAAGACTGAATGCCCTTCATTCATTCAGCCAGGCTCCTTGAGTGACTTCCTAGTAAGTCATAATGTCTTTTTCCCCTTAAAGCACGCTTTGGTTAATTTTAACCCATTTTTACTTAAAAAATGTTATCTAAAGGGAGCAGTGGAGTTGAAAGTAAAGATCAGTGTCAGCAAGTAGTAAAATTAAATTTCAGTGACTGGAAGAGTGTTAGTGACTTTCTACAAGCAAATGCTATCTCAGACGCTGGAAGAATGGCCATGAACAGAGCGCAGCACCATGCCTTTGTGGGGTTTACGATGAATAGCCAGTGACAAACTGAGAAAAAGTAAGGTAAGGACAAGAGGACAGAGAGTGGTGTGTGTGTGTGTGTGTGTGTGTGTGTGTGTGTGTGTGTGTGTACACCTTTATTTTAGATTGAGTGGGATACTAGTTTCCTGTTGCCACTGTGATTAATTACCAAATACTTAGTGGCTTTAAAGAACACAATTTGATTTTCTTACATATTTGGAGGCCAAGTCTAAAACAGGGCTCCCTGGGCTAAAATCAAGGTGTTGGCAGAGCTGTGTTCCTTTCTAGCGGCTCTCAGGGAGAATCTGTTTCCTTGCGTTTTCCAGCTTCTATGGCTCTCTTCTATTTTCAAAGCCAGCAATGTCAACTTAGTCTTTCCCACACTCCCATATCTCTGGTTCTCCTTTTCTGCCTCCTCCTTTCACTTTAAATTATCTTTGTTATTACCTTAGGCCCACCCAGACAATACAGCACAATCTCCCCTATAGGAAAGAGTGATAGAAAATGAGACCAGAGAGCCGGGTCTAGGCAAGATTATAGTACCTTAAAGGCCAACGCATGGACTTGGGATTTTATGCCAAGAGTGATGGGCGGCCAATGGTGCTTTTGAGTAGGCAGGTAACATAATTTGAATTGTGTTTTTAGAAAGATCTGTTTAATAGACTGTAGTCAAGCAAGAGCAGAAGCAAGGAGACCATTGTCCAGTGATAGAGAAGTATGATTTAGGTTGAGGGATAGCAGTTAGGATTGAGAAATGGTTGGATTTGGGATTTGTTTGAAAGTGCAGTTGGTAAGGTTTCCTTGTGGATCAGAGAAAGAGTACAGAAGAAAGAGAACATTTTGACCGGAGTGACTGGAGGAATGGGATTGAGACAGGAAGGAGCAAGTCTTGGGGAAGATATCAAGAGTTGAGTCCAGATATGTAAAATTTGAGATGCTTGTTGATATCCAAGTGATGTCAAATGGGCAGTTGGATAAATAAATCCAGAGTTCAGGCAAGAGGTTGGAGATTTAAATTGGAAGTTATAAGAATGTAGATGATAGTTAAGATCATGACTTAGGGAGTGAGTGTGAATGGAGAGGAGAGGAGAAGCAAAAGGAAAAGAGAAGGGAAGAGGAGGGAAGGGAGGATGGAAGATCCAAGTTGAGATTGAGTCCTGGAGCAAACTGACATTTAGAGAAATATTGGAGAATTGAGAAGGATGTATAAAAGACATTAATATTAAATATTTAGTGAATATTAAATATGATGAAGTGAAGTTAAGGTGATTATTGAGGTTTGGGGCATGAGCACTGGGAAAATGGCTAGAATGTTAGCAGATAACATATATCTTGTTGGAAAATATTTCAGTTTGAGATGCAATGGGAAATCCAAATGGACAGAAAATCTAGCCCAGAATGTTTATGCTCTATTTCCTGTGGTTCAGTTGCATCATGAAATAGTTTGCCTCTGCAACTTTACTTATGCTATTCACCGTCCTAGAATAACCCTACTTTTTCATCTCTTTTTATCTTTTTTAAAGTCCCATTTGTCCTTCAAGATCCTGTTCAGATCTCACATCCATCCAAATCCATTCCAAGCTCTGCCCAATGACATGCATTCTTTCCTCATCTGGATTATTTTACATTTCAGATAGGTCTTTAAAGAAGTTCTTAATACAGCCCATCCGGTATTATGTTTATTTGTACATGTGCTATCATCTGCAGTATTTTTGAGGCTGTGAAAAGCAAGGCTAAGTTTTTATTTCTATTTACAATTTCTAGACTGTTTTATACAAACAAAGTATACCATACATGTATATATATATATACCATCTATAATAATAAAAGAGTAATATGCTAATTAGACTGGATGTCCTTCCGGACATCATTCTGGACGTCCTTCTGTACAAAGCTGGGGCCATAGGGAAGCCAGCCCGGGTCCCCGGTGCCTGTGGTGGCCTGAGAGAAACCAGCCTGGGTCCTGGGTGCCTGCAGTTGGCTGGAGGGAAGCCAGCCTGGGTCCCTGGTGCCTGCAGGTGGCTGGAGGGAAGCCGGGTAAGGAAGGTCTACTCTTGCATGAATTTTACGCATTGGGCCTCTAGTACAATATGTAATCTTAATGGTGGTTAGAAATGTAAGACACACACACACACACACGCGCGCACACACACACACACACACATATATATATATATGTATGTGTGTGTATATATATATATATATATATATGTATGTGTGTATATATATATATGTATGTGTATATATATATATGTATGTGTGTATATATATATGTATGTGTGTATATATATATGTATGTGTGTATATATATATACATATATATATATATATATATATATACTAGCTTTCCCATTGCAGGAAAAATCCTGCAATAGGATTTCCTGCTGCACTCTACCCCGCCTCCGTTCCTCCCTTGTTCGCCTGCCTCACCTTCTCCTCCAGCCCGCCCGCGTTTCCCTTCGCCCCCGGCCCCGCCTCCGCTCCACCCTTATCCTCTCCCCCCCCCCCACCCCCGGCTTGCTTGCTTCTTCGAAGCTTTACTCCCTTCTGCAGCTCTTGACTTCTTTGGACGCTGTCTTGATATGCAAATTAGCCACCATCTTTGTTGGGGCAATTTGCATACCCGTCCTGATTGGTTGGTGGGCGTGGCTTGGCTGGTGGGCGTGGCTTAGGTGTAGCGAAGGTGCGGTCAATTTGCATATTTGTCTATTATTAGATTAGATGCCTAAGTGACCAGTATGGCAGAATGACTGGAATGACTGGTCACTATGATGTGCACTGAGCAGGCAGGCAGGTGAGCAGTTAGGGGCAAGCGGTCCTGGATTGCGAGAGGGATGTCTGACTGCTGGATGTCTGACTGCAGGCATTGGGCCTAAACCAGCAGTTCGACATCCCCCAAGGGGTCCCGGATTACGAGAGGGTGCAGGCTGGGCTGAAAGACCCCCCCCCCCCCCGTGCACGAATTTCATGCACCGAGCCTCTAGTATATAAAAGCTCAGCAACGTAGGCACATTTAGCAGTGCATGAGTATGTCAGATATAATGGAATGACATGTAGAAGATAGCTGTGTATGGAAGCATTAGGTTAGGGAAGTGGCCTGAGTATCACACCAAAATTAGAAACTGTGTTGGAGGGACCAGAACTGGTACCACAGGTAATGTAAGTTTTAGATTATATTAATTTTTAAGGTATAATAAATATAATAAATTATATTAATTTTTAAGGTCAAACTAATTTTCTTCTCTTTTAGCTCAGATTTTATATATATATGCTACTGACCAGGATAGGAAATCAGAGAAATATAAGGTTTTAAAATGCCGTACATTCATGGGGTTGCATGAATTACTTTCTAGGCTTTCCCCCCTTTTTTTGCTTCCAGATGGTTTATCAAGCTTGGGAGAAAATATTATGCATAATTGCTGCACCTTAGATTGCATTATACTATACCAAACGAACCATAGATACTTACAGCCCACATAAACTCTGTTTGCCCATTCATGGCAAACATTTAATAAAGATAGTTCATCTGGAAAGGAAGTTAAGTGAATGTGATGCATATTCACAAAAATGTGTTGTTTAGAATGAGCTAACCAAAAGGAAGTCAGGCCCTAGCAAAGATGGACAAGCTGAAATTAGGCCTTCTTACTGCCTTTTGTGTTCATTCTTTTGAGACATTGTGTCTTGGTCCCTTTTTATTAATCCTTCTAAAATCTAATACAGGCCGGGGCAAACTGTAGGTTTACAGTTATTCATATGGAAAATAACACAATAATTAATAAGTAATAGTACAAGAATAAACTCTGTTTTGTGTACTCACAACTATAAACCTACTTTTGCTTCACCCTGCACGTCTCTATTGTATACTGCATAGATATAATAAAAAATTATCTTCTGGTTGCTATATACAAGTCAAGAGACTATATAATATATTTAAATAGAATTTTCAAGGTAGATTTTACTTCCTTAACATGAGAGCAAAACTAATTTAAGTAAAATGTGCAGTAATGCTAAGGGAAGGATGGTAAAGTAAATTCTGGTAATTTTGTTCTTGAGGAATAACCACACTATGGCCTATGGAAAAGGAAAAGATCTGGAGCATTTAACTGAATATCATTTTCCACAATCACACAAACTAAAGAAAAACTTAGCAGCAAATAGCAAAGGTGGGCAAGGCTATTTTGGCTCATGAACAGGCTATGAGGCCATGATATAGGTCCATAATCTCTTATCTGAAAATTTAAAATCCAAATAGCCCTAAATATAAAAAAGGGTTTTGTGAATCATTTGGTGTCAAAACCCTCTTGAACTGACCTGATAGGAAGTGGTACATAGTTGCTTTCTTTTTGTATGAATAGTTGTACATTTTGTTAATGACATATTAATGGTTGTGTGATATTGTATAGGTGCTTTCTTTCTAAAATCAAAAACATTTTTAAAAGGACATTAGAAAGGAGTCATACAACTTAACAAAAGCAAGACAAACTACCCAACTAAAAAATGGGCAGAAGACCTAAATAGACATTTCTCCAAAGCAGACATACAGATGGCCAAGAGACACATGAAAAAATATTCGAAGTCACTAATAGGCAGAGAGATGCAAATTAAAATGATAATGAGGTACAACCTCACACCTGTCAGAATAGCTACCATAAATAAATCAACAAATGACAAGTGCTGGCGAGGATGTGAAGAAAAGTACACTGCTGGTGGGAATGCAGACTTGGTGTAGCCATTATGGAAAACAGTATGGAGTTTCCTCAAAAAATTAAAAATGGAACTGCCATTTGACCCAGTAATCCTACTTCTAGGAATATATCCTAAGAATCTTGAAACACCAATCAGAAACAATATATGCACCCTCATGTTCATAGCAGTGCAATTTACAATAGCTAAAATTTGGAAACAGCCTAAGTGCCCATCAGTAGATGAGTGGATAAAAATGCTGTGGTACATGTACACCATGGAATACTATGCAGCACTAAAAAAGATCTCTTACCCTTTGAGATAGCATGGAAGGACCTGGAGAATATTATGCTAAGTGAAATAAGCCAGTCAGAGGAAGACAAGTGTCACATGATTTCACTTATATGTGGAAGCTAATGACCAAAATAAACTGATGAACAAAACAGAGTCAGAGACATGGAAGCATGGAACAGACTGAAGAATCTCAGAGGGAAGGGGGGCCATCGGGGAGGAAAGAGGTTATCCAAAGTACTTATATGCATATATGCATAACCCATGGACACAGACAATAGTGCGGTAGGCTTGGTGTGTGTGTGTGTGTGTGTGTGTGTGTGTGTGTGTGTGTGTGTATGTATGTGGTGTTGACAGGGGTCAATGTGGGGGAAAAGGGGACATATGTAATACTTTCAACAATAAAGATAATCTTTTTTAAAAAAAGGAGTGACCAATTAGGTAAAAGAAGTCATGAAGCCAATGAAGAGCCTTGTGAGGTGGAGTGAAATGAAGACTGAAATTTAACCATTTGACTTGGCAAAGGAAAGTTCTTAATAACCTAAGGAAGCAGTCCAGTGGAGTGTGTCAAGAGAAAAAGAGGCCAACAGGAGGCAGCACATCTGTATAGCCATTTTTTCCCAAGGAGTTTTGCTGAGTAGATGGGACCACAGAATGTAACACCCAATAAGCTATTATAGCATGCTTACAGTCTAATAGGAATTATTCAGTTGAGAGGGAAACAATGATGACTGAAAGAGAAGGGGTATAGGTAGGAACAAATCCCTAAAAAAATAAAAAAGGATGGGTGGAATTCTTATACAGATGGAAGGATTGGCCTTAGAGGTGAACAAATTCATCTTTAGTAACAAAAGAAGGCAGAGTGAGGAGACAACTCAGGGTAGGTTGGTGCATTTGTTGATAGAACAAAAAAAACCTATTTTTTTTTATTTCTTGCATTTTCTCAGTGAAATAAGAAGCAAGATTATCAGCTGAGAGTGAGGAGGCAGAGAAGGTTGGGAGAAGGAGAACATGTAAATAGTAGCAGAATAAATTGAGAAGTAATAGGGTCACAGGCAGTGCATAGCAACCATGTGAATTATAAATCTGAATTTATGTGCAGAAGGAATATATTTTGCCTCTGCTCACCATATAGTATGGGTCCTGCCTGATTTGAGTGGAATTTAAGATCTCCCAGATTACAGTTCTATCTTGGGTGTTAAGCTTCCATAAGGCTACATTGCAGACACAGAAAGTTTGAATTCTGAATTGCCTATTTTGTGTAACATTGGGAATGGTGATTTTTTAACCACAAAATGAACCATTTTTGGTAGATGATGATTGGGACCCTTTTTATTACAACATCGTCTGGCAACAGAGTGAGAACCTGAGGGAAATGCAAGCATACATCAGGAGCTAATGTAAATCCATTTTCAAGTGCTATTGGGAGGCAAGTTTATAGATCCTTCATCCTGAAACCCAATCATATCCTGTATTTAAAGGCATTGCTTTGAGGTCATATTGAAGAGATTTATGTCATTTAGTCTGCTTCCTGAGATTCCCATGCTGAGAGGTTTTCATTACTTCTTCAAGTAAATAAATTATTGGGCACTAAACAGAAGCATGCTGTCCTCCTGCCAATTGGAAGGTGACATATAAGCCATATTGAGATTTCTCATTTCCCCAGCTACATCTATAGCAAGATATTTGATCCCAGGTCATTATTCCAAGTGTGAGAAAAACCTAGGGATGAGAGATGCTATAAAAATTCAAGGAGCTGAAAGAAAATCACTGTGGCTGCGAATGACAAGAGATGCTGCTGCCAAGGTCAAGGTGGTATAAGCCTGGTTTTAAGAATTCTTTCATTTTCGAAAGAACTCTGGTTTCAGGATAGAGAATGCATTTGAAGGTAACAAGCCTGGAGGAAGGGAAACCAGTTAGGAGGCCATTGCAGAAACGGAGGCTTCAAGAAATGGTGGTCACAAGCAGGGAAGTGGCAACATGGATGGACAGAAGTAGATGGACTTGAGAGACCTTTAGAAGGGAGAGTAAATAGGCATTGATTTCTGAGTGGAATTTGGGACAGTAGGATTGACGATTGTGAAGGATGTGTTCCAAGCTACTGGCTTGGCTAATGGGACTGCCATAAAGGGAACAAGACACATACTCTCTGAACCCACAACATTCAAGTCCAATGGATGAGGAGATTAGTGTCTGCCAGTTCTAATTTACGGGTAGGTGCTGTGACAGCAGAAAGTGAAGAAGGTTTTAGATGTGCAGAAGAAGAGCTCCTGTCCAGGACTAAAAGGGGGGAGGCTCTTTGTGTATCAGGGACAGCTTTGCAGAGAGCATATCATTAAAGGTCAGAGCTAAAGAGTGATATATGTGTGCATGTGTGCGGGTGAATGTGTGTCTGAGCATGTGCCTGAGTATGTGTGTCTGAGTGTGTGTATGTGTGTGTGAACATGTGTCTGTCTCAAGGGTGGGTGAGATGAGAAAGAAAACTGTCTTAGCCAGTGTACATGAGGTTCAGTGCCTCGTAGCAGATGAGGTCTAAGTTGATGTCTCAATCTATACAATCAGATTGTAACCAGCTCTGCCTTTCAGATTTTTGTGTCATACTAGGGGAGTTCTTGTTTTGTTCTGTTTGTTTTGTTTTTAATCTGATCTGTCATGGATGGCTTGTTTCCCTTTAGAGAGATGATTTTTTCATTTCATAAAGTTTGCTCCTCTAGAATCAGCATATAAGCGAGCAGAACACCCACCCAAAAACTCACTTGTATCTTAACAACAAAAATCCATACATATTTCCAGAACAAACCTTATATACAACCTGAGCCAACTTACATATGAAAAATATTTAAAATAATATTTATTATATGTTGTAGAAAACTCATTCATATTTATTACTAAGCAAAGGTCTGAATAATACTGGCTAGGCACAATTTGTTATTAAATACAGGAAGTTGGAAACGTGGTCTCTATTCTTGGGAAGATGATATAGATGTGAAAATAATTGGGACAAAATTTATATTCTCATTTAGATCAGGAAAATCCTATATAATAAAAGGCTAATATGCAAATCGACTGAACAGCAGAACGACCGGTCGCTATGATGCACACTGACCACCAGGGGGCAGATGCTTAATGCAGGAGATGTCCCCTGGTGGTGAGTGCGCTCTCACAGGGGGAGCACTGCTCGGCCAGAAGCCGGGCTCACGGCTGGGGAGTGCAGCGGCAGTGGGCAGTGGCAGGAACCTCTCCTGCCTCCACAGTAGCGCTAAGAACCCCTTGGGGGTCCCCGACTGCGAGAGGGCTCAGGCCAGGCTGAGGACTGCCCCCCCCAATGCATGAATGTCGTGCACCGGGTCTCTAGTTATATAATAAAAGTGTAATATATTATTGACTGTTGCCATCCCAAACCCATATTTATGAATATTATTATTAGAACTCTAAAACATACATTCAGCTAATTTAATGTTATTAGTTATTTGCTTATATATGGAACCTAACATTTAGATAGTGATATGCAAAATTTAAAATAGTGATTATTTTAAATTTAAAATAAAAGTTTCATGATTTTCAGAAATGATCTTGAATCCTCTTAAACTCTGAATGGCTGGATGGGTTTACCAAACTCAACAGTGACTGTGTCCATGGAATAGGATTCCAATGGGCATTCACTTACTACCTCATATAATTCTTTTCTTTTCATATAATTCTTTATACAAGGTTTTTTACTTCATCTTGTTTGAATTTTTAAAAATGTTTTTATTGATTTTAGAGAGAAATGAAGGGAGAGGGAGAGGGAGAGAGAGAGAAACATCAATGTGAGAAAGAAACATTGAACAATTGCCTCCTGCACACACCCCAACTGGGGAGCAAACTCACAACCTGGGCATGCACCCTGACCAGGAATTCAATGAGGGACCTTTTGGTGTATGAGACAATGCTCAACCAACTGAGCCACACCAGCAAGTGTTAGTTTGAATTTTTAAAAACAATAATCTGAATGATTTTTAATTTGAAAAGAAAATAGTTTTGGACTCTACATCTTAAAACAAGTTTTTAAGGAAGTGATTTGGATTAGTTGGGAAACAACTAATGGAATTCCAAGGAAATGGAATTTTGCAAGAGAAATGTCATATATGTAGTCTGGGAGGAAGACTCAATAAAGAACATAGAGGAAGTTACCTGGATGGAAGGAAACGCCATACCTGAAGATCAAGTGTGGGGTCTTGAACCTACATTGTGGAGGGCAGGGTATTTAGATTTGATCTACTAGGTATAGACAGGAAAATTAGTGTGTGTGTGTGTGTGTGTGTGTGTGTGTGTGTGTGTGCATGCACACATATATTTTTATATAGTATACATATATGTCTCTATATATGTCTCTATATATAAAACCCTAATATGCAAATAGACCGAACGGCAGAACAACCGAACAACTGGTCGCTCTGACCACCAGGGGTGTGCATGGAAGCAGGTGGCAGAGATTGGAACATGGAGGGCATTGGCCGTGGCGGGATGGTGGAGCAGGTGAGCGGGGACGCCAGACCAAGGCGAGGCACTGGTCACTGTCATTGGGGCGAGCCTCTGGTGGTTACTGAAAATTCTTTGTTCCTGCACGCCGTGGTCCTGCCTAGTGCTCGCACCTGCTGCCGCTGCTGGCCCCACTCGCACCCACTGCCGGCGCTAGAGCCGCTACTCGCACCTGCTGCCAGTGCCCGGTGCCGGTCCTGATTGCTCATCACTGTCAGTGGGAGTGAGTGGCGGCTGCTGGCCCCGATCGCCCCTGAGGGCTTCTCCACCTCCCTCTGCTCCTGAGGGGCGATGGGGGCTGCAGCCACCGCTTGCACCTGCTGACAGTGCCAGCCCGCTCGCACCCACTGCTGGCGCCAGCCCCAATCATTCCGCACTGTCAGCAGGTGTGAGTGGGGCTGGTGCTGTCAGCATGTGGGAGGGTGGCAGCGGGAGTGGGGCTGCCGGAGACAGGGGACTGGGTGCCATGGCAGGAGGGGCCAGGTGGGGTGTGGAGGATGGGCCGAGACCCGCCCCTGTGCCCATCACAGCCTCACGGTCCACAGTTCCTTTCAAGGTGCACAAATTCGTGCACTGGGCTCCTAGTGCCGTGGTCGGCAAACTGTGGCTCACGAGCCACATGCAGCTCTTTGGCCTCTTGAGTGTGGCTCTTCCACAAAATACCACGGCCTGGGCAAGTCTATTTTGAAGAAGTGGCGTTAGAAGAAGTTTAAGTTTAAAAAATTTGGCTCTCAAAAGAAATTTCCATCGTTGTACTGTTGATATTTGGCTCTGCTGACTAATGAGTTTGCCGACCACTGCCCTAGTGTGTGTGTGTGTGTGTGTGTGTGTATGGTATAAAAATAATTTTCAGTATTTATCAGAATGACACACTTTTGTCCATTTATGTATGAATGGATAAAGATGATAAATACACACACACACACACACACACACACACACACACACACACTGGAATACTATTAAGCCATTAAAAAGGAGGAATCCTAGTCATTTGCAACAACATGGATGAACCTTAAGGACATTATGTTAAGTGAAAAAAATAAGACAGAGAAAGACAAGTAGTGTATTATTTCTCTTATATGTAGAATAATAATAATAAAAAAAAACTCAAAGTAAAAGGATTCAGATCTGTGTTTACCAGAGGCAGGGATTGGGAGTGGGGAATGTGGTAATTGATGAAGGTGGTGAAAAGGTACACAGTTCCAGTTATAAGATAAATAAGTTCTAGGGAGGTAATATACAGCATGATGACTCTAACACTGCTGTATGGTGTATAAGAAAGTTGTTAAGAGAGTAGATACTAAGAGTGTCATCATCAGGAAAATATTTTTTTCTCTTTTTTTGGTATTGATATGAGATCATGGATCTTAACTAAATTTATAGGTGCAATCATTTTATGATAATATAAGTCAAATCATTATATACACTGTACATCTTCAATGTATACAATGCTGTATGTCAATTATATCTCAATAAACTGAAAAAATTACATATTTCTTGAACATTATATGGAAAAATAAATTTACGGTATTTCCTTAAATACTTGAAAATTCACAATAAGATGATCAAGAACATCAAGGCTAGAGGTGTTACTTAATGGTTTTTAGTAGTGGTTTTAGGGTCTTGAGAGTCAGACATTTGGAAGTTTAATATTCTGGGACACAAAAATCAATTCAACTTCTTTTCTTGGTTTTGTTTCTTTTAGACAAGCAGTTCTCTGGTCACAGCTATTTTGTTTTGAATTTTAAATGCCAGTATTCCCTATTCTCAGATACAGAGTTTTAATTTAAATGAAACTTTTACAGCATAAGTTGACCATGGGAAAGATTATAAACAAAAGTTTAAAGATTTCTTTTCCTTTTTTTTCTGATTAAAAATGTCTGGACAGCTCCTGCCAGGGCTTTGAGAAAAGCACTAAGGAGACACACTTGAAGTGATGTGATGACTGAAGGTTATAGGGAAACTTACTGTTTTCCAGTGTGAGGTCGAGGACTTTATAAATAGTTTTCAAAAATCGTCCCATCTGCCAAAATGTTTGGTCACACCTGTGTCAGTTTCAGCTTTTCTCTTTTCTCTCCCATGGTGATCTATCTTCACTTCTTGTAATTCCTCCCATCTCACTGAGCTAAAAGATTAGAAAGATCTGCTTGCTGCCCATATGTGCAGCACATTCTACATCCCCTCACTTCTGCTAGGAAATGCGTATTCCCATGAAAAAAGAACCCAAAGTTAGTAGGCTCACCACATGCTGGGCTTTGTACCCCGTTTGCCCAGAGACCAAAGTTGCCAATTTAAGAGAGGTGCCTTCAAAGCCCAAGAAATTCAGGATAAGCTGAATCCATTTTACTGCTACCACCCATGTCCATTTCTCAGGTTGGCCTACAAGTCTTGATTTTATCATAGATTTTCTCTTTTCAGATCATAGATGTAATAATACTCCCTGTAAAAAAGCAAACAATACAGAAATATATGAAAAGGAAAATTTAAAAACCACTGAAGCATGGACACTCCCTGCCTTCAAGATAACTGTCATTAGCAGTATAGTGTCTAGGCATGTACACACATCCAGAACATTTGATTTCTAAAGAAAAGTGGGATCATATTGAACAATGTCATGAACAAACTTCTGAATGAATAGGTGGGAGCTTGGTTGTTCATTCAACAAACACTTGTGGAGAGCCTGCTGTTGGGGGAGGCACTGTTCTAGGAATGGGAAATGCAGAGGCAAAGCAGAGTGTTGCTGGATTTGTGTGAATTCTGAAGGGGAGAGACAGGCAATAAGCACGCAGAGTAAGAAGTAAGATAATCTCAAATAGGATAGGTGCTATGAAGAGAAGAAGCATATGCTGTGCTGTACACCTGAAACTAATACAAAAAAGTGTTGAATGCAAAAAAAGTTGAACAATTTTATGTAATGCCATTGTTGTATAATAAAGCATTTGGCTGGAAAAAAAAAAAAAAAGAACGATGGGAGACTGGATGCCAAAGGCAGGGAAGGTGTCTCTGAGGAAGTGGCATTTGAGCTGAAATCTGTGTAATGAGAAGGAACCCAAACCGTGGAAAGAGTATTTCAGACAGTGGGAAGAATAAACTCAAAGAGGAGACAGAAACGCTGTGTTTGTTCAAGAAGGTCCGTGTTTCTGAAGCTTAATGAGCATAAGAGAGTGGGAGGCAGGCAGGGGCCAGATCATGTTGGGCTGTGTTGGGATGTTTTGTTTTTTTTAAATTTATCTTTATTGTTGAAAGTATTACAGATGTGTGTTGAGAGGTATTATTACAAGAGTGGAATTGGAATTACAACTCTCTGAGAAAAAAAGACGGATTGTTCAATAAGTGGTGTTGGGACTATTGGCCTTTCATGTTGAAAGTGAGGTATCTATGCCACATTATATATAAAATTAATGCTAGATGGACAACAATCCCCATAAATGAAGTTAGAAAAATAATCAATACAATATGTTGAATTCTTACTTATTGATAAAACTAATAACTAAACAAGAAGATGAACAAAGGCTGTGAACTAGCAATTAACAGAAGAAAAAAGTGTATGGTCCTTAAGCATAAAAAAATAAACAGGCCAGGGAGGAGCTTTAGATTAGCAGACCTCTACACACACACACACACACACACACACACACACACACACACACACTCAGCCTTACTAATAACCAGGGAAATGCAAATGAAAACAGAACAAAATGAGGTACCATTTGATAGTCATCTGGGTTGGCAAAAACTTAGAAGTCCTATAACAATGAGATGAGGACCCTCTCTTGTGCACTGTTTATGCGCATGGAGAGTGTAGCTACTTTGGAGATGAGTTGGCATATATGATAAAATACATATGATAATTCTCCATGGCCCAGTAATGTCATTGCTAGTCCCCTGTCAGAAGGAAACTTGTGTTTCTATAGATGGAGGGGGATATAAGGGCACATGTTTGTTTTAGTGGAAAAAATAAAAAAAAACACCTAAATGTTCATATGTAAATGGAATGGATAAATAAAATGTAGGTGGCTATTCAGTGAGATACAATTCTATATAGAGGTTAAAAAGAATGAGCTAGATCTATCTATCTATCTATCTATCTATCTATCTATCTATCTATCTATCTATCATCTATCTATCTATCATCTATCATTTATCTATCATCTATCTATCTATCTATATCTATCTATCTATCTATCTATCTATCTATCTATCTATCTATCTATCTATCTATCATCTATCTATCTATTTATCTACAGAAACATGGATATCTTTCAACAAACATAAAATTAAATATCAAACCCACATATAGACTACTACATACAAATAGCATAATACCATTTCTTAGGTTAAAAAGAACACACAAAAGAATCCTATATAAAAAAAACATAATATGCTAAGTGTTTGACTGATCGGTTGACCGTTCGACCAATCGCTATGATGAGTACTGACCCGTAGGCAGATGCTTCGACCCATAGGTTAGTTTGCTGCTGTGGACCGGCTGATTGGGACTGGGTGAGAGGGCTGGATATGCCCTGGAGCCCTTCTGAAGTCCCTCCCTAGCTGGCTCCCCATCGGCCCCAATTGGGACTGGGCGAGATGGCCCTGATCAGCTCTGATCAACGGCCAGGCCGAGGAACCCCACCCATGCACGAATTCGTGCACTGGGCCTCTAGTACTCAATAATAATCAATTGTTGGCAAACTACAACTAAAATCTGATCCACCACCTGTTTTTGTATGGCTAAGAGTGGCTTTTACATTTTTAAATGCATGAGTAACATTTTTAAATGAGTGATATTTAATGACACATGAAAATTATATGAAACTCACATTTCTGTGTCTGTAAATAAAGTTTTATTGAAACACAGCCAAGCCCTTTCTTCTACATGCTATCTGTGATCTGCTTTTTTTTTTTTTAAACAGGGGCATAAGTGAGCTGAGTTAACAAAGACTGTAGAGACTGCAAAGCTTAAGACATTTATTACCAATTCTTTGCAGAAAAACTCGCAGACCCTTGTTCTATATTGTTCATGGACATTATTTTGTAAATGGTCAGAAGTATACACATCTAATTCATGATGGTGGCTATGACTGGAGGAGGAGAAGAGATGATTCAAACTGAGGATAGATGTCAAGGGGTTCTGTACTGTTTATAAATGTGAAAAAGCTTAAAAATTGTCAATTTGTGTTTGTCATATTAAATCCTTGTACTTTTCCATACTTAAAATTTTTTAAATTGAATGTGTTGGGGTGACATTGATTAATAAAATTATACATGTTTCAGGTATACAATTCTATAATACATCATCTGGATATTGTATTGTGTGTTTACCACCCCAAGTCAAGTGTCTTTCCATCACCTTTTATCTCCCCTTTACCTCCTTCTCCCTCCCCCCACACCCATTTCCCTCTGGCAATCACCTATTGTCTGTGTCCATGAATCTTTCTTTTCTTTGCTTAATCCCTTTACCCTTTCACGCAGCCCCAAGGCCTCCTCCCCCACCCGACAGCTGTCAGTCTGTTCTCTGTATCCATGAGTCTGTTTCCACTTTGTTAATGTATTTTGTTCATTAGATTCTACATACAAGTGAAATCATATGGTACTTGTCTTTCTCTGATTGGCTTATTTCACTTAGCATAATACTCTCCAGGTTCATGCATGCTGTCACAAAAGGTAAAATTTCCTTCTTTTATGTGGCCAAGTCATATTCCATTGTGTAAATGTACCACTGCTTTTTTTTTTTTTTAATCCACTCATCTACTGATGGGCACTTGAGCTGCTTCCAAATCTTGGCTATTGTAAATAATGCTGAAATGAATATAGGGGTGCATATATTCTTTCAAATTAGTGTTTCAGGTTTCTTTTGATATATTCCCAGAAATGGAATTGCTGGATCATAAGGCAGTTCCATTTTTAATTTTTTTGAGGAAACTCTATACTGCTTTCCACAGTGGCTACACCAGTCTGCATTCCTACCAGCAGTGTACTAGAGCTCCCTTTTCTCCACATCCTCACCAACATTTGTTGTTTGTTTATTTATTAATGGTAGCCATTCTGATATCTTATTGTGGTTTAAGTTGGCATTTCTCTGATGATTAGGGATGTTGAGCATCTTTCCATATGTTTATTGGCCATCTATATGTCCTATTTGAAGAAGTGTCTATTCAGGTCTTTTGCCCATTTCTTAATTGGATTGTTTATTTGTTTTGGGGTGTCAAGTTTTATAAATCCCTTATAAATTTACTAGAGGCCTGGTGCACGAAATTCGTGCACTGGGGGGGGGGTGTCCCTCAGCCCAGCCTGCACCCTCTCCAATCTGGGACCCCACAGGGATCGGGCCTAAACCGGCAGTCGGACATCCCTCTCACAATCTGGGACTGCTGGCTCCCAACCCCTCACCTGCCTGCCTGCCTGATTGCCCCTAACAGCTTCTGCCTGCCAGCCTGATCACCCCCTAACCACTCCCCTGACAGCCTGATCAACGTCTAACTGCTCCCCTGCCAGTCCGATTGCCCCCAACTGCCCTCCCCTACAGGCCTGGTTGCTCCCAACTGCCCTTCCCTGCTGGCCTGATTGCCCACAACTGCCCTCCCCTGCCAGCCATCTTGTGACCACATGGGGGTGGCCATCTTGTGTGAAGGTGTGACAGTCAATTTGCATATTACCTCTTTATTATATAGGATGATATTAAACCCTTATCAGATGTATGGACTAATATGTTCTCCCATGCATTAGGTTATCTTTTAATTTTGTTGATTGTTTCCTTTGCTGTGCAAAAACTTTTTAGTTTGATATAGTCCCATTTGTTTCTTTTTTCTTTTTTTCCCTTTGCCTGAGGTGATATATCAGAAAAAAATATGGCTGCGAGAAATGTCTGAGATTTTACTGCTGATGTTTTATTCTAGGATATTTATGGTCATGAGTCTAACATTTAAGTATTTAATCCATTTTGAGTTTATTCATGTGTATGGTGTGAGAAGGTGGTCTAGTTTCATTTTTTTCCCCCAGTTATCTGTCCAATTTTTCCAACACCATTTATTGAACAGACTATCTTTACCCCATTGTATGTTTTTGCCTCCTTTGTCAAATATTAATTGACTGTGAAATCGTGGATGTATTTTTTGGCTCTCTATTCTGTTCCATTGATCTATATGTCTGTTTTATGCCAGTACCATGCTTTTAATTACTCAGGCCTTATAGTATAGCTTGATACCAGGTAACATGATTATTGGTATACAAAAATGAAACTGATTTCTGGATATTTATTTTGTATCCTAATACTTTGCTGAATTCATTTATAAGTTGTAGTTGTTTTTTGGTGGAATCTTTAGTGTTCTTTATGCAGTATCATGTCATCGGTTAGTAATGACATTTTTACTTCCTCCTTTTCAATTTGAATGTCTTTTATTTCTTCTTCTTGTCTGATTGCTTGTGGCTAGGACTTCCAGCATTATGTTGAATAAGAGTGGTGAAAGCAGATATCTTTCCTGTTCCCAATCTTAAGGGAAGCACTTGTAGTTTTTGACCACTGAGTATGAAGTTGGTTGTGGGTTTGTCCTATATGGTCTTTATTACGTTGAGGTATGGTCTTTCTATTCCCACTTTGCTGAGAGTGTAATCACAAATGGGTGTTGGATTTTATGAAATGCTTTTTCTGATTATGTCGTTTTTTATCCTTCATTTTGTTTATGTGGTGTATCACATTTATTGATTTGTGAATATTATACCAATCTTGCATCCCCAGAATAAATCCCATCTGATCATGGCATGTGATGTTTTTAATGTACCTGGTATTGCTGGACCCAGTTTGGTAATATATTGTTGAGGATTTTAGCATCTATGTTCATCAGTGATATTGGCCTATAATTTTCTTTCTTTGTAGTGTCCACATCTGGTTTTGGAATTAGGGTAATGCTGGCCTTATAAAAAGAGGTTGGGAGTCTTCCCTGCTCTTGAATTTTTTGGAATAGTTTGAGAAGGATAGGTGCTAGTTAGAATTGAATGTTTGGGAAAATTCACCTGTGATGCCATTTGGTCCAGGACTTTTATTTCTTGGGAGTATTTATTTATTTATTATTTTTTTTATTACGTCTTCAGTTTCACTAGTTGTAATCTGTCTATTCAGATTCTCTGGTTCTTCTGATTCAGTTTAGGAAGATTGCATGTTTCTAGGGATTTATTCATTTCTTCCAGATTGTCCAACTTGTTGGCATATAGTTGTACTGTTTTCTTAGAATCCTTTGTATTTCTTTGGTGTCAGTTGTTATTTCTCTTTCATTTCTGATTTTATATATTTGGGTTGTTTATTTATTTGAGTTCTGTAATGTTTTTAAATGTGAATAAATTTAAAAATTGTCCATTCTGCTTGGTGGGAATACCAATGTGTGTTATATTAAGTCCTTGTACTTTTTTGTGCTTTTATAAAGCCCTAGAAAAGGTAAAAAGAAAAGTATATTTTGTAGACATTTTCTTGTTTCAGTGGATACAAAATATTATATATGTTCTGACAGTGGGTAGTAGTCTATTTTATAGATAACAGAAATTTATTTTTGAATCTCCTACTTATGAACATTTAAGTTGTTTCAGGTTTTGCTATCATGAATAGTGCAGCAAATATTTTCATATTGCATCTTAATACATTTGTGTAATTATTTTCATTGAACAAAATCCTAGAAGTCAAATTCCTTGGTCAAATAAAAAAAGTCTACATTTACATTTTTTAAAAAAATCTTTATTATTGCAAGTATTACATATGTTCCCTTTTCCCCCATGGACCTATCTCACCCCAGGCCTTCACCACCCTATAGATTGTGTCCATGGGTTATGCATATACCCATATGAGTTCATTGGTTGATCTCTTCCCTGACCCCAACCCACTCTTGCCTTCCCTCTGAGGTTTGACAGTCTGTTCAATGCTTCTATGTCTCATACTCTATTTTTGTTCATCAGTTTATGTTGTTCATTAGATTCCACATATCAGTGAAACCATTCTTTCTCTGAATGGCTTATTTTGCTTAGCATAATTTTCTCCAGGTCCATCCATACTGTTGCAAATGGTAAGAGTTCTTTTTTACAGCTGTGTACTATTCCATGGTGTAGATGTACCATAGTTTTTTAATCCACTCATCTGCTGATGGGCACTTAGGCTGTTTCCAAATCTTAGCTATTATAAATTGTGCTGCTATGAACATAAAAGTGCATATATTCTTTCTGATTGGTGTTTCGGGTTTCTCAGTATATATTCCCAGAACTGGGACCACTGGATCAAATGGCAGTTCCATTTTTAATTTTTTGAGGAAACTCCATACTGTTTTCCATAGAGTATGCCCCAGTCTGCATTTCCACCAGCAGTGTATGAGGGTTCCCTTTTCTCCACATCCTCGCCAGCATTTGTAGTTTGTTGATTTGTTGATGGTAGCCATACTGACAGGTGTGAGGTGGTACCTCATTATCATTTTGATTTGCATCTCTCAGATGATTAGTGACATTGAGATTTTTTTTCATATGCCTCCTGGCCATCTGTATGTCCACTTTGGACAAGTCCCTATTTAGGTCTTTTGCTCATTTTTAAGTTGGATTGTTTATCTTCCTTTTGTTAAGTTGTATGTGTACCCTATAAATTTTGAAGATTAATTCCTTATTGGATGTATCATTGGTGAATATATTCTCCCGTGCAGTGGGATCTCTTGTTATTTTGGTTTCTTTTGCTGTGCAGAAGCTTTTTATTTTGATGTAGTCCCATTTGTTTATTTTCTCCTTCGTTTCCATTGTCCTAGGACAGTGGTCGGCAAACTCATTAGTCAACAGAGCCAAATATCAACAGTACAACAATTGAAATTTCTTTTGAGAGCCAAAAACCGACTTCTGCGCATGGGCCACGAAGTTTCAATCACACTGTACGTGCGTGCCCACACGTGGTATTTTGTGGAAGAGCCACACTCAAGGGGCCAAAGAGCCGCATGTGGCTCGCCGACCACTGTCCTAGAAGATGTATCAGTAAACATATTGCTACGAGAGATCTCTGAGATTTTGCTGCCAATGGTTTCTTCTAGGATTTTTATGGTCTTTGTGTCTTACATTTAAGTCTTTTATCCATTTTGAGTTCATTCTTGTGTATAGTGGTCTAGTTTCATTTTTTTTTGCATGTATCTGTTCAATTTTCCCAGCACCATTTATTGAAGAGACTGTCTTGACTCCATTGTATGCTCTTGCCTTCTTTGTCAAATATTAATTGAGCATAGTGGCTTAGGTCGATCTGGGTTTTCTGTTTTGTTCCATTGATATATATGCATATTCTTGTGCCAGTACCAGGCTGTTTTGAGTACAGTATACTACAGACTGCTTTGTATTATAATTTGATATCTGATATTGTTATCCCTCCAACTTTGTTCTTCTTTCTCAAGATTGCTACAGCTATTCGGGGTCTTCGTTTTTTATTCCATATGAATTTTTTGAGAGTTTGTCTAGGTCTGTGAAATGTGCCATTGGTATTTTAATGGGAATTGAATTGAACCTATAGATTGCTTTGGGTAGTATGGACATTTTAATGATGTTGATTCTACCAATCCATGAACACAGTATATTCTTCCATTTGTTTATGTCTTCCTCTATCTCTTTTTTCAATGTCCTATAGTTTTCTGAGAACCGGTCTTTTACCTCCTCAGTTAAGTTTATTCCTAGGTATCTTAATTTTTGTTTTTGTAATGATAAATGGGATTTTTTTTTTTTTAGTTTCTCTTTCTGTAAGTTCATTATTGGTGTATAAAAAAAGCCATAGATTTCTGGGTGTTAATTTTGTATCCTGCTACATTGCCAAATTCATTTATTAGGTCTAGTACTTTTTTGATGAAGTCTTTAGTGTTTACTATGTACAATATAGTGTCATCTCTGAATAATGACAGTTTTACGGCTTCTTTTCCAATGTGGATGCCTTTTATTTTTTCTTCTTGTCTGATCACTATGGCTAGCACTTCCAGTATTATGTTGAACAGGAGTGGTGAAAGTGGGCATCCCTGTCTTGTTCCTGTTCTTAGGGGAAATGGTTTTAGTTTTTGCCCATTGAGTATGATGTTGGCTGTAGGTTTGTCATATAAGGCTTTTATTATGTTGATGTATGACCCCTCTATTCCCACTTTGCTGAGAGTTTTTATCAAGAAAGGGTGTTGGATTTTGTCAAATGCTTTTTCTGCTTCAATTGATATGATTATCTGATTTTTGCCTCTCAGTTTGTTTATGTGATGTATAACGTTTATTGATTTGCAGATATTGTGCCATCCTTGCCTCCAGGAATAAATCCCACTTGGTCATGGTTATGATCTTTCTAAAGTAATGCTGGATCCAATTTGCTAGAATTTTGTTGAGGACTTTAGCATCTATGTTCATTGCCGATATGGGCCTGTAATTCTCTTTCTTTTTATTGTCTTTATCTGGTTTTGGGATTAGGGTAAAGCTTGCTTCATAGAAAGAGCTTGGAAGTGTGCCTTCCTCTTGAATTTTTTTGAGTAGTCTGAGGAGGATAGGTTTTAGTTCTTTTAATGTCTGGTAAAACTCCCCTATGAAACCGTCAGGACCAGGGCTTTTGTTTGCTAGAAGTTTTTTGATTACTGTTTCAATTTCATTGGTTGTTATTGGCCTATTCAGATTTTTAATTTTTTTATTATTCCTGATTGAGTTTTAGAAGATTGTATTTTTCTAGGAATATGCCCATTTCATCAAGCTTGTCCAGTTTGTTAGAGAGGAGTTGTTCATAGTATTTTTTTTACAATCCTTTGTATCTGTGGGGTCAGTTTTTACTTTACCTCTTTCATTTCTGATTTTGTTTATTTGGGTCCTCTCTCTTTGTTTATTGGTGAGCCTGGCCGCTTGAGGGTCATCAATCTTGTTTATCCTTTCAAAGAACCAGCTCTTGGTTTTATTGATCTTTTGTATTTTTTTGTCTCTATGTCATTTATTTCCTCTCTGACCTTTATTATTTCCTTACTTCTGCCTACTTTAGACTTTTATTGTTGCTCTCTTTCTAATTCTTTAAGTTGTAGGGTTAGATAATTTATTACAATTTTTTCTTTTCTTTTCTTTCTTCCTTGTTCTTTCTTTCTTTTTTTTTATTTTTAATGTAAGCCTGTAGAGCTATGACCTTCCCTCTCAGGAGTGCTTTCAACTGTGTCCCATAGATTTTGGATGGTTGTGTTTTCATTGTCATTTGCTTCCAGGATGCTTTTTATTTCTTCTTTGATCTCTTTGGTAACCCAATAATTGTTTAATAGCATGCTATTCAGCCTCCAAGTGTTTGATTTTTTTTTTCATTGTAGTTGATTTCTAACTTTATGCCATTGTGATCTGAGAAGATGCTTGATATGATTTTTATCTTCTTAAATTTGAAAAGACTTTGCCTGTGTCCCAATATGTGATCTATCTTTGAAAATGTCCCATGTGCACTTGAGAAGAATGTATATTCTGTAGCTTTGGGGTGAAATGTTCTGATGATGTCAGTTCCATCTGATCTAGTGAGTCATTTAGGATTGCTATTTCTTTGATTATTTTTTGTTTAGAGCATTTATCCAGTGGTGTCAATGGGATATTAAAGTCCCCTACTATGATTGTGTTGCTGTTGATCTCTCCCTTGATATCTTCCAGAAGTTTTTTTTTATGTATGTGGGTGCTCCTGTATTGGGTGCATATTTGTTTACCAGAGTTCTATCCTTTTGTTGAATTGCTCCCTTTAGTATTATGAAGTGTTCCTCCTTCTTTCTTGTTATGGCCTTCACTTTGAGGTTTATTTTGTCAGATATAAGTATTGCTACCCCAGCTTTTTTTTTTTTTTTTCATTTCCATTTGCCTGAAAATTTTTTTCCATCCCTACACTATTAGTCTGTGTGAGTCCTTTGTTTTGAGGTGGGTCTATTGAATACAGCATATATATGGGTTATTCTTTCTTATCCATTCAGCTACCTGTGTCTTTTGATTGGAGCATTTAATCCATTTACATTCAAAGTTATTATTGATAAGTACTTGTTTGTTGCCATTTTTATCCTTTATGCCCGTATTCCTTCCTCTTTTTCTATTTCTTCTTTCCACAACAGTCCCTTTAGCATTTCTTGCATTGCTGGTTTGGTAGTGGTAAACTCCCTTAGCCTTTTTTTGTCTGTGAAGCTCCTGATATCACCTTCAATTTTGAATGATAGCCTTGCTGGATAGAGTATTCTTGGATTTAGTTCCTTGATTTTCATCACTTTGTATACTTCATGCCCTTCCCTTGTGCCATGATGTGTTTTTGTTGAGAAATCATTCAATAGTCTAATGGAAGATACCTTGTAGGTCACTTTTTGTCTCTTTCTTGCAGCTTTTTAGATTCTTTCTTTGTCTTTTACGTTTGACAATTTAATTATGTTGTGTCTTGGTGTAGGTCTTTTTGGGTTCATCTTGATTGGGACTCTCTGTGCTTCTTGGCTTTGTGTGACTTTTTTCTTCCCCAAGTCAGGGAAGTTTTCTGTTAGTATTTCTTCAATCAGGTTTTCTATTCCTTGCTCAGCTTCCTCTCCTTCTGGCACCCCTATTATGTGTATATTGTTTCATTTCATGTTGTCACAAAGCTCCCTTAGACTCTCCTGCTTTTTAATTTTTTTTCCAGTTGCTGCTCTACTTGGTGTTTTTCTACCTTGTCTTCTAACCTGCTGATTCATTCTTCAGCTTCTTCTAGTCTACTGTTGAAACCTTCCATTGTTTTTCCTATTGCAGCTATGTCATTCTTCATTTCCTCTTAATTCATACTCATATTGATATATTTCTCAGCTCCTAATAATTCTCATTGAATTGTAAGTAATTCTCATTCAGTGGTTTGAGCATCCTTGTAACTATTACTCTGAATTCTTTCTTTTACAAATTACTTACCTCCATTTCATTTAGTTCCTTTTCTGGTGATTCCTCTTCTTTCCTTTCAGGATTGTTTCTTTGTCTCCCATTTTTTTCTGTCCCTTTGTATTTGTTTCTATGTCTTAGATCAAACTGCTATGCCACCCAGATTTTTTGGGGATGGTCCTATGTGGTAGGTGTTTTCTGGGACCAGGTGGTGCAGTCTCTTAGATTTCCTGAGCTGGGTGTTTTAGGAAAGCCCCATACTTGAGTTATTTAGGTTTTCCTGATGTTATTTTCCCCTTTGTAGATGGAGTCTCCTCACAGGTTGTCTGACTATGTGACTGACCTCTGACCTCATCGTGTAAGCTGTTGTGGATGTGCTCAGGGTCCTAGCTCCCATGGTAAGGGTTGGCGTGCAAGTCACTGCGGGGTCTCAGATCTTATGGCTGGAGTGGCATGACTCACTGCTGGGTCCCAGAGCCCACAGTGGGGTGGCATGCAACTCTGTGACTCACTGCAGGGTCCTGAAGCCCTTGGCCAGGTGATGTGCACTCTGCAACTCTCTGTGGGGGTCCAGGAGCCCTCTGACGGGGTGGTGTGCACTCTGGGATTCGCTATGAGGGTCCGGGAGTCTGCATCCTGGCTGGAAGGGGTCCCAGAGCCTACAGCCTGGGTGGTGCAACTCTGGCTGGGTGGCATGCACTCTGTGACTTACTGCGAGGGTCCCAGCACATGCAGCTACATTTAACTTTTTGATGTATGTTGCCAAATGGTCCTTCCAAAGTGCTGCATCAAGTTATTATCTTGAAAACAGTGAATATTATTATTTGCCAACTGGTAGGTAATAAGTGTCAATTGTTTTACTTTGAGGATGAAAATTTCTTCATGAAATAACAGACTATTTGATTTCTGCTTCCTTGCAATGCATGTTCAGGGCCATAGATCCAGAAGAAATTTGTTGCTGAAAAATAACCCCCAATTTATAGTTTGAATCAAGTTATACATTTTAACCTTTAACAGCAGAAGAGATGTCTCAAATTCCTAAGGGATTTATTTCTCTAGCAAAATGAGGCCTGATTTGGAACTGGCTTCTGTCTTTCCCTGTAATCCATTTTCTTCCTCCCAGCATCCTACTTTTCTTAAATCCTTTTGGGATCTCCTGCAAGTATATTTGAATTTCTGAGGTTCTGGTCTTCTTTACATTTATTTTTAGTAGTTTCAAAATCTCCAAGCCCCTGTTAGCACGTTCGCTCTGGGCTTAGTCTAAGCCACATTGACTATCTTCTGAGGTGTCACTAATTTCATTGCTAAGAACCACAAATCACTAATAATAACACATTATACTTGCATGTCTGTGAGGTCCTTTCCAATTCTTGGACTTAGATGAGCTTCAAGGTTTCTAATTACATGACTTTTCAGCTTGTATAGCACTTTCGTGTTCCTTTATCTCATGTGATCTTTATGACTCTCTGGTCACTTGTGAAAGAGGAAAGGGGAAAGGTATTCTCCGCCTCATTTTATAGCAGAAATAAAAACTCCAAAAGGTTAAGTGAATTGCCCAGGATCATCCAGTTAATGGTGACAAGACCTTTTGACTCTGAGTTCTACAATCTTTTAAGGTTCCTAATGGAAATAGAAATATTTATATTTTTAATTTGATGCTGTAATCTGTAAGATCCTCTAATTCTTTGCCAATTGTGTGCATTTTGGGCAAGTATTTCCAGAACCATTTTAAAGAAGGAAATTCATGATTTTCTACTAACATGTCAAAATGTAAAATTTAGGTTAAAATTGAGTTTATATGATTTATTCTTTTTTTTAAGTCTATAATTATATGTAAACTCTATAGAAGGTTAATTGTGTGTATAATTTGGCCTCATTTGATAGGAATTTAAAATTCATTTTGTAATGCATTTATTATAAAGTCAAGGAAGAAAAACATACCTAAGGAAACACATACCAATAAGGTATCCTAGTACAGATGTCTTTCAAAATTCATTAGCTATTACTGATGATGCTCCAGTTAGAACCATGTAGTTAGAACCACGTGGGAAATATGTTAGCAGGGAATCAAGAGTGGAAAAAATATATCTGCTTTTTATTAAGACTTGAAGTGTGTTATAACTGGGTTGAGTTTCTATCCAGGCAGCCCCCTTCATGCTAACATCTGCAAAGGGTATATAAAACTGTGTTGAGGTGTTATTTTCTGTGGCTGCATGGACACATGTTAATCAGTTAAAAACCAAGTTTTTGGGAGTCTTTCATGTTGATTCCTGCTAACCCATGCTGAGAAAGCTTGTGCTTCCCCTATTAGGGACATTCCCATGTGTTTCACTATTGGAAAAGAATAGAAATTCTTTAGAGCAGTTATAAATGTTTGGTCTTTGATCTGATACAAATAAGTGATAATAGTATAGATTTGAGAATGTCAGAATCCACATCAGATTTATAGTACTATGAAAATATGTTGTAAAATGCTTCTTTTAAGTTAAGTGGTGAAATGTCATGTTCAAATACATCTTTTTATTTGATTGGTAATGTTCTAAATAGAAAGTCAAGCTTAGACTTAGTCAAAGAGAAATGCTCCTACCTATAAAAACTGTTTCAAGTATTTTTAATGGATGAATTTATTATTACATATTTTAATTGGCTGCCATATTTTATAAGTTATTAACAATTGATGTACTCCTTGCCAGACAACAGAAAGATCAGAGTTAATGGAACCAAGGAACCAATAGAGTTTAAATCGAATCAGTGGTTCGGAGCAGCAGTGAAAGCTCACAGAGGGAAAGTGGTGGTGAGTATGAATCGTGGGCTGTGGGGTGGCTCTGGAATGAAGTGTACACGGAAATACCTTAAAAATCGTATTTACAAAAATCCTTTCATGCAAGAACATGTCAGACTTTCAGTGATAAGCTTATCAACATTTTGAAACAGAAATTGGGTACTTAAAGTTAAATAATCTATTTTTCATTTTAAAACGATAGGTAATAAAGCTTTTTTTCCAGAAGATCAATGAGATATTTTCAAGAACAACTAAGGAAGTTAGGAAAATAATAGCTCTACCTTAAAGAAGTACATTTAAGAGCTGATTAAAAATAGACCAGAAAAATAGGACTACTATTATTAGGATTCATTAAAAGTTAATCTATGGTGGTGTCATTGATCCTTTTTAGGACTAAAGGAAAGTTTTATTTAAAAATATAACTACTACTTACATGGTTCTCTGAGTACATTAATACTTTTTAAAATATAAAAAATCTCACTCCCAAATAGATAGCTTTAAACTTTAAAATGCTTTGATTTTATGATTCTATTCTGTTATTTTTCTGAGCAATGATATATCTCTAAATTATTGAGAAACAAATAACTGCCTTAAGCTAATTTTAATTTTTTTGCTTTGTTGGGGGACTTTTTTAAACTGTTGGCTTTAATTTCCTCACAATAATAAACCAGTGACTTTGGCTTTTAGGATTTTTTAAAAAGCTGTTTACGTTATGATTTAATAAGAATAAGTATCTAAAGAAAATGCCTTGCTTTATTTGGTGTGTGGTTAACTCTCCAAAAGATTTTGACTTAAAACAGGTAATATATAAAATATACATAGCCCTCTCTAGTTACAAACCCAGTTTTTACAATATGCTTTCATATTGTATTTGCACTGATATGGTTCTCACATTCCAGAATTGGTAAAAAAAAATTTTTATCCGTTAGTGGTGTATGACTTATGTGAATTACTATTGAAAAACTAGTCTATTTAATAAACTAGTTGAGGTTAAACATTTTGTGGTGTTCTGTATTGATTCTTTAAGTCTTAAAAATATCTGTAACATGATTGTTGTGCTTTTATTCAATATTTGTAGAAGCCTTCAGAATCATTGAAAAGAAAATCATATGCCATGTTTATAATAAAAGTGATTAATTATGGGGCATGCTTACATTTTCAAGGAAAATGCATAGTAAATAGGATAATTAGAATATATTAAAGTTCATTTTTTTTATTTGAGCACTGAAACTTAGCAGAATCAAGAATTAAATTCTACTCTACATGACAATTATTAGAATGTCAAATTTCTGCAAACAGAAGTATCATTTTGAAGATTCCAGGTACCAAGTTGTACATATTAAGTTTGGGTCAAAGCCCAAATATATCACATCAGTTTATTTAACACTAGAGGCCTGGTGCACGAAAATCGTGCACTGGGGGGGTATCCCTCAGTTCGGCCTGTGCCCTCTCGTAGTCCTGGACACATCAGGGGATGTCCACCTGCTGGCTTAGGCCTGCTTCCCCCAGGGATTGGGCCTAAGTCAGCAGTCAGACATCCTATCTCGTAGTCTGAGGCTCTTATAGTCCAGGACCCCTTGCTCCTTGCCATCCGCCTGCAACAGAGGCAGGAGAGGCTCCCGCCACTGCTACTGCACTCCCCAGCCGTGAACCCGGCTTCTGGCTGAGCAGCGCTGACCACCAGGGGGCAGCTCCTGCATTGAGCGTCTGCCCCCTGGTGGTCAGTATGCATCCCAGTGACTAGTCATTCCGCTGTTTGGTTGATTTGCATATTAAGCTTTTATTATATAGGATCAGTGTGAAACTGTGCAGATATAAAAAGAATAACATTTTAGAGCTGACAGCAAGCAAGCACTGGAAAGAACTGTCAAGTTATTTAAATAACCTATGGTGACAGGGAAGGTGAGGCCAGCTGGCACAGTATAGAATCACATAGGTTAGTGGTCAGCAAACTCATTAGTCAACAGAGCCAAATATCAACAGTACAACGATTGAAATTTCTTTTGAGAGCCAAATTTTTTAAATGTAAACTTCTTCAAACATTACTTCTTCAAAATAGACTCACCCAGGCCGTGATATTTTGTGGAAGAGCCACACTCAAGGGGCCAAAGAGCCGCATGTGGCTCACGAGCCGCAGTTTGCTGACCACGGACATAGGTGAATGCTTGCACTGCTCAAACCTCACCATTCGCACCTTATGTTAAATGTATTACCCACAGACCTTGTCAGTTCACTAAGAGGGCCCTAAGACAAGGGATCTTAAGAGGATTTCATATATCCTCTTCCACATTTGATATCCTTTCAAATACCATGCTCATTAGAACCTAAGCTTCTGAAGAAGCAACCAGAATGTTCCACACATGAAACATGTTTTTCTTACTGTTGTTTAAATTAATTGTTGGTTTGCCATGAATAAAAGCCAGTAAGTGAAAAATAAAGCCAAGAACACTGTGATAAGAGCTTAGTGTATCCAAAAGAAAGGCATTGTTTTTAAAAGTCATTAGATATACCTTCAATGATAAACTAGACCAGTGATGGGCAACCTTTTGAGCTTGGTGTGTCAAACTTCGCCAAAAAACTGAGCATAACTCGGATAGTGTGTCACTTTGAGGAAAAAACTAACTCCAAGACTCTAGTCGCAAATGCTTCATCCTCAGGAGCAGCAAATGTTTCATCCTCGGCATGCGGCCGCGTGTCATCAGAAATGGCTACGCGTGTCAGTGCTGACACACGTGTCATAGGTTCGCCATCACTGAACTAGGGGAATCCACAAAACGGAGGTTTACAAACTTATCTGCATCCTTTGATCTGAGAGTAGTTTCATTTAAAGCAACAGACAAAGAACAGAACTTGTTCTCATTTTAAGGCATCACACTGATTAATTCACTGTTTAAATAACCATTTGCTTTTATGTAGATCCAATTTTTAAGAAGTGTGAGTTCTTTGCTTTAATGAAATATTTACTCTTGCCAGGTTATTTTTATTTAACTTAAAATCCTCTGGGAAAACCGCATTTCTTTCTATATGTTTGATTTGCTCCAATTCCATGGTGCATTAATGTTAACAAATTGGCTTTGGAAGTTTAATAAACTGTGACTACTGAAGTACTCATTAGCATGCTGGCGACCAATTAATTCACCTGATAATTAACATAGTTTGTCACAGATTTAGGCATGTTAATCAACAAGTCAAATCAAATCATAGTACGGGGAACCTACATAAAAAAATATTGCTTATTTTTGATGTTTCACAGGCTTGTGCTCCGTTATATCACTGGAGAACTCTGAAATCCACACCAGAAAAGGACCCAGTTGGCACTTGCTATGTAGCAATTCAGAATTTCAGTGCATATGCTGAGTACTCTCCTTGTCGGAACAGTAAGTTATTTTTATTCCTTGAAACTGAAATTTAGCTCAAGAGCTTTTCTGTGGTAGACAGTGAAGGTAATGTCAAAATGCCAATGGGAAAGAAAATGAGACGGGGTAAAGATCACTACAGTCTTACAAGATGCCTTGCTGTGACATGAGGGCCAAGACATGGGATTCTGCTGATCCTCTTCTGTGTTTTAGAAAATTCCTGGGTTTTAGATGTTTTGCGGTAGAATTGAGTGGATCCTTATCTTAGGCCTTAAACTCTCACTTGGTATTCAAAATTCATACAACAATCTAAGGAATGCTGACTGCTCACTTGTTAACCACAAGAATGGTGTTAGTGAATAATAATAATAAAAATAATAATAATAATAATAATGATAATAAAATATAAATATAAACGGAGCCACTTTAAAATGGAGCCGGAGCTGCCATCCCAGAGGAACTGCCTTACACATCTATGTATGCCTCAACCCTTTGGAATGTTAAAACAGCAAAATACCCTGTGGACTGGGCCTAAAGCAACATTGTGTCCCAAAGAACTGTTTGCAAAGATAACAAGAAAGCAGATATTATGACTACCTGACTGATGGCTACTGGACTGAAAATTAAAAACATTGCTTAGAATTAACGTCACTCTGTTAGCTTTGCTGTGCCATTTATGCTTTCCTTCTATTTATGTAATTGCTCCCCTTCCCTTTCTCATAAATATCCCTTGCCTTTGTTTCCTAATCAGAACAATATTTGGGCTTTTGCCTGAACCAGTAATTCCCAAATAGCTATTGCTTTTTACCTTAAGTAAATTCTTGTTGCCTCTCACTTTGTAAGGCCTTATATTTTCCTGTGAACATTCATGCTTGGACCTGGGGACACATTGCATGTCAGTGGTCTGTCCAGTCTGTGCTCTCAATGGCTGTTGCTTTCTTTGGCAGCTGTGTACTCAGGTTATCTGCACGATACAACTTTCTCCTCTAGGTATCTAATCCCTGTTGTTTTTTTTTTAAAAGACTCTCTGCACATAGGGTCCTCATCTCATTGTCTCATTTGGTAGTTCTAGGAATCTTCCAAGGAAGTATTCTGTAAAGCGAGTCCGTGAGTGTCATCTTCAGGGCACTGCTGTTCAATCACTTCATCTTGGTGGCATACCCAAGGATGTTGGGACATTATTAGTGATTGTTTAATACACTCAGAGTCCTCGCGCACTCTTCCATTTTTCTGTGTATCCTGTAGGTCATTGGAATTTATCAAGAAGCAACCAAAGGATTTGTACCCTTTTTCTTGGTAATTCGTAAGACCACATTGAGGAAAATGGCATTAGAAAGATAATTCTAGTGGATGATTTCAGGGTATTGATTTTTAAAAACTCAATCCTAAATTAGATTCCCAAAACTATAAGTAAAATTTCCCTATTTCAGTTATTATTTTTAAAATTCGAGATTTCTTTAGACAAGATAATGAGCAAGTATCAGAAATAAATCAGTGAAGATAAAGAATGGACAGTGACAAAAGAAGGTTAATAAAGGGACTGCTGAGAGTTAGAGATGTAAATTAATGGGAGTGGAACAGCTAACTTGGATGGTTTTGGGTGAGGATTTTGGCACGAAGAAGATTATGACTTCGTGTTTTAAAATACTACAATAAATTATCCACTTTCTTATATCATGACAAATGTCAGCTGAATGAATATAAGTGAAATTAAGATTTCTCTGCCCTAGCAGGCATGGCTCAGTGGTTATGAATGCCGGCCTGCAGATGAAGGGGTCGAGGGTTAGGTACCAATCAATGGCACGTACCGGGTTCGTTCTCTGGGGCAAAAGGCGAGTCCAGTCAATGTATCTCTAACATTGATGTTTCTTTCTTTCTCTCTCTCTCTCCACCTCCCTCCCTTCACTGTCTCTAAAAAAAAAAAAAAACAAAAGGAAAAAAGTGTCCTTGGGTGAGAATTAACAAAAACAAATTAGGATTTCATTTTAAATGATTTTAAAAGAGGGGTTTCTTATAGATAATGAGAATCAATTATGTAATCATTCAACACATGTTTATGGAACCCATTGAGCACTAATTATTTATGTTTAGGGAATAAGGCACACAAAAAGAGAGAACAAACTCCTGTCTTTAAGAAACTTACATTGGGCTGAAACCGGTTTGGCTCAGTGGATAGAGCGTCAGCCTGTGGACTGAAAGGTCCCAGGTTCGATTCCGGTCAAGGGCATGTACCTTGGTTGTGGGCACC
Source organism: Eptesicus fuscus (assembly GCF_027574615.1). Taxonomy (NCBI): domain Eukaryota; kingdom Metazoa; phylum Chordata; class Mammalia; order Chiroptera; family Vespertilionidae; genus Eptesicus; species Eptesicus fuscus. The sequence goes on from NC_072477.1 coordinate 94,252,123, forward strand.
TCCCCAGTAGGGGGTGTGCAGGAGGCAGCTGATCAATGTTTCTCTCTCATCTATGTTTCTAACTCTCTATCTCTCTCCCTTCCTCTCTGTAAAAAATCAATAAAATAAATTAAAAAAAAAGAAACTTACATTGGGGGGACGCGAGGGGACAACAGACAAAAAGTATGCAAATAAATAAGTTCAGATTCCACAATTCTACTTCTGGATATTTATCTGAAGGAAATGAAATCACAATATTGAAAAGACATCTGCACCCCAAGTTCACTACAGCATTATTTATATTATTCAAGACATGGAAATAAACTAAGTGGTAATCGACAGATGAATGGATAAAGAAAATATGGTAACATACATAATGGAATATTACTCAGCCACAAAAAGAAGCAAATCCTGCCATTTGTGACAATGTGGATGGACCTTGAAGCCATTATGTTAAGTGAAATAAGCCAGACAGAGAAAGACAATACTGTATGGTCTCATTTATATGCAAAATCTTAAAAAATAAAAACCAGACTCATAGATACAGAGAACAGATTGGTGGTTGCCAATGGTGGTGGTAGTGGAGGGAGCTAAATGGGCAAAGGTAGTGAAAAGTTTCAAATTTCCAGTTATAAGATAAATCCTAAGGATGCAATGTACAGCATAATTTGTGACTATAGTTAACAATATTACCTATAATAATAAAAGCATAATATGCTAATTAGACCAGACAGCTGAATGACTTTCTGGATGTCCTGCCGAACGAATTTTGTGCATCGGGCCTCTAGTATCATATATTTGAAAGTTGCTAAGACAATATATCTTAAAAGCTCTCATCACAAGAACAACGAAAAACCATACTATGTGTGGTGATGGCTATAAACTAAACTTATTGCGGTGATCATTTCACAACATATACATATATCAAATTATGTTGTACACCTTGGACTAGTACAATGTTATATATCAAGTTTTTCTCAATAAAAAATTTTAAAGAGTAAATAAGTTTCTAATAGAATGTCAGGTAGTGAAGAGTGCTACCAAGAAAATTATAACAAGCCAAGAGAGGGGAGTGACATGGCCTGGGTGGAGAGAGGAACTTTTAACAGGACCATGGGAAGGGCTCTCTTCGCAAATGCCTGTGGGAGTAGGGAAGTGGGGAGCTTTCCAGGCACAGGACACAGCAAGAAGTGTACTTTGTGTCATGTTCTACTGAAGGTACTGTGCTCCTGCGTTCAGTAAGAAGTTGTTGTTATTAGCTATAAAAATCAGGTAGAAAGATAAATCCCTAACCCAACCAGAAAATTAATGGTAGAGCTGAGATTCAATGCTGAACTTCTTTCATCAATTTTTACACCTCTCCATATCATGCTTCTCATGATTTACTAAAGATACTGCCAGCAGCCGTGGGAACAGCACCAGCTGTTAAACCGATGGGATCAGACCAGACTTGGTTCAGTACTTGAGTTCTGGCTAGGAAAGAATTCAGAGCCAAGACTCAAACTGTAAGAGAACATTTACTTAGAAAGTCACAGAGGTGGAAGAAATGAGTGGTGGAAGAAATGGCTCAGGAAACAAGTTACAGAGGCAAAAGAAGGGCCCTTGGAGTTGGGAGTTCCGGAGTGAGGAAGGTAAAGGTGACTCTCCTGTGGGGAAGGAGAGAGAAAGGCAGAGGGGGAAGGTGCTGTTGGGCTTCCAGGAATGAGAGCACCTGGGTCCTCTGTCCTAAGGGTGGAGATTTTAGGGCAGCCCCCAGGGGAAGGATTCAATAGAATATTCAGCAGTTTTCCAGGCGTGTCCTTTCAGGGCAAGGGGTCCTTATTCAATGCAGCTGGTCCTGAGGTCAGCCTGTTTGCTTGTCTGGTTTTGCTTCTTTTCTGGGTCTGGGGTGGAAATATGACTGAGGCCTAGATGTTATGTCTAGGGAGGAAAGGTCAGGGGGCCTAAACCGCCTCCAGTGTTTTGCTAGGGAAGGAAAGGTTACGGCTGGGTCGAGGTCTAAACCTCCAATTGTCCGGTGCTAGGCACTGGGGGCTTTCTGCCCTGGTGACCTCCTGTACCTGGCTATGCTCTGCTCATGTCTGTCTAATTGCCAACTACAATACTTCCCCATAAGAGTAAACTATCCTAGCTAAAATGCTGAGCCCATCCTTCACAGGTGTCTTGCCTTGATGATATATTCTTCTAACTAATGTATAGGTTAATCATTTGTAAAATTGGTCACTGCTTTTTGTGCCGCCATTTTTCCCTCACCTTATAATATGTTTATTGATTTTAGAGAGAAGGAAAGGGAGGGAGGAAGAGAGAGAGAGAGACATCGATCCATTGCCTATTGTAGGCACCCCAACTGGGACTGGACTGCAACCCAGGTATATGTCCAGACTGGGTATTGAACCCTTGACCTTTCACTGTACAGGACGACACTCCAACCAAATGAGACACACCAGCCAGGGCCATTCTGCCTTTTTAACTGACTGCCTGTATGATGGGAGAGCTCAGATTAAAATACAGCATGTGGCATCTAGATGTGTGGGGAATTCTTTCAACTCTAATATACATCCATATGGTTTCACATCCTCCTAGTCTCTCTCTAATGACGAGTATTTCTTCTCCCACCAATCCACCTAAGGAGCAGACTTCCTGTCCTCAGGAGTTCACAGTTTATTAACACAAAGCCAGCTTGTTCATGAGCATATGGTCAATCTCGCAGAACAGGAACATCAGCAATATTATTTTCAAAACAGAATTTAAAGAGTGCTCTCATGTTCATTCTACACCACAACCCCCCTCCACTGTTACTGTGAGCAATGTGGGCGCTAATGGGCTCATTCATATTAATGGAAGGCTGATAGCTCCTACTTTACTCATTCATAAATCAGGTGGAGATGGTTTACAGACATCCTTCATTCTACTTTGAAAGCCAGCAAAGAATAGTGAACAGTCAGCATGATTCCCTTAACCTGAGTTCACTCTGCAACATAACTGTAAAATTTACAGATGCTCTGAAGTTCCAGGAAGAAAGATTCCTTCGGCCATCATGAACTATAATTCTAAGAGAGAAACTTACTTTATAATAGAAGGATTCTATTATAATCACCACTTAAACATTTGAAGTTGGCTATTTTCTCAATAAATTTTTTAAAAAATTACTATTTTCTCTTATTTTTTTTCAATTTCCTGTTTAAAGCATGATCATATATTTCCTCATTTGAATAATTTACACTGTTAAAAATAAAAACATTAGAGTTGATTTAAAAAAAGATTTTTAGAAAGGTTTATGCATTAAAAAATACATGTCTGAAATATGCTCAAGATTGCATATACATGTTTACATAATTATATACCATGTATTCACATATATTACTGGATGCATTCAAATATTTATACACAGAATTTCTAATGAGACATAGATATTTGATGTTATAGAGATGAGCATTTAGGGAGCTTTATAGCCTTCATTACTAAAAAGCACAAAATATAGTTATAAAGAACATATTTTGTCACTCTGGCTGGTGTGGTTCAGTTGGTTGGAGTATTATCCCATACACTGAAAAGTTTGGGTTCCATTCGTAGTCAGGGCACATAACTAGGTTGCGGGTTCAATCCCCAGTTGCACATACAGGAAGACAACCAACCGATCAGTATTTCTCTCTCACATAGATGTTTCTCTCTCTCTCTCTCTCTCTCTCTCTCTCTCTCTCTCTCTCTCCCCTCCTCCCCTCTCCTTCCCTTGCCCTTTCTCTAAAAAAAAAAAAAATCAATGAATATTTCCTCAGGTAAGGATTTAAAAAAAGAACAAAAAAATAACAGCCTGGCTGATATAGCTCAGTGGTTGAGAATTGACCTATGAACCAGGAGATCATGGGTCAATTTTTGGTTGGGGCAAGTGCCAGGGTTTCAGGCTCAATCCCCAATGGGGGGCATGCAGGAGGAAGCTGATTGATTATTCTCTCTCATCATTGATGTTTCTATCTCTCCCTCTCCCTTCCTCTCTGAAATCAGTAAAAAAATATTTTTTTTTAAAAAGAAAAAAGAACAAATTTTGTTAAAATACAATTTAAGGTGACATGCACTTAAAAATTTGTTAAGAGCTCTAGCTGTTGTGGCTTAGTTGGTTGGGCATTGTCCCATGTCCCAAAAAATTGCCAGTTTGATTCCTAGTCAGGGCACATATTTGAGTTGTGGGCTTGAACCCTAGTGGAGGGCATGTGGGAGATAGCTGATCAATGTGTCACTCTCACATTGATGTTTATCTCTCTCCCTCTCCCTCCTCTCTCTAAAAATCAGTACAAAATCCTAAAAAAAAAATTGTTAAGATGGTAGGGTCAAGATGACAGAGTAGGTAAATGCAGTACTCACATTCTCCCAAAACAACATCAAAATTAAAACGAAACTACAGAACAACCATCATTCAGAACTGCCTGAAATCTAGCTGAGTAGGAAGGGCAGAGATGTGAGCTGGTCCCAGCCCCTCTTCCCAGGCCAGGGTTCCAGTGCCAGGAAGAGAAGTCCCTATAACTTCTAGCTGTGAAAATCAGCAGGAATTGTGGCTAGACGGAGGGCTGTTAGAGCCCCAGGCAGTTCCTCTTAATGGCCCTGCACAGAGACTCATTTCCTCTGAGCTCCAGTGCTGCGACAGCAGCTTGAAAGGCACCAGGGTAATATGGGGAGGAACTGGAGGAGCAGCTTTCTCTTAGACAGAAGTGCTGAGAGAGGCCATTTTTCCTTTTCTGAACCCTTCCTCCATAGAGCCAGCAGATGGGCATCATATCTGAGTCTCCATCAATTAGGCCATCACTGCCCCCACCTGTGATTCCCCGAGACACCCCCCCCCCCACTTCCAAGAATTTGTGGGCCTACCCAAGGCTGTTTCCAGTGGCTTTTCCATATGAATAGCCTTTCTTGGCTAATGCTTTAGACCAGTGGTCACCAATTGGTGGTCCATGGACCACTGGTGGTCCATGAAGTCCAAAAAGTTGGCAACCGCTGCTTTAGACTTTTCTAAAATCTCTCAAACAAGCAGTATCTGGCTCTAGCATGCTCCATACCTCTCACTAAGTAGTTCCAAGCCTGGCACTAGGGGCAGACTTGGTTTACAGCTTGGCTTGTTTTAGGCACTTCAAAGGCCAGTACAAGTAGCAGCCATCTGCAGGTGGCTTTGTAGTTCATGCAGGGTGGCCCTCGGCAGAACAGAGGCAGTGGGTGATCATGGCCTGCACCTCCCTGGAGGCCCTAGAGCCAGAACACCCTGTGGACAGCTTCAGACCATGTTGAAACAGCACCCAACCACCTTCACAAGTAACAGATTCAAGAGGTAGACTCAGTGGGCCCAGAGCACTGCTGAAGTGAGTCTTGCCTGTGGGGTGGGCCCCTGCACAGCTGATCCTCTGTGTTGATCACAGTCAGTCCTTGCAGCTGACTGGCCTGGCGGTAAATCCCTCCCATTGACATACCATCAGCAATCATAGCCCACATAGAGGAGGGGAGGGACATACCTGAGTGCCCAGCTTGGGTGAATGGTGAGGCTCTGCCACTGGATCCTACAGTACACCTCCTATGTTAGGCCACTCTACAAAGCCCAAAAGATGTAGCAGCTCTTCCTAATACATAACTACACAGGGAGGCTGGCAAAATGAGAAGACAAAGAAACATGGCCCAAATAAAATAATAGAACAATAATTCAGAAGAAGAACTAAACAAAATGGAGACAAGCAATCTACTAGATGCAGAGTTCACTGGTTACAAGAATGCTCAGTGAAATTAGGGGAAGAGTAGATATACTTAGTAAAAACTTAAACAGCATATAAATGGGCATGGAAACCATAGAAGAGAACTAGTGAGAAATGAAGAATACACTAACTGAAATAAAGAATAATTTACAGGGAATCAGCAGTAGAGTAGATGAAGCTGAGAATCAAATAAGTGATTTGGAATATAAAGACGCAAAAAAAAAACAAACCAACCCAATCAAACCAGCAAAAAGAAAAAAGAATTTAAAAAATGAGGATAGCATATAGAGCCTCTGGGACAACTTCACGTGTACAAACATTCACTTCATGGGGGTACCAGAAGGAAAAGAGAAAGAGCAAGGAATTAAAAACCTATTTGAGGAAATAATGACAGAAAGCTTCCCTAACTTAGTGAAAGAAATAGACATATAAGTACAGGATGTACAGGGAGTCCCAAACAAGAAGAACCCAAAGAGGTCCACAAAAACACACATCATGATTAAGATGCAAAAGGTTAAAGACAAAGAGAGAATCTTAAAAGCAGCAAGAGAAAAGCAGTTAGTTACCTACAAGGAAGCTCTCATAAGAAGGTCAGCTGATTTCCCAACAGAAACTTTCCAGGCCAGAAGGAATTGGCAAGAAATATTCAAAGTCATGAAAAACAGGGACCTACAACCAAGATTACTCTACCTAGCAAAGCTATCATCTAGGATTGAAGGACATATAAAGAGCTTCCCAGATAAGAAAAAGCTAAAGGAGTTCATCACCACCAAAACAGTATTACATGAAATGTTGAAGAAGAAGAAGAAAAAAGAATAAAAATATGAACAATAAAATGGCAATAAATACATGTCTATCAACAATTGAACCTAAAAAACAAAATAAAGGAACAAGCAGTACAGAAACAGATCATAGATACAGAAAATATTTTTATGGTTGCCAGATAGGAAGGATTTGGGAAGGATGGGTAAAAAAGATGAAGGAATTAAGAAGTACTAATTTGTTGTTGCCAAATATTCATGGGGATGTAAAGTACAGCATAGGGAATATTGTCAATATTCTAAGAACTCTGTACGGTGTCAGACAGGTATGAGATTTATTGGGATGATCACATAGCAAGTTATACAATGTTTAACCACTGGGGTGTACACCTGAAACTAATATAATATTGCATGTCAACTGTAATTGAAAAATAAAAAAATATTTTAAAAAGAAAATGTAAAAATTTGTTAAGAAGTTAAACTCATGTCAACTGTTTTTATCACACACACAAAAAAATAACAACAAAAAGCAAGGGACACAATTCTTTAGAAGGTGACGGATATGTTATTTCCTTGACTGTGCTGGTGGTATCATGGATGTATGCATATGTCCAAACTCACCAAGCTGTATACATCAAAATGTATAATTTTTTTGTATATTGAGTATACCTTAATAAAGCTGAAAAAAGACCTTAGCTTAAAAATACACAAAGCATTAATTGACATTTGAATTAAAAACAGATCTTATAAAAAATCTACAGTGTATGAGGTAGAAAACTATTTTAAAATATAAAAGCAGCATCTGGAAAGAATGGATGATGACAATGCTAAAATTAGCTAAGTAATGACAAAGGAAACCCAAAACAAAACCGAAAACATTCTAGGAAGAGCTGGAAAGACCAGATCCATTTTTAAAAGCTTCTGGAAGATGCACATGCCCAGCCTATACATTTTTCCTGTCATGGTGTCCATTTCCTTTCCTGCCTGCTTATTTTAGTTTCCACTCAGGCATATCCTATCTAATAAAAGAGTAATATGCAAATTGACTGTCACTCCCACACACAAGATGGCTGCCCCCATGTGGACATAAGATGGCCACCACAAGATGGCCAGCAGGGGAGGGCAGTTGGGAGGGACCAGGCCTGCAAGGAAGGGCAGTTGTGGGCGATCAGGCCAGCAGGGGAGGGCAGTTGGGGGTGATCAAGCCTGCAGGGGAGGGCAGTTAGGGGTGACCAGGCCAGCAGAGGAGGGAAGTTGAGGGCGACTGGGCCTGCAAGGAGGGGCAGTTGGGGGGGACCCAGGCCTGCAGGGGAGGGCAGTTAAGGGCAATCAGGCTGGCAGAGGAGCAGTTAGGCATCAATCAGGCTGGCAGGGGAGTGGTTAGGGGGTGATAAGGCTGGCAGGCAGAAGCAGTTGGGGGCAATCAGGAAGGCAGGCAGGCAAGCAGTTGGGAGCCAGCAGTCCTGGATTGTGAGAGGGATGTCTGACTGCCTGTTTAGGCCCGATACTACCTGGATCTGGCTTAAACAGGCAGTCGGACATCCCTCAAGTGGTCCCATATTGGAGAGGGTGCAGGCTGGGCTGAGGGACACACACCCCCGTGCACAAATTTCGTGCACCGGGCTTTGAGTCCTTGATAAGAGAGAAGTAATATTATTTACATATTCCTATCCATCCATATAATGATTAAGATCATCCCGACTGAACTACATTTTGATTTTAATTTCAGCACTTTAGAAGTTGTAGGGAACTCTTTTAAAGTATAATTGACAAGTAGTAAATTCCTGATCCAAATGTCCTAGAGACTTTTTATAACAATATCTAGGGAATCCACGTGTTGGCCACTCTATAAGATCCTATTGGACATTCAGTTAGTAAATTATATTGGATAGAGTACAAAATAAGCCATTACTAGAGAGTTTTCTCTTTGTGAACACTAGCATTGCAGTGTTCATGTGAGATTCATTGTAACCAGAAACACAATTTCCAAATTGACTTTACTAATGACAATAGAATATTTCAAAGTTGATTTTCTGTTAGAGATGATCAAAATTGAAATCCGATTGGTGACCCCAGCAGAAAGCACCTACCCAGGTGACCACATTCAGCTCTCCCTTTCTCAATAAGACATTACCTTTAGGAATAACATGTCCGGCTTCACTAGGAACATGTGGCCAACCGAGAAACACATTACTGCCACATGGAAAGTAGTTGAGAGATGGAGATTTTATTTCTTCAAATAAACATGAGTTCTAAAACCCAATATAATAACTCCAAGGGACATTATTCCTGTAGATATTAGTCTAGAATCACAATGGTATTTGGAACAGGAAAACAGATTGAAATATGTTTAATAAATTATTTGGAATGAATTTAGAAATAAATATAAACCACATATGGACAATTTTGCATTTAGAAGTCTATAGAGAAAGCAACAGAATATCCTGAATTGATTATTAAAACATATTTTGATTATTCTAGGTAATGCTGATCCTGAAGGCCAGGGTTACTGCCAAGCAGGATTTAGTCTGGATTTTTATAAGGTGAATTCCTTTGGTCTTGTAGCTTCTAGTATTTATCTTATCTGTTTGATTTTTATTTTACCTCTGCCTCTCACTCCCACTCCAACTCCCCCAGTAATCATCACCACCAAAAGAAACTGTATCTAGCTTCTTTTGACAACTTTAATTGTTTACTTTTAATTTCTATTATAGTAATCTATGCACATGACAACCTATTAAAATTGTACAAAAGTACATATGGTGAAAAATAACAGCCTTTCTTCCTACCCCTTGAGGTTATCATTTTTAAATGAAAAATAAATCTCAAAAACTCAATAGAGAAATGTGCTTCTGAAAAGTTAACAAGAATCTATAAATTGTTTTATTTTTTTCACTGTAATTGACTGGTTTAACATGTGTTAAAATTCACATATCCTCTCACCAAATTAAAAACAGAGTTGTCTAGTGAGAATATAGGAGGCAAATATTCCATGGTTTTAAAAACAGTATAAATTTAATCAACATCTCTGTCTTTTTTTCTTTCCCGCTGAAAGTTAAGGGTGCAGAGGATAGAAGGTGGGGTTGTAAATAAGAGAGAAAATTTGCATTTGCTAGTTTGGGGTTTTTGTTTTCTCTTGTGAAAGGTGGGTTTGCAAGTGTATGGAAAAATTAGGCATTACTGTGGCCTTGAGATAAATAGAAACTGAATTTTCATTTTATTGCCAAGGCTCAAAAGGCCATGTCTGCTAATTGTACATAAATATGTAGATAATTTGCTTACCCGAGGCAGTGCCAAATAACTGAAATTATATATTCTCAAGGGAGAGAATTCAACTCATTTAGTTAACTCAAATTAAAAGTATATAATATAGCACACTAAATAATTGAAAGCAAAAATGGAAAATAAAATGACCGGTATGACTCAGATATAAAGGCCTCTTTTAAAAATTGTTTTTTTATGTCCAAGAAATTATTAGAACAAAGCTTATTAACAGTGATTTATCACCCTTAAAAAAATCCGTTTTTCTTTTCCAATTATTGCTGTTTCTGTTTTGTAGAATGGAGACCTCATAGTGGGAGGACCTGGGAGTTTTTACTGGCAAGGTATGTCCTGTCAGCAGAGAAGATGTGCCTGTTTGTTGTTACTAACAAGCGGATGAAGCTGAGGAACATCAAACGTTGACTTTTTATTACGCTAATTTCATATTTATGTTCATAGTTGCTCAACTCAGTGAAATATTTCAGTTCGTACTTCGTTATACTGTTGCAACTTAATTCATTTATTCACTAAGTATTTATTGAGGCTATGCCAGGCTTTGGGACAAAACAATGAGTAAAATCAGACATTGTTCTTGCCCTCACAGAGGCTACGACCTGGGGAAAGACAAAGGCATTAAAGGAATATTCATGCAGGTATTAAGAAACCCCAGACATGATACTCACTATGAAGGAAGGGTATGTCAAGATGGTGGCATGAGAATATAGGAGGCTCCTCCAGGGTGGCTGTATGTAGGTGTGCTATGTCCTCTGAACACTGGCTGCCAGGGAGCTGGACTACAACCTGCATTCTGCTTAGTAGGAAAACCTGAGATCAGGTGCAGGATAGCATCTGCACAGAGGGGATGAGTTACTTCGATTGTTAAGGTTTTTAAATTTATTGATTGATGAGAGAAAGAGAGAGAGAGAGAGAGAGAGAGAGAGAGAGAGAGAGACCCTATGGGGGGGGAGGGGGCGGGTCAAGCCGGCCTTGTGCATGTGCCCTGACCATACATTGACCAGGAAACGAACCAGCGACCTCTTGGGGTTACACCGGTCAAGCCTGGTTGATTCTTAATAAGTGTTCCAACTGGGAACCGAATCTACAACCTTGGCATATCGGGGCAATGCTCTAAACAACTGAGCTACCTGGCTAAGGCCCTCTGATTCACAGGTTAACTAATTTGGAAGCAGACAATCCTGAACGGAGATCTGAACCTTGAGTAGGAAGTAACTAGATGAAGAAGGAGGGACTGTGTGAAAATGGTCTTGCAGGATGTTTGGTCTGGTCCAAAATGTCTGGTCCATGAAGACATTTGGTCCACACCAACCTATTTAGCCAACGCCATGTGGCTGAAAACAACAACAAACTTACATAATGTGATAACTGAAGCCATGGCTGTGGACAGGATGCCTAATGAGAGATTATAGAAAATATACACTGAATTTTGGCTATAAAGTTTAATATAAAGATAGAGTAAAATCTGAGAAAGATGAATAATTGACTGAGGGTGGTTTTTTTTTTTAATTGCAAGAGACCTGATCATGTTTAAAAAGCAATAGGAAAGATACTGGAGAGATGAATTTATGATAAAAGTTTATAGGAAGTTACTGTTAAGCTTAATTCACACATATACAACTATGAACATCAAATAATTAACATTTCAGCCTTTAAAAATTATTTTGCAAATGAAAAACAATATAATTTATGCAGTGGGTGGATATAAAATTAAAATTGTATTTAAAAATTATATTTAAAAAGATTGCCTTGTAATTCACTTTATTAATTTAATTATTTTCTTTCCTTAAATTGGAAAATGACTGATACAGATGATTTGCCAAAAATTAGCCATATCAAGGGTGTATAGAAGCATTTCTCTGAGACAGATAATTTAAAATTTTATTCAGTCTTAAGACTGTAATGTTTATAGAAGCAGCTAGAGGAAACAAGAAAAGGCAGAAGTGGGTATTTAGCCTAAAGAAAATTGGCAAATTCAATAGACATTGTTCAGAAATCCATGTGTAAATACCATTGTCTTAATATAAGACCAGTCATTTCAGGCACAGTCATTTGGATATATTTATGGCCTAGTTTGACAGTTTTATTCTTTTTGGACTTTAAGCAAGACTGTGGGAATTATGTGTGAGTTCCCAAAGAATACTTTGGCTTTAAAATTAATATTGAATGTTAGTTTCTTGAAAGCATTCCTCTATTTTCCTCCCAAAGACCATGAGATCACTCTTTTTTCCTTAGATGTCCATAATAGATATCGGAAGGCATGGAAATTGTAGTGGGAAATTGCTGGCCATCTTTTTGACTTCTGTTCATCCCAATACAAGCCTATTTTAAGACTTCTGATAGTGGCTTTATATAGGAGAGATTAACCAAAGTTCTGATCATATCAATGTTGGTGGCCATGGATTCCTCTTTTTGTTAAAATTCTGGATCTCACTATACCTAGCTGTTTCCCACTTTCATAATATTATGCTCCATGTGTACATTTTAGCATAAAAAGTAAATGGCTCAAATATTTTGTAATTTTTCCCTTTAACAAAGCTATGTTTCACAATTTTTAACCAATTGATTTAGATTTAAACCGTCTGTATTATGTGAGAACACAAAAAGTCTAATTAGAAAGAATGCCAAAGGCGACCTTCGTTGTAATGCCAAATACCTAATAGCAAAACCATCATGTGACCTTAGAGAATGCACTTAAACTCTTTAGGTCTCAGTTTCCCCACGAGTAAGAAGTTATAACTTGGCTAGATGGTATCAAAGCTGGATCATGTTTGTTCTAGGTAGAACGTCCTAGAATAAAAATTTAATCACATAAATTTTGCCTACAGGTGTCTTCTCACTTAGATATGCTTGTCATTTGAAGGTAGGGGGCTATGTATGGTGAAGGGAGACAGATAAAATATATAGTTCATCCTTGGTTCTTCCATTAGAATGGAAAGCTCTCCCAGCTGTAACCAACTTCAACTTGCAGTTCTGGTGGCAGGAAGAAAATTCATCATTGAAAATGCAAGCAATTTCATGATCACTTTTAAAGGCGTGTGTGTTGTTCAAAGGTTCAGACATGTAGTTAATGTAATAATTTGTTTGAACGCAGGTCAGGTGATCACAGCCAGTATTGCAGACATCATTGAAAATTACTCGTTCAAGGATATTCTAAGAAAGCTGGCTCGAGAAAAACAGACGCAAGTGGCCCCAACTTCCAACGATGATAGTTACCTCGGTGAGTTAACTCACTTTGGTTTCCTCAAAAGACAAACATATTAAATGTGTGGACATAGTTTATTCCTCAGTTACCTGATATTATGTTGGCATCTTATAAATGTTTTCTTCTCTTATTAGCTTAGATGGACTCTTAACTTTCCTTTCTTTCGATTCAACCATGAGGTATAACCTACATGATTTGACAGCTATTTTATAGGCTCCGTGATAGTCTCTGGCACATAAAATATTTTCCAGTAATAGAGACTGTGTATTGGTGGGGCTGCCCAGGACTACAACGCAGGCAACATGATAGTGGCCTTTCCAGTTTCTACAGCAGCAAGAGACTTTCCAGTTGCTAGAATGTTTGAAAATTCATCATGTGCAAACCACACAATGCCATTTCACCACTATCGTTTCCTACCTGTGGTATTCTAATGAGCATTTTGATTGATCAATGCATTTAAAAAATAGTTATGTTTTGTGATCTTACCTCACTTTAGAGCTAAGTGAAATTTGTGGAAAACCATCATTAAATAAATTAGAAAATAGGCCTTGGTGGTGATCAGAAGTAGCAAAACCTGAGCACATGCGATACCTTTCTGAGTGACATGTCTGATCACGATGAATCAGTGATAAAATGCTCTGGTCACCATTTATACTTTAAGGTGGGTTATGAAGCACTCCTGCTTTAAAAAGTGATCTCAGACTCTGTGGCCACAGTCAGAAATATTATGTTTCCAGGGTTTAGTACAAAAGTGTTCATATTGGTGTGATTAATTTTTCCCTTTATAGAACCTTAATCTTTTATGCTACAGTATTTGTTGAGATTTCTGTACAAAGCAGTACTATGGTAGATCTTTCATTTTTCTAGATATATAGCTCATTTATTTATAAGGCTTTGAACATGTAATTATTTGTTTTTGTTTTCTTTAAAACAGGATATTCAGTTGCTGCTGGGGAATTTACAGGAGATGCTCAGCAAGGTGAGAGACATTGAGGACTGTAAGTTATTTATAAAACATGGGAGAAAGGTAAAAATGACCCCAAAATACCTTTTACAAAGGTAATTTTCTCTCTTACACAAAATGTATATAAATGGAATCCCAGAATGCATGTGAAATTTTGTAGAAAAACAACAACAACAAAAAATACACGTTGGCATAGATGTTTAAGTCTTGAAGAATTGCATACAAATGAATGTCAATCTTTATGCAATCTAGTTAAGCAATGAAGTATTAGCCCCGTAGTCCCATGTTCTGATTAAAAATATAGATGATTAAATGACTTAGACAAAAGCCATGCTTTTGGTGACTGTCAGGAGCGTTTAACAGAGTTAATCTCTCCCTCCTCATTTCTTTCCTTGGCTTCTCAGACAGTGGCAGCTCCTTCTCCGTCTCGTCCTGATTGCTCTCTCATTTCCCCACCTCATCTACATGACCTAGGTTTAAATACTGCAACTCTTTTACTCATTGAATTCTCTCTAGTAATCTCATCCGGTGTCAATTCTCCAGCGTACACTGAATTCCAAGTTCGTGTCCAACACTCACCATCTCTATCTAAATAGCTACCCTAAACTTAATGTGCTCAGAGCTGAACTCCCGACCTTCCCCGCGACATGCTCTCCCCTCCGTCATCTCCATTTCAGTAAGTGGCAAGGCCAACCTCCCAGTTGCTCAAACCAGATACCTTGAAGTCAGCCTTGAACTGTGTTCTTTCTCTCACACCCCTTATTCTCGACCAAATCCTGTTAATTAAACTCTCAAATTAAGACCAGAATCTGACCACTTCTCACCTCCTTCTCAGCATCTACTCTGATCCACTGACATAATAATAATAAAAAAACCCTCTATTTTTTAAATTGATGGCCTCTTCCAACTAGAGTATTAGCAATAGCTTCCTAGATGGCCTCCCTGCATTCACCTTTGCCCTCCTGGAGTCCACCCTGAACCCAGAAGCCAAAATGGCCCTGTAGAAACAGAAATCAGATTGTGTAACTTTGCTTACAATGATGTTCTGACTAATTCAGGGTAAAATCCAAATCTTCACAATGACCTAAAAAAACCCTAATCCTGAAACCACTAATTGCTTTGATTTCACCTCCTACCCCTTTACCCTTCTCTCCTTCTACTCCAGCCACCATGGCCTCCTTGCTTTCCTCTGAATACTCCAGACACACCTGCACCTCAGGACCTTTGCACTTCTTCCCTCTGATTAGAACGTAGTTCTGCCAGATTTCCATATTTACTTCCCCACTTTCTTCAGTCTTTGCTCAAGTGTCACCTTTTAAGTCATTCCCTGACTAACCTAATACATCACAAGTCCTTCCTCATCCCAACACTGCACTTCCCGTACCATTGCACTGTTTAGTTTTCTCCGCTATACTCTTCTGCTTCTAACATACCATTTAGTTAGCTCTATTTTTTAAATTGATGGCCTCTTCCAACTAGGTTATTAGCTCCATGAGAGCAGGGGATTTTGTGTTTTGTTCACTGTGTATTCTATGTGTGCTTATAAATATTTATTGATTAAATGAGTTAATATTCTACTGAAAAGTCCAACATCTAGCCCCAAATGAATCTCTTATATTAATGCTAACAGCATGACCCCCCCCCCCCAACTTTGCTAATGTTCAGCAGACCAGATAGAGTTAATGCTGGAATTTGAGCTCTACCTTTAGGAGCAGGAATGGGGGAAGGGAAATTTGAATGGAAAGGAACTGTCTTCCAGGGCCTTCTTCTTTAAACTAAATTTTTAACCCCAATTAATCAAATAATAGTTGGATTTATAGAAATGAGAGCTGCAAAGATCTTTGATAATCAGAGATTCCAACTCCCACCTATTGCAGGGGAGTGAACAAAAAAAGTTTCAATGACTCATCCCAGGTATACGACAGTGCAAAGAACCAAAACCATTTCTTTCTGCATCCACAGCCAGATCTGTGTGCCTTGGCATGCCTGCCTGCTTCCGGCCAGAGTTGTTTCCTGTACCTCTATCATTGAACCTTTCTTTCTTGGCTGCCAGGTTGGCCCCTAATTCTTCTGCCAACAAACAGCTCCAAGGGACAGACTCATATCATGTTCGAAAACCAAAATTATTTTAACATTTTAGTGTGACAGGAACTGTTAACTTTTTACACTAGTACCAAGTTGTCACTGCTGTGAATGCTAGAGAAATCAGGGTAAGAGGTTTAACCCAGAAATCACACGCAGACCTGAGAGAAGCCAGGCTTATGGTCTGGAGGCAGAAACATGGAGACTGGTGACAGAGACGGCTAAATCTCAAAGTACAGCTTTGGACTTCTGTTTTCTATTGTCTGCAGCAGAAACAAAATCCAATGCATGCAAGACTATGACTTCAAACTTCCAGCTCTCAACATGATGTACTCATT
Organism: Eptesicus fuscus; assembly: GCF_027574615.1. Lineage (NCBI taxonomy): Eukaryota > Metazoa > Chordata > Mammalia > Chiroptera > Vespertilionidae > Eptesicus > Eptesicus fuscus. Next base: position 94,268,457 of record NC_072477.1, read on the forward strand.
TAAAAACTATCTTTAACTGATTTGTTGTGTGGCTGTAAAGTAGGTATAGGTAACTTACCTTCTAAATGACCGTTTTTATCACCAGAATTGGTTGCTGGAGTTCCAAGAGGAGCACAGAATTTTGGATATGTGAGTACTAAGGATTCATTACAGGATATTTTCTTATGTATGCACAGACATGTTTTGTTTCATACAACTTTTAACTCCTTTAAAATGCCCCTTATACAGCAAGTCCCTACTAAGTTGTACTTGTTTGCTTATTAAAAGGGAGGCTAATTTTTTTTCCCTGATCTGTGTGCAGGACCAGCCACATAAATGGTGGGACCCAGTGCAAGAAAATGCAGGGCCCCTTGTTCAAAAGCGTTAAGAGTTTCAGGACAGTGACGGTTGGGCAATAACGCAAGGATGGGCACAGGTCACTCACCTCTGAAGGCAGCCAGATCCTTGTGCATAATCTAGGAATAATATCAGAGGACCCCACTGTTGATATGACCAACATTTTAATATGTCTCCTACGGTGGAAATAGTAAAATCAATAGTTATCTCACAGCTTTCTTCCATCTGTATATGTGCGTGTCTAGTCTTTTTCCTATAAGGACTGCAGGCATTAGATATAAGGCCTACCCTAAATCCAGGATAATTTTATCTCAAGATCCTTAATTTATTTAATCTACAAAGACCCTACTTCCAGATAGCAGCATGGATTTTGGAGAGATACTGTTCAAATCCATTATAACTAGTTGCTCCCAAAATAGGAAAAGGAAATAAACAGACCTTATAAAAGGAAAAACTTTTTAAATAAAAATATTTTAAATAGTGTTTAATTTTTAGAAGTCTAGTATACTTTTACTATTTCCATATTTGGGGTTGGCTGAATAGAATGAAAAAGGAATAATTTTGCTTCATGAATAATATCTTTTCTCATAATAACATGAATCTATACAAGATGAAGCTATACAAAAAAAATGAATCTATACAAAAATCCTGGTTAGATCAGTTAACTGACCATGAGATTGATTTTTCTCAGCATGCTTGAATTCAAATTTTATTTCTCCACTTCAGAGTAATAAGCATGCATTTTGTCTAAAAGGATCCCTAGACTTAACCATAAACAAAAAGTTCAATAGGATTTTTAAAAGATCACTCTTATGAGCTTACATTTTAATTTTACATATAGCTAACCATTTATCACTCTTTTCAAAAAATTATTTAAGTTATAATTAATTTTTTTCTCTAATTCTATGTCAGATGATGTAACCTATCTAATTTCTATGCTTTCAGGTTTCAATCATTAACTCTACAGATATGACCTTTATTCAGAATTTCACTGGTGAACAGGTAAAGACATTTTATTTTTTAATATATTTTATTGGTTTTTTTTACAGAGAGGAAGGGAGAGAGATAGTTAGAAACATCGATGAGAGAGAAACATCGATCAGCTGCCTCCTGCACACCTCCTACTGGGGATGTGCCCGCAACCCAGGTACATGTCCTTGACCAGAATCGAACCTGGGACCTTTAAGTCTGCAGGCTGATGCTCTATCCGCTGAGTCAAACTGGTTAGGGCGGTAAAGACATTTTAATATCAAATAATGTTACTTGGTCCTAATAGTATATAGTAATATTTATATAATTTATTCTTTTATAAAATATTTTCTGAGCACCTACTATGTGCTGAAAGCTGTTCTAGGCACTGTTAATATATAACCATGCATCTGACAGACAAGAATCCAACTCTCATGCAGCAGTATCAGGGTGGCAGTTGAGAAAGATGACAATTAACAAATAAATAAATGCCCATTATAATTTCAGACAGTGATAAGTTATATAAAAACAGATTATGACCCTTAAAAGCCAAAATGCCAGTAACTGCTGGGATTTGAGAGCAATCCTGTTATACTGCGGTCCTGGATGCAGTGTGCCTGGTGGTGAGTTCTGGGTTCCCATATTCCATCTGAGAAGACTGAGGCTTCTCATACGTCCCACTGTATTGGCCAGAGTCAGTGATCCTGAGTTTTTTTCAATGAACACAGAGCATTTTTTTCATCTCCCCCCAAAAATTGTGGCTATAGCCTATCCATTACTCTGCAATTTTCAACAAAGCATTTAACAATGGCTCTCGTGATACTCCTGTGGTAAATATGGAGAAATAAAGCTGAGATGATAGTGAAGTTGGCTGGATTTATGAATTTAAACAACTATTCCCAAGTAGTGATAATGGTTTAGTGAAAATCTGGCAAGTCTTCTCCTTTGCCCAGATTTGTTTTACATTTTATATTTGTTTTACATGAAAAGCTCCTTAAACATTATTAAATTTGGCCTTTCTATAACTTATCATCCTTAATACCACCTAGTTCTGCAATCTTGAACCTGAGAACCTAAGTGATGAAATTCCTCTGGGCGAAGGCTACACAAGGCCATACCAGGAATAAGAATGTTACTGTAAATGTTTGGAATAGAGAAAAGAGGTGGGAGAATTGAATTGCTGTGACACTCATTCACTCCTGAATTCATTCTCTTTGCGAAGAGTATCTTCCACCTGGCACCTACCTTGAGTTAGATAAATCCTGGTCAGGCAGTGGGGGCAGAAGGGTGAACAACACAGACCAACATCTTCGCCTTCTGTGGGGCACACTTTTAGTGGGCTGAATGCTGATGGGAGGCTAATTCGGCTAAAGCACTGGATGGCAGAATATGGAAACAAAAAATATCCTGGAAAGCTGAAACAATGGGCCAAATCTGAAAAGGTTATAAATCTTGAAAGCATAGGTTGAAAAACAAACACTTAAGAGCTAGAACATGTGGAGATTGGGGCACACTGGTTACATTCATAAAAGATGTAGGAACCTTACTTGACAATAAACTCGATATGAATTGATACTGAAATGCAGTTTCCCCCAAATTAAATCCCTTTTTATTCTTCAATGATATGAAGGGTCCAAAACAGAGAGTGTAAATCCTACTTAAGAGGAGTGTCAGTGTGCTCTTGGGTTATCAACTTCTCTTTGGTATCACATGTAGTAACTCTGAGAACAAGGGGCCAGGATGGTATTCCAGCTAAAAATATTTCCATATGAGATTTCATATGGCAGTGGAATTATATTTATTCTGTGAGGTTCAAAGCTGTAGAACTTATGGACTAGAAGTTACAGGATGGCCAATTTTAGTAAAGAATATTCTAGTAACTGAGTCCACAAATTGAATGGGCTGATTGTTGAACATCTTCCAAGGGTGTCCAAGTGGATGTCAGGGAAATAGAGGAGGAAATTATGCATTGGGTCAGGGGTTAGGTTAAATGACTCCAAGACTCTGTCCATATTCAAAAGTCTATGAATTTAAATGCAAAAATGTGATGCAGAGATTAATATTTCAGGGAAAATTGAGACATGACTGTAAAAATGACTTGAACACAAAATATGTCATCTTATGTTTTGTCCTTTGCAGATGGCATCTTATTTTGGATATACAGTTGCAGTATCAGATATTAACAATGATGGGTAAGTTAATAAGAATCACATCACTCACCAAGTATTTTACTCATCCATAAAAATGTTATATTTTTCCCCTTAGTGAAATACATCCTTCTATATCTCCTCAACAAGATTGAAACTCTCTTGTTTTAACTTGTTTTGTGTGTGTGTGTGTGTGTGTGTCGGGGGGGGATCAGGGCAAGAGGATATATCCCCTAAAGTATTCTAGGTCATGTCTTTACTGAGATTTCCCACATCTGCTATTTCTAGAAAAGGACTCTTTTAGTTAGTTTTATCTTAGTTTTATGAATTGAATAGTCCTTGACGATTCAAATTCCACAGCCAATGAAGAATTTGCTAATGTGTCTCTTTTCACCCTTTAGCAAGTGATACATTCCTAAAACATTTGCACATAAACATTTTTTCTCTTTTAAAAAATATTTTTTCTCTTCTCATTGCTTTTTAAAAAATATATTTATCGTTGAGAGTATTACAGATGTCCCCCACCCCTCCCCCCACATTGCTCTCCTCCATCCAGATCCTGCCCCACCACAGGCCTTCACCACCCTATTGTCAGTGTCCATGGGTAATGCATATCCTATATAATAAAGATGTAATATGCAAATAGTCGTTACTCTGTGAAGTGCAATGACCGACCGTGTAACGACCAGATCATGGATCAGCAGGAGGGTGGGGCAGTGAGCTACAAGCGGGTGGCAGAGAGCTACAGGAGGGGGCAGGGCAGCAAGCTATGAGGGGGTTGGGAGGTGGGGGGAGTTACAGGAGGGTGGCAGCGAGCTACTGGAGCACAAATTTGTGTGCAGGGCTAATAGTATGCATATAAGATCTTTGGTTAATCTCCTCCCTATTCCTTCTTCCCTTTCCCTCTGAGATTTGTCAGTTTGTTCCATGTTTCCATGCCTCTGGTTCTATTTTATTTTGTTCATTAGATTCTTTGTTTATTTTTATTTTCAATTATTGATAGATATGTATTTATTGCCATTTTATTGTTCATATTTTTAGTCTTTTTCCCCTTCTTCTTCTTAAAGAAGACCCTTTAACATTTCATGTAATACTGGTTTGGTGGTGATGAACTCCTTTACTTTTTTTTTTTAATCTGTGAAGCTCTTTATCTGACCTTCAATTCTGAATGATAGCTTTGCTGGGTAGAGTAATCTTGGATATAGGTCCTTGCTTTTCATCACTTTGAATATTTCTTGCCACTCCCTTCTGGCCTGCATAGTTTCTGTTGAGAAATCAGCTGACAATCATATTGGTGCTCCCTTGTAGGTAACTAACTGCTTTTCTCTTGCTGCTTTTAAGATTCTCTCTTTGTCTTTAACCTTTGGCATTTTAATTATGATGTGTTTTGGTGGGCCTCTTTGGGTTCCTCTTGTTTGGGACTCTGTGCTTCCTGGACTTGTAAGTCTATTTCTTTAACCAGGTGGGGGAAGTTTTCTGTCATTTTTTCAAATAGATTTTCAATTTCTTGCTCCTACTCTCTTCCTTATGGCACCCCATGATGTGAATGTTGGTATCCTTGAAGTTGTCCCAGAGGCTCCTTACACTCTCTTCATATTTTTGGATTCTTTTTTCATTTTGCTCTTCTGGATGGGTGTTTTCTTGCTTCCTCATATTCAAAACCACTAGTTTGATTCTCAGTGTCCTCTACTCTATTCTTGAATCCCTGTAAATTATTCTTTGTTTTAGTTAGTGTATCCTTAATTTCTAACTGGTCCTTTTTTATGTCTTTGATTTTCTCACCAATTTCCTTGAAATTCTCACTAAGTTTTTTGAAGCTCCCATTAAGTTCCTTGAGCATCCTTATAACCATTGTTTTGAACTCTATATATAGTAGTTTGCTTTCTTCCATTTCATTTAGTTCTTTTTCTGGAGATTCCTTCTGTTTTTTCATTTATCACATGTTTCTTTGTCTTTGTGCTATGGCTACTTCCCTGTGTTTGTTTCTGTATACTATGTAGAGCTTCTATGTCTCCTGGAATTGCTAGAGTGGCCTTGTATAGTAGGTATCCTGTAGGGTCCCCTGGCTCAGCCTCCCTACTCAGCTGAGATGGGCACTCTAGGTGCACCCTTGTTTAAGCTGTGTGCACTGTCCCCTTGAAGTTGAGTCTTAATTACTGTTGGTGTCACTGGGAGGAATCAACCCCCAGGTCAATTGGCTGTGAGGACCAACTGTGACTGCAGTAAAAGAGGTGCTGTGCAGGAGACACCCCTATGGAGCAGGACTTGCCTCAGTGGGGCTTTGGTATTCACTTTTCCCCTTGAGCGTGTTATTTGTGGATATGGTAGCCTTGTAAACTCGCATGGTCTGAAACTGTCCACTGGGTGCACTGCCTCTAGGGCCTCGCAGGAGGTACAAAGTCAGCCACTGCCTCAGCTTTGCCTGGGGCAACCTGTCAGGAGCTACAGAATGATCTGCTGATGGCTGATACTTGTGTTGGGCTTATAGGTGCCCAGAAGAGGCTAAGTTGTGAATCTTGTCAAGCTGCTGCTAGTATCAGGCCTACGGCCACTTATTGAGAGTTATGGGCACACTGAGTCCTGCTGCTGCTTGTTTGAGAGATTTTAGGAAAGTCTAAAACCTGAGCCAGAACAGACCATTCATATGGGAAAGGACACTGAAAACAACTTGGGTGGGACTGCAAATTTGGTGGGGTGTAATATCAGGGAATCATCAGGGAGGGGTGAATAGTGTGGGGCAGATTAATGGAGACTCAGGTATGGCACCAGTCAGTCAGCTCTATTGAGGGAAGTCCCAGCACTTTTGTCTGGAAGAAAGCTGCCCTGAGTTCTTTCCCTGATGCCACACAATTTAGTTCCTTCCTGTATGTTCCTGGATCCTTTCAAGCTGCTGACCCAGTGCTGGAACTCAGAGGGAGTGAGTCCAGGTAAGTCAGTGCACTAGCCCTTTAAGAGGAACTGCCGGGGACTCCTGCAGCCTCCGTGTCACTCAACCATAATCCCTGCTAGTTGTTACAGCCAGAAGTTATGAGGATTTCTCTTCCTAGGACTTGAAGCCTGGGCTGAAGGGTCTGGTGTGGGGTTGGGACCCCTTGCTCCTCACAGGGTACCTCTGAAGCCAAGATATCTCTGCCATTTTAAAAAACACCACATGTGGGTGTTGGACCAGCTTGTTCTGGGCCTCTGCCCCTCCCACCAGTCTCAGTGTGCTTTCTTCTTTACTTCTCTAGTTGTAGAACTTCCATTCAGCCAGATTGCAAGTGGTTCTGAATGATGGTTGTTTTGCATTTTAGTTGTAATTTTGATGTGGTTGTGGGAGGATTAGAGTATTGAGTGTACCTACACTACCATCTTGGTTCCCTCTTCACATTGGTTCAACTGACATACTAGTAATGCCACACAGGAGATGAAATAATATTTTTTTCAGATTATGGCAGTAAATTAAATTTGAGCTTGGACCAAACAACATGATAAATTATGTTCGTGTTAAGTCATTACTTCAAAAATAATATTAAACATCTTTTTAATTCACTAAAAATCTTTTTGATTCACTAAAAGTACCTGACAGTTAAAGCAAATGATCAAATAATAAGACCAATAAAATGAGATGAACAACATAGTTATCCATCCAATTAATATTGTTGGAGCACCTACTGTGTGTCAGGCGTTGTTCTCAGTGCCCAGAATAAGTTTCTGTGCCCAAGAGCTCACATTTTTGTAGAAAGAAAATAGCTGAAGAATCCTGACTGTGTTCCAGGATCTGGGCTAAGCACTTTATAATCATTATAGATGGACATTAGCCGTGACCTTTGTATAGGTAAAATGTACTTCATACATTATGTGATGGCATATGACTGGAGATACAGTTAGTAACTTTTGTACCTTTTGGAAAATATCTCTGTATTTTCTTCCACTGAACATATATTTCTTCACCATCTACTATATATTAGCACTGTTCTGCATGCTGGGTTATAGTAGAGAACAAAATAAAAACCACTGTCCTCAACAAGGTTATATGAGAGTTGGGGGTGGTGTAGAAGCTACAGACAAAAATAAACAAATCAAGTAAAGAGTATGTTAGCTCATGATGAGCACTATGTAGGAAATAAATAGAAGGACTGAAAGCAACCAAGATGTCCTTCAGTAGGCAAATGTATAAATAAACTGTGTTACATCCAGACAATGGAATATTATTCAATGCTAAAAAGAAATGAGGCTGTAACCCGTTTGGCTCAGTGGATAGAGTATCGGCCTGAGGACTGAAGGGTTCCATGTTCGATTCTGGTCAAGGGCATGTACCTTGGTTGCGGGCACATCCCCAGTAGAGGTGTGCGGGAGGCAGCTGATCGATGTTTCTCTCTCATCGATGTTTCTAACTCTCTATCCTTCTCCCTTTCTCTCTGTAAAAACCAATTAAAAAAAAAAGAAATGCGCTATCAAGCCATGAAAAAATATAGAGAAAACTTAAATACATATTATTAAATAAAAGAAGACCATCTTAAAGGCTACATAGTGTATAATTCCAACTATATGAAATTCTGGAAAAGGCAAAACTATGAGACAGTAATAAGATTCGTGGTTACCAGAAGTTAGCAGGGGAAGGAGGGACGAATAGGTGGAGCACAGCGGGTGCTTAGGACAGTGAAACTGCTCTGTATGACCCTACACTGATGTGTCCATGTTAGCATACATTTGTCAAGACTCATATAATATGTAACACCAAGGGTGAACCTATTGTAAACTTTGGACTTGGGCAATTATGATGTGTCAGTGTAGGTTTCATTGATTGTAACATCTGCCCCATTCAGGTGGGGGAGGCTTTGCCTGTGCAGGTGGGGAAGGGGAAATAAGGAAATTCTCTTTGAAATGCTAAATTTTGCTTTGAACCTAAACCTGTTCTAGAAAATAAAGTCTATTAATTAAACTTATATGGGGAAGAGTGTTCAAATTCCCGAAGACGCAGGGGAGAAGTACCAGTGGGAAGTGGGGTCACGAAGGTTTGTGAGCACTGCATTTACTCTGAACTGCTTTACACAGTGCCACACGGACTCTGTCATGAATAGAATGAGTCAGTTTCCGAGAAGGACACCAATCTTGTGAGCCACGGGATGATTCTAAGCGAGGCAGTGGCTTGCTCCAGCTTCCGTCTCGGCAGGCACACGCTGTCTGTTGGGTCTCGATGGCCAGAGGCCTTCTGGAAGCTCATTGCCAGAAGCCAGGTGAGGCAGCACAGAGTGTGGGCCAGAGCCGTAGGGGCAGCAGAAGTAGAAGTGGCTGCACTCTGGATAGATTGGATAAGGTATATTTGAATGCCAATCTTATCCTGGAAGCAAGTGATGTAAAATTAAGTTACTTTAATCTTCAGTTGTCTGAGTTGTGGAAAGAAAGTAACAACTAGGACCCCCATTCACCCTCCTGGATGAACTGCATTTGTTATTAGAGCCTTTGAGTAATTTAGAAGAAAAAAAAATGGCCAAAGAAGAACTTGAGTCTAAAACATGGCATGTTGTCCAGATTTAGGAAGCCCATTCTTTAAGGAAAACAAAACAAAACAAAAAAACCCCCAGTGGCCTGTGGGATATGTGTAAATGCTTTTCTCTCAACAGATGGTGACACAGCAAGACAAGGGCTTCCCCCTGGGAACCACACAGCATTTGATAGGACACAGATGAGCTCCGTATGGACTCTTTACGCTGCATTTAAAAATACACTTATCTTAATATTGCTATTTTAAAAAATAAAGTGCCCTAGATTCTCGGTTTGTATGTGATTGGCTGTTTTTAATTATTTAGATGCTGTGTAAATTTGAGGTCCTGTTACAAAGGAGCATGCCGCAGAAGCCACTGAGAACCTCTTATCTCAAATAGAGATAGCTAACGTGTGCGAAGTCTGAGGTTATACTAATGAAGGTGTAATTCGCCATCCCCTCTGCAGCGCCTGCTTTTCTAAAATAATCATTTGTGTTATTGGCTTTCAAACAGACACAGATAAGAAAAGTATGGCATCTTGTATGTCTGGGATTATACTTGATCCCAGATTGGGGTCTGAAAACCACTAGGAACAGTGACAGCCAGTGTCCCCACCTCCCTGGATGTACTCATCCACAGGGAAGGTACAGAATAACCCATCTGGACAGAGACATGAACTTGCAGTCCCTCATAAACCTCAGTGGAACAAGAAAAGAACAGCAGAAAATCATGTGTGGCAGTGACTTTTCCTAAGTCCCGTGATGGCTCCAGGTCAGACACATGTGGCCTCGCTTTGAGAAAGAGTGCTTTTGTCTTTCTCAATTTCTGACCAGATTTCTGGCAGAGATCCTAAGGCTGCATGAGATTTACAGCAAACAAATCCTTATCACCGTTTTCCTGGATATTATATATTTTTGTCTCCCCAGTTTGCCAGTTTCAAATGCAGCAAACTCATTCTCCACAGAAACTACTGTAGAACCTAATACTACTATTAAGCAATAAAATGTTTATGATTAGCAAACAATTTTTTCTTCTCAGCGTGCCTTCATGTGTAACATATCTAAAAACATACAACCACTCAGTACTGCAATCCAGTGAAACAATCTAAAATTCACTCATGAGGAAACTGAGGCAGAGAATAAGTGAATTGCCCAAGATCACACACATCTTGACTAGTTCCTGAACCTTCTGCTAATTTTCCCAACAAGTTTTTTTTTTTTACTGTACACAGAGAGCACTTTATTAAGCTCTATAAAATATATAATTTCAGTCTTCAAGGTTTTATAATCTGTATTAGGAATTTTTTTTCTTCTTTAAAAATATGTTTTTATTGATTTTAGAGAAAGAGGCCTGGAGAGGGAGTTAAAGAGAGAGAAGCATTAATCAGCTGCCTCCTGTACTCCCCACACTGGTGATCGAGCCTGAAAACCCAGGCATGTGCCCTGAGAATTGAACCAGTGATCCTTTGGTGCAACTGAGCCACAGTGGCTAGGGCTGTATTAGGAATTTTCAATCAGATAAGTGAGTAAAATAATGGCATACTCTCACTTTTTAAAGCTGGGAAATGGGAAAAATTAGTATATTTGTCACTGAAGAAATCCAATAGCCTCTTATTTTTATATTTTAAAATAAAAATTATATATTAAAGGTGTACAACATGGTGTTTTGATATAAATATACATAGCAAAAGGATCATTGTGTTCCATCCAATTATCATTTAGCTAATAACCAACTATGTGATCCATGTGTGGGGTGGCAGGGAGGTGAGAGCACCTGAGATCTACTCTCTTAGCAAATTTCCACGATACAATACAGTAACAGTAACTATAGTCCTCATGCTGCTTTAGACTTATTCACCCTACATAACTGCAACTTAGTACCCTTTGGCCAACATCTCATATCTCATTTCCTTTATCTCCCCACCTCTGGGAACCACCATTCTACTTTCTATGAATTCAACATATATATGTGTGTGTGTGTGTGTGTGTGTGTGTGTGTGTGTGTGCGCATATATTTAAAGACATGTAGAAATAATTTATATAGATTCCAGTAACCTTAAATAAAAGTTATGGTAGAAGAATAAAATATATCTATGTTTTAAATGTTTTACTCTATTTTGGCTGTTGATAAAATACTACATTTCTATTTATTAAGCATGCATTTGAATAATTTACATTATTTTTATAAGTATGGTCTTTACATTATAAAAATATTAGAGGCCCAGTGCACGAAATTCGTGCAGGGGGGCGGTGTCCCTCAGCCCGGCCTGCACCCTCTCCAATACGGGATCCCTCTTGCAATCCGGAACAACTGGCTCCTAACCGCTCACCTGCCTGCCTGCCTGATGCCCCTAACTGCTCCCCTGCTGGCCTGATGGCCCCTAACTGCTCTCCCCTGCCAGCCTGATCCCCTTACTGCCTATCTGCTCTCCCTTCCTCTCTGTGCCCTTCGGACCCCTGGCACAGGCATGCTGAGAGCTCTCCGCTGCAGCCCTGCCCCTGTCCTGATTGGTTGTTACATGACGGCGTCCTGGCAAATTTGCATATTCCTCTATTATTAGTATAGATAAAATCATAATTTCAAAGTTATTTCACCCAAAGAACTTTAACCCTTTGCACTCGCTTGCTTTTTTTCTCGATTCCTTTATTCTACTCGTGATTTAATTTTTTAAATACCCCAGATTTTACAAAGCGCGGCAGTAGAATAAAAAACTGGAGTTTCTTTTCATACAAACTTATTTATTTGGATTTTTTTATATTTCAAATTATTGATACATTCAAAGAGTAATTTTAATCTCTATAATTTTTCATGGTGTGATATTTTTTGAAACATTCACCCACATGAAGACCCGGTTTACATTCACATGTTTTACAAATATAAATCGTCTCTCTTCTTCCTCCTTTGATTTTTCTGTTAGAACAAACAACACAATCTTTGTGTTTTTTGTTAGGGTGAGGTGTGATTATATGGAGCTTTCCATCTAAACGTTACTCTAAGTTAGTGGATAATAATTTACCCCTGGAAGTTAGTGTACCATCTCTGAATTCTCCAACAAGATCATGTACTAGTTTCCTAATAAATTTCACATGCGTTACCGGTTTTTCATTTTTTCTTTTTTGGCATCAGTTGAGACGGCATTTACATTTTACTTGTCCTTTCATGCTAATGAAAACAAGAAAAGATACTGGAAAAATAGACAAAAATCCCCCTTCCCCATAGGTGAAACTACGTGTCGAGTGTGGCTCAACATACAAGCTGCTACCGATGCTAACCGTGTCGAGTCACACTCGACATCCGAGTGCAAAAGGTTAAGATTGTCTTTAATTATGCTAAAAATAACTGGCTGGTAATTTTTACTGTTGATAATCCTCATCCTAGGATATTTTTTTCATTAATTTTTAGGGAGAGAATGGGAGGGAGGGGGGAAGGAGAGAGAGAGAGACAGAGACAGAAAGAAACATTGATGTGAGAGAGACACATCAATTGGCTGTTTCCTGCATGCACCTTGACTGGGCCAGGGATTGAACCTGTATCCCAGGTACATGCTCTTGACTGGGAATAGAATTTGAGACCTTTCAGTGCATGGGCCAACATTATAAGCACTGAGACACACCAGCCAGGTCCTGACTGCTGATTTTTAAAAATTCAGTTGTAAATGGTTTTTAAGTTCATGGCATATAAGAAAATCAGTTTGTTTGATTATATAAAAAATAGTCACAGCTACATTTTACTGAGCCATGGGTTATTATTCATAGATAGTTTTACAGAGTCTATGACTTCTACATTTTTTTTAATTTAAAAATTCCTTTCTAGCTTTCCAGCATTTATTAGTTATTAAGGAAGTATTAGTGAGCATTCATCATCACCCAGCAGAGTTCAGTACTAGATTTGAGATCTAATTTTTTATTTTGCCAAAATTCATATCATATGTATAGATAGGGTGGGCAGAAGTAGGCTCACAGTTGTTTGTATGGAAAATAATACAATAATTAATAAATAATAACACAAGAATAAATTCTGTTTCATTTACTCACAACTGTACTGGTAAACCCACTTTCCCCCCCACTCTCTATCTTTTCTGTTAAACCCAGGACCTGAGTGGATGTTGTGCAGTGACTCGGAATAGGATTAAGAACATCCCTCAGCTGGTTGGTTGTTCAGTGCTCAGAAGCTAGGACTAGCCACATTTTGTGTGATTGAACCAAACTTTCTCCAGCCAAGAGATAATGAAGAACTATTGTGAATGAGGTTACCTAGAAAACATTCCTTTCTATCCATTATACAACAAAAGCAAGGTCCCTACAAATGCTCCAAAATCTCAACATTAGGGAAAAAAAAAATGAAAAGTCATTATATAATGTGCTCAAATAAGGAAATTTTTGAGAATTTCTCCCCCTCCTCAATTTTTTATTTAAAATAATCTTCAGATATTATGGTTGGACTCCAAAAGTTTAGACCAAAGAGTTGTGTGCATGCTGGTTGGTGGCTGATATTGTCAAGCCAGTGATTATTTTGAAAATGTAAACAAAGCTGGTGAAATTAACTTCAGTTTAGTTATCTTAAAATAGCCAGAGCTACAAACCCAGTCAATGTAAACTCTGTTTGGAATTTTTGGACAAACTTAGCAACAAATGGAGATGGTATTTTCATCTTGAGCCCAAGCAAGCAAATCTTTTTTCTTCTTCTAATGGCTTTTGAAACTTACAGTATTTATACTATTTCAGAAATTCACAGAATTACAATTTTAACCATTGTATTGTTTCTAGCCTCTGAAGGGCCAAAGGGAAATAAGTTTAAAGAGATTCCCAGCAGTTAGTCAACTTGAGAGCATTTTAGAGAATACTTATTTGAAAGGAAGCAGCTTTGGGAAACTATGTTTTGGTGCTAGATTTAGTTCAAGTATGTTCTCTCATGCAAGAGAGATCATTATGATAGAAATAAGTAGATAACCTAGAAGACTAAAACATAAAGAGATTATAAATTAAATTGATCTATAATATAATTGATAAGCTATTTTAGTTCTTGCCTATCATAAAAGAATTAAGGTTGATTAGTTATACTGTCTTCTAATCTGCATTCTTTTAATAAATAACAACATTTTGAAAATGAGTCATGGGCATTAGCATGTAATATGTATTATTGGGGAAAAAATGAAACAGAAAATGTATATGTTAAATTAACACATTAACACCATTTGGCTGAAGAAAACTTGAATCCAGATTTTTCATATTGAATATTCTCATTGGTAGATTCTCTCACTATCTCTTTTTCATTGTATTTATGCTCTGCTTTTCAGGAATATGTTTATATTGTTTCTATATCAAACATCATATAAAGAATGAGAAATTGAGCTTTGCATGGATGTATACATAAAAAAGAGACATAAATGAAACCTGTGTGAAAGCTACACAGAGATTTAAAGAAAACAGCGTAAATATTAGACATTTCAGATAAAATAAAATTTAGCATATATATCCTACTTTTATAAAATGCCTTTACATAATATCTTAGATCTCATCCAAAGCACCAACATGACCCAAACAGACAGAGAAGATAGATTTTAGTGAAAATCTGATCACTTTTATTTCTTTATCATTGTTTTATATATACATATATATTTATGTAAATGTATCCTACATAATAATCCTACATAATAAATGGCTAATATGCAAGTTGACCAAAACTGCAGAACGACTGGTCGTTATGGCGTGCACTGACCACCAGGGGGCAGACACTCAATGCAGGAGCTGCCCCGTGGTGGTCAGTGCACTCTCACAGGGGGAGCACTGCTCAGCCAGAAGCTGTGCTCATGGCTGGCGAGTGCAGCGGCGGTGGTGGGAGCCTCTCCTGCCTCCGCAGCAGTGCTAAGGATGTCCAACTGCTGGCTTAGACCTGCTCCCCATGAGAAGCAGGCCTAAGCCATCAGTTGTACATCCCCCAAGGGCTCCTGGACTGCGAGAGGGCACAGGCTGGGCTGAGGAACACCCCCTTCCAGTGCACGAATTTCATGGACCGGTCCTTTACTACATATCTATACTAATAAAACGGTAATATGCTAATTAGACTGGATAGACCCGACATCCTTCCTGACAAAGCCAGGAGTGTGGCCGGCCTGCAAACCACCCCCGGCCCCTCTCCCTGTCTGGCTCCGCCCCCCAGCAGGGACCCTCCCCCCATCCCGATCTGGGGCACCCTTCAGGGCAGGCCAGCTGGCCCCCACCTATGCACCAGGCCTCTATCCTATATAATAAAAGGGTAGTATGAAATTGACCTTAATGGCAGAACGACCACTGGGCCAGTCACTAATGAGGCATACTGACCACCTCTTGGTTCCTTTCCCTGGCTGTCAGGCTCTGATCGCCTGATGGCTACCCACAGCGGGGGCAGGGCCGGTGAGTGGGCAGAAACAGCCGACCTCTCGGTCCCTTCCCCCGGCCATCAGGCACCGATCACCCGATGGTGAATGGGGAACCTGGGGGTGGGTGGAGTCAGGGGTCAGGGCCAGCTGCGTGCAGCTGAGGAAGATGGTCCTGATTTCAGGCCTGGCCTAGGGACCGTACCCGCACATGAATTTTATGCGCCGGGCCTCTAGTATATTTATATATGTACTAGAGGCTCAGTGCATGGAATTCATGCATGGTGGGGGGCCCTCAGCCTGGCCTGCACCCTCTTGCAATCCAAAACCCCTCAGGGGATGTCCGACTGCCGGTTTAGGCCCGATCCCGCAGGGATACCTGCGGGATCGGGCCTAAACCGGCAGTCGGACATCCCTCTTGCAATCCGGGACCACTGGCTCCTAACCACTTGCCTGTCTGCCTACCTGATTGCCCCAACCACTCTGCCTGCATGCCTGATCACCTCTAACCACTCTGCCTGCCTACCTGATCACCCCTAATCACTTTCCTGCCTGCCTGGTCACCCCCAACTGCTCACCTGTCTGCCTGATTGCCCCTAACCATGCTGCCTGCCTGCCTGATCGCCCCTAATCGCCTCTGCCTCAGCCCCCACTGCCACAGCTTTGTCCCAGAGGACATCTGGAATGACATCTGGAAGGTCGTTTAGCTGTCAGGTCTAATTAGCATATTATGCTTTTATTATTATAGATAAATATAATATATATACAGGGTGTCCCCAAAAATATATATACACACTTTTTTTCTGATAGCTCATTTGATGTTTCTTTTTTTTCATATTTAACCCATTGGATTTAATAATTATTCAAATGTAGATTTAATAATTATACATTTTTTAGGATACACTATATATATCACCCAGACTATTACTATATATATTCTCTTAAGATTGAACATAGCCTGTTACATAACTACTTTATCAGAAGGTCAATGGAAAACACCTTTACCAATAAATATTTTAAATGTTTAAACTTGAATTGGATATATTAAAAATATATATATTTGAGCCCTGGCCAGTGCGGTTCAGTTGGTTGGCTGTCGTCCCATGCACCAAAAGGTTACCGGTTGATCCCCAGTAGGGGGCATGCAGGATGTAGCCGATCAGTTTCACTTTCATATTGATGTTTCTCTGTCTCCCCTTCTCTTCCTCTCTCTCTAAAAATATATATATTGAAAATTTTTTTAAAAAAGATTTCACAAATAAATTTTGAGATAGCCTAATAACTCACATAGCATACTGCAGTGGTTTTCAATGATTTTTTTTTTTTTTTTGCCTTGTGGTCCATAGAAGGAAATGCATTTGACTTTGAAACCCAGTACACACATGTACAACTGAAACAAAAGCTTCATGGAACAATATTTACCCTTATTATGTATAATTCATTCACTCCAATATTTTCTATTATATTATTTTTCATTTAAAAAATTGCTTGTCAAGACCCATTAAATTGATTTCACAATCCACTAATGAACTGCAAATTGAGTTTTAACAACACCAGCCTAAACAATAATATATGCTGTGACTCTTAAGTGGTATTGCTAATAGAAAAAATATTGACACTAAGTACAAAATATTCCACAAGGCACATTGTACCAATTGAATCCAAGACAGTTATTGTCTCTCAACCTTATGAGAACACAATTATAAATTAAGAACAAATGTCTTCCTCCTTTTTTTGGCATTTAGAACATTTTAGAAGACTTACCCTTAAATATCTAGGAAAACGTATTCTTAAGAAAATAAATCAGTGCTGTTAAATATTTTAAGAATCCAAAGATTCCTTGGATTTGCTGGTTTTTCACAATGATAGGTCAAGTAATTTCTCATTTCTAGAACTCGGTGTTGGCAGTGATAAATGGAGTGAGCCAATTGTGTCAGTCCTATGTCACGTTCATACCCTCAGGGACCAATTATTATTTTTTCCCTTCTTTACAGAATGAGAAAATGGCCCCACTCAGCCTCTGTAATAGAGAACTGATGATTTTTGATATATTTAACTACAAGACAGCAACACACACAGTTAGGTGTTTAACAAATTCTTCTTTATACCAGCAATAAAAACCAACCAACCAACCAAACAACAACAACAACAACAACAACAACAACAACAACAACAAAACACAGAAAGAGAGGCAGCCAAGTTCCTGCAAGGGAATGCCAGAGGCTAGATTGGCTCAATTTCTGCTGTCCTCTCTGCCTGGAGCAAAATAGGATTGTACGCAATGGCAATTTTTTAAAGTAAATGTATCTGGACCATTAAAAAAAAGTTTTATCTAAGTATAGCAATCCAACTTATGTTTTGGAATCCGACACCAAAATAATAGTCATTCCATGAGCCTATCTTTCACAGCCTCCCACAATTCCCTTCCTTCTTACAGGTCTGTGAAATCACTGTTCAAGGTGCGTTTTCATCCATGTGTTATTTCCCCTGCTGTGGATAGATAATGAAAGCCTATTCTAGATGTCCCTGAAGCCCCAAGCCCCAAAGCTATGTTTCACTTTTTTCTGGCTCCTCCAAGATAGGAGATGGAAAAGGAGAATGCATTTTGCATTTTATAAATTGATTTGAGAGAGAAAGGGGGAGAGAGAAAGAAACATCGATAAAGGTGGCCTCTTCATGTGCCCCAAACTTGGACCAAACCCAAAACCTGGGTATGTTCCCTGACTGTGAATCGAACCCACCACCTACTGGTGTACAGGACGATGTTCCAACTATCCGAGCTACACAGGTCAGGGCACATTTTGCATTTTTAACAGAAACCCTTTCTGTGTGTATTGTTATAATGAAAAATATTGTGTATTCCCATAAATGGCTAGCCCAATGCTTTCGTAATACCTATCATGTATTAAAAACTATTGTATAATCAGTGTGTATGTGCACACATTGGAGGGAGAGAGAGATAGACAGAGAGAAATCTTATGTGATGTATCTAATAAAGTACCCTATTTCTATCTTATCCACATTTTAGAGGTAATGTGACTTGTTCAGTAAGACACAGCTAGTTACTAAACCAGATTTTAAATCTAGATCAGTATGATGTTAAAACTCATGCTATTCTCAGGATTAAAAATGGTGGCAGAGTAAGTGGAAGCTACACTGGCACTCTCCCAGGACCAAACTGGAAATACAACTAAAATATAGAAAAAACACCCTGAAAAATCAACTGAAGACTAGTTAGAGAGAACCCTGATAACCAAGGACAGAAAGTGGAGACTACATAGAGACTGGTAGGAAGTGCAGAGCCACAAAAAGGGTGGCCAGGGCTCCCACAGACACAGCTGAAGGTCTGGAGGGATATCCTAGCTTTGGGGATTCCCATTGAGAACGCTGGGGTCTAAACCCCAAGCTGGGTGCCCCAGCCCAGAGAACCAGAACTGAGTAACATTCCCACATAACACCTGGCTGTGAAAGAAGCAAGGTTGCTGTCTGCCAGCGAGGGATGGCTGGAAATGCAGGCACCCTCTTAAAGGGCCAATGCACAAAATTTCATGTACAGCCACCACCTTGGGATCCAGCAGAGGGAGGGCAGAGTGGACTACAGGTGTGTGAGGGCAGTCCAGGATTAGGGATTGGAGCTTGAAGGGCAGTCACCCTGGTTTCCTGTGCTGAGACATTCCTTCACCTGACTATGGATGACATCTTTCTCTGATGGACCTTTGCTATCCAGGAGGTTTTTGCCTTGGAAGAAAGCAGTTGCCACACCCTGTTGGAAAACCTCTCACTTCACTCTGTGGTTGATAGTCTGAGGACCACCAAGGCTGATAACAACCAGACTGCAGGCAGAGACAGATGTCTGAAGGCTTTCAGTCTTTTCCTGAACTACTTCTGGGCCTGGGGCTAGGAAAAGAAGAGCCTGGAGCCCATATTGGTTCTTTCCAAAAGCATACAACCCCAGCAGAGGGAGCCACAAGCTGTGGATTGCTGAAAACCCTAAACAGGGTACTCAGGGCCAGTCAGAAACAGCATCTGACACTGTCCTGCACTAGAGATTGGGAGTTGTAGGAGGTCTACCTAATATATAGACACAAGCCCAGTCAGCCAAAATGGGGAGACAAAAAACAACCCCCAAATGAAAGGACAAGAGAATTCTCCAGAAGAAGAGCTGAACAAAATGGAGATAAGAAATTTATCAGATACAGAGTTGTGAATAATGAAAGCAAAGATGCTCAACAGCATGAGAAAAGATATAATAATATGAAAAAAGAGCAGTTGGAAATAAAGAATGACATATCACTAATAAAGAACACATTGGAAGGAAAACATAGCTGATTAGGGAATGCCAAGGATCAGATCAGTGAATTAAAAGACAGGATGGGGGGTGGGGGGAAACTCAGAGAACCAAAAAGTAAAAATAAAAACAAAACAGGAGGACAGCTTAAGGGAGCTATGGGACAAAATGAAACATAACAATATTCACATAATAGATATACCAGAAGGGGAAGAAAGTGAGCAAGGGATAGAGAATGTGTTTGAAGAAATAATGTCAGAAAACTTACCTAACCTGGTGAAGGAAAAAGGCACACAAGTCTAGGAGGCAAGAGAGTTCCAAACAAGAAGAACCCAAACTGGCCCATATCCAAACACATAATTATTAAAATGCCAAAAATTAAAGACAAAGAGAGAATCTTAAAGGCAGCAAGAGAAAAGGAAACTGTTACCAACAAAGGGGTTCCCATAAGACTGACAGCTTGTTTCTCAACAGACACTCTACAGGCCAGAAGGAAATGGCATGAAGTACTCAAGGTAATGAATAGCAAGGATTTAAAACCAAGACTACTCTATCCAGCAGGGCTATCATTCAAAATAGATGGTGAAATAAAGAGCTTCCCAGACAAAAAAAGGCTAAAGGAGTTTATCACCACCAAATCAGCATTGCAAGAAATGATAAAGGGAATGCTGTAATAACAAGAAATAGAGAAACCTAGGCATACAGAATTAAAATAATAAGTATCTATCAATAATAACCTTAAATGTAAATGGATTAAATGCTCAAATCAAAAGACATAGGTGTCTGAATGGATTTAAAAAATAACTCAATTATATGCTGTTTACAAGATAATCACCTCAGAACAAAACTCATACAGGATGAGAGGGAAGAGATGGGAAAAATTTTCCATGCAAATGGAAACAAAACAAAAAAAAGCTGGGGTAGCAATACTCATATCTGACAAAATAGACTTCAAAATGAAGACCATCAGAAGAGACAACAAAAGTCACTATGTAATACTACAGGGATTGATCCAACAAGAGGATATAACCCTGGTAAACATATATGCATCCAATATAGGAGCACCTAAATATATAAAAAAATTTATAGAGGGTTTTAAAGGAGATATGGACAGCAATACAGTCATAGTCGGGGATATTAACACCCCACTGACTTTACTGGATAGATCTTCCAGACAAAAAATTAACAAGGAAACAGTTATCTCAGACACACTAGAACAGATTAATTTAATTGACATTTATAGAACATTTCACCCCAAATCTATAGAATATACATTCTTCACAAGTGTACATGAGATATTCTCAAAGATAGATCACATGTTAGGACACAAAACAGGTTTCTACAAGTTCAAGAAGATTGAAATCATACCAAACATCTCCTCAGACCACAGTGGAATGAAATTAGGTATCAACTACAGTAAAAACACTCAAAAAAATTCAAACACATGGAGGCTGAATAGCATGTTTTTAAACAATGAATGGGTTTAAACATGAGATCAAGAAAGAAACAAAAAACTTCCTGGAAACAAATGAAAATGAACTCACAACTTAAAATTTGTGGGACACAGCAAAAGCAGTCCTGAGAATGAAGTTCATAGCATTACAGGCATACCTCAAAAAACAAGAAAAATTATTAAACTTAAAGAATTAGAAAGAGAACAACAAGAAGAGCCCAGAGTAAGTAGAAGGAAGGAAATAATAAAGATTTTAATTTTTAATGACATAAAAATTAAAAAGAAAAAAACAATACAAAAGATCAATAAAGCAAAGAGCTGGTTCTTTTAAAAGATAAACAAAATTGATTAATCTTTAGCCAGACTCATCAAGAAACAAAGAGGACCCAAATAAATAAAATGAGAAATGAAAGTGGAGACGTAACAACTGACACCATAAAAATACAAAGGATTGTAAGAAAATACTATGAGCAACTAACTATATGCCAACAGACTGGACTATGTGGATGAAATGGATAAATTCCTAGAAAAATACTACCCACCAAAACTGAGTCTGGAAACATCAGAAAACCTGAATAGGCCAATAACAAATGATGAAATTGAAGCAGTAATAAAAAAAACAACACAACTCCCAGCAAACAAAAGCTCTGGTCTGGATAGCTTCACAGGGGAGTTTTACCAAACATTCAAAGAAGAACTAACACCTATACTCCTCTAACTGTTCCAAAATATCTAAGAGGAAGGAACACTTCCATCCTTTTTCTCTGAGGCCAGCATTATCTTAATTCCAAAACCAGATAAAGACACTACAAAGAAAAAGAAATACAGGCTAATATCCCTGATGAACATAGATGCTAAAATCCTCAACAAAATTTTAGCAAATCAGATCAAGCAATATATTAAAAAGATCATACATCATGACCAAGTGGGATTTATTCCAGGGATTCAAGGCTGGTACAGTATTCCCAAATCAATAAACGTGATATATCACATAGGCAGATTGAAAGACAAAAATCACATGATCATATCAATAGACACAGAAAAAGCATTCAACAAAATCCAACATCATTTTTGACAAAAACTCTTAGCAAAGTGGGACTAGAGGGATCATTTCTCAACATAATAAAGGCCAAATATGACAAACATCCTACAGCCAGCATCATATTTAATGGGCAAAACCAAAACCACTTCCCCCAACATCACAAACAAGACAGAGATGTTCATTTTCACCACTCTTATTTAACATAGTACTGGAAGTCCTAACCACAGTAATCAGACAAGAAGAAGAAATAAAAAACATCCAAATTGGAAAGGAGGAAGTAAAACTGTCATTATTCATAGATGACATGATAGTGAACATATAAAACCCTAAAGACTCCATCGAAAAACTTCTAGATTTAATAAATGAATTTGGCAAGGAGCAGGATACAAAATTAACACCCAGAAATCAATAGCATTTTTTATACATCAATAATGAAATCTCAGAAAGAGGAACTAAACAAATAACCCCATTAACCATTGCATCAAAAAAAATTAAAATATTTAGGAATAAACTTAACCAAGGAGATAAAAGACTTGTACTTGGAAAACTACAGGATGTTGAAAAAAGAGATACAGGAAGGTATGCACAGGTGGAAGAATATACCATGTTCATGGATTGGTAGAATTAACATCATTAAAATTTCCATAGTACCCAAAGCAATATACACATTCAATGCGATCCCTATGAAAACACCAACAGCATATTTCACAGATCTAGAACAAATACTCCAAAAATTTTATGGAAGCAAAAAAGACTCTGAATAGCTGCAACAATCTTGAGAAAGAAGAATAAAGTTGGAGGTATCACAATACCGGATATCAAGTTATACTACAGAGCCACTGTAATCAAAACAGCCTGGTACTGGCATATAGGTCAATTGAACAGAACAGATTTTCCAGAGATTGACCCATGCCATTTTACTCAATTAATATTTGACAAAGGAGGCAAGAATATACAATAGAGTCAAGACAGTCTCTCCAATAAATGGTGTTGGGAAAATTGGACAGATACATGCAAAACTAGACAAGCAACTTACACTATACACAAGAAGAAACTCAAAATGTATAAAATACTTAAATATAATTCGTGAAACCATAAAAATCCTAGAAGAAACCATAGGCAGCAAAATTTCAGACATCTTTCATAGCAGTATGTTTATGGATACATCTCTTGGGGCAAAGGAAACTAAGGAGAAAATAAACAAATGGGACTACATCAAAATAAAACCTTTTGCACAGCAAAAGATATCATCAACACAAGAAAAGGGAGCCACTGTTTGGGAGAACATGTTTGGTAATGATGCATCTGTTAAAGGGTTAATATCCAAAATACATAAGGAACTCATACAACTTAACAAAAAGAAGAGAAACAGTCCAATTAAAAAATGGGCAAAGGGCATAAAGAGACACTTGTCCAAAGAGGACATAGAGAAGGCCAAGAGACATATGAAAAATTGCTCAAAGTCACTGATCATCAGAGAGATGCAAATTAAAACAACAGTGAGATATCACCTCACACCTGCCAGAATTGCTACCATAAACAAATCAACAAATGACAAGTGCTGGCAAGGATGTGGAGAAAAGGGAACCCTCATATACTGCTGGTGGGAATGCAGACTTGTGAGGCCATTATGGAAAACAGTATGAAGTTTCCTCAAAAAATTAAATATGGAACTGTCATTTGACCCAGGAATCCCGCTTCTAGGAATGTATCCTAAGAAACCTGAAATACCAATCAGAAAGAATGTATGCACCCCTATGTTCATAGCAGCACAATTTACAATACTTAAGATCTGGAAACAGCCCGAGTGCCCATCAGTAGATGAGTGGGTAAAAAGTTGTGGTACATTTATACCATGGAATACTATGCAGCTGTACAAAAGAAGGATCTCTTACCCTTTGAGATAGCATGGGGGACCTGGAGAGCGAAATAAGTGTTTAAGCAAAATAAGCCAGTCAGAAAAAGACAAGTATCATGTGAACTCACTCATATGTGGAATCTAGTGAACCAAATAAACTGATGAACAAAACAGATCCAGAGACATAGAAGCATAGAACAGACTGCAGAATCTCAGAGGAAGGATGGAGGAGGGTGGGGAATGATCAACCAAAGAACTTGTATGCATATATGTATAACCCATGGACACAGACAGTAGGGTGGTGAAGGCCTGGGGTGGAGGGTCTGGGGTGGGCTAGAAGGGGTCAATGGGGGAAAAAAAGAGAATATGTAACACATTCAACAATAAAGATTTAATTTAAAAAAACTCATGCTATTCTCAAGTTGTCTGTGCTCAACTTTAGCAATTATCATTTTTTTTCAATTAACAAACTACTTTTTAGAGCAGATTTGGGTTTACAGGAAAATTGAGCAGGAAGTACTGAGAATTCATACAAACTTCCTCTCCCCTCCACACTCACTTTTCCTATTAACATCATGCATTGCTATTGTACATTTATTACAATTGTTGGACCCATATTGATACAGTATTAACTGAAGTCATAGTGTATGTTAGGGTTCACTCTGTGTTGTACATTTTATGGGTTTTACCAAATGCCTAATGTCATATATCCACATATAGTGTCATATAGAATAGTTTTATTATCCTAAACATGTCCTGTGCTTCACCTATTCATCCTTCTGCTCGCCCATCCCTGCCAACTACTGATCTTTTTACTGTCTCTATAGTTTTGCCTTTTCCAAAATGTCATAGAATTGGAATCACACAGTAGTAGCATGTACAATCTGACTTCTTTCACTTAGCAATACACATATAAAGTTCCTCCAAGTTGTTTTGTGGTTTGATAGTTCATTTTCTTTTATTGCTAAAAATTATTCCATTGTATTATGTACCATTGTCTGTTTATCCATTCAGCTATTGAAAGATATCTTGACTGCTTCCAATTTTGGGCAATTGTAGGTTTTTGTGTGGACATAAATTTTCAACTTCTTTGGGTAACTATATAAGAACATGATTGTGGGATCACATGGTAAACCTATGTTTAGCTTGGTAAGAAACTTTCAGAAAGTCTTCCAAAGTGGCTGTACCGTTTTGCATTTCAACCAGCAATGAATGAGAGTTCCCATTGCTCCACATCCTTACCAGCATTTGCTGTTGTCAGCATTTGTCAGCACCACAATTTGCTTATCCATTGACCTATTGAAAAATCCTTTGGATGCTTCCAAGTTTTCACAATTATGAATAAAACTACTATTAACATCATGTGCAGGTTTCTGTGTAGGCATAAGTTTTCAACTCATTTTGGTAAATGTTAAGAAGTGTGATTGCTGGATCATGTGGTATGAGTGTTTTATTTTTTTAAGAAACTACCAAATAGTCTTCCAAAGTGGCTGGCTGTACCATTTTGTATTCCCACCAGTAATGAATGAGAGTTTCTGTTATACCACAGACATGTCAGCATTTGGTGTTTTCAGTGTTTGGGATTTTGGCCAGTCTAATAGTTGTGCAGTGGTATCTCATTATTGTTTTAACTAGAGGCCCGGTGCACAAAATTTGTGCATGGGGTGGCGGGGGAATCCCCCTCAGCCCAGCCTGCACCCTCTCCAATCCAGGACCCCTTGGGGGAGGTCCGACTGCCAGTTTAAGCCCCATTCATGGGGCAGCAGCAGTTAGACATCCCTCTCGCAATCCGGGACTGCTGGCTCCTAACTGCTTGTCTGCTGCTGGCCTAATCGCTATCTAACCGCTCCCCTGATGGCCCCCAACCGTCCTGCCCTGCTGGCCAGATGGCCCACAACTGCCCTGCCCTGCTGGCCTGATGGCCCCCAACTGCCCTCCCCTGCCCACCTGATTGCCCCTAACCACCTCTGCCTCAGCCCCCACCACCGTGGCTTTGTCTGGAAGGAAGTTGGATGTCCAGAAGATGTCCGGTCACCTAGACTAATTAGCATATTACCCTTTTATTAGTATGGATGGTTACTGAGCAGTCCATTCTGGGGAACATGGGGAAGAGGCCTTATGACTCAGAGACCAGGGACTCGACAGGAAGCTGGGAGGTCTGGTCTCACTCAGCAGAGGATGAGCCTGGGATCATGGGTGAGGCCTGGACTGTGTTTAGCTCCGAGGAGCCTCCCTTCTCCAGGCACCACTTGCTCAGTGGCCTCCCACACACACCCCGACATGGGTTCAAACCCGCAACCTTTCAATGTACAGGACGAAGCTCCAACCAATGAAGCCACCTGGCCAGGGCAGTTATTCTTAGCTTTTATTTTATTTTTATTTTTTACTCTTTTTTATTAAATTTTTATTGTTGAAAGGTTTACATAGGTCCCCTTTCCCCCCATTAATCTTTTCCAGCCTACAACCCCCTCTAGGCCCTCACCACCCCATTGTCTGTGTCCAGGGATAATGCATATATGTACACAGACCATTGGTTGATCTCTTCCCACCCACCCACCCTCCCCCGCCTTCCCTCTGAGGTCCCACAGTCTATTCATGCATCTGTGTCTCTTTTTGTTCATCAGTGTATTTGGCTCATTAGGTGTTAAAAGTGCTCTGGTTGTGATCACTTGGGTTTTCTAAAGATGCAGTCATACCATGTACAAATCTTTTTTCTTTTTCCAAATTTACTTGTGGACACATTGGGGATATAGATACCAGAAACAGAAGTCTGTGAATAAGTTGGGAATAGGATGCTTTTTCTTTCGTTACGTTGTGTATGTGATCCTGTGCACCCGCCGTGTTGAGAACACTGAGTACTCTGGCTGCAGGGAAGCTCTCATTGGCAACTCATCCACATAAAGCCATAGCCTCCCTCTCCATCAGCCATAGCTCCCAAGACAGACGCATGCACCCCTCAGCAGAAGTGGGGGCACTTGGCCACCTCCCGCAGGCTTGCCCCCTATCATCACCTGGTGGGGCCCACCTTCTGCATATCACCCTCTTGTTCCTACTCCCAGGCCATTCCATGCACTTCCTCTCAACCAGCCCCCTCTCTCCTCCCATCATGTCCGGAGCCCCAGGTGCTGCCCCTGCGAGGTCTGTGACACTCCCTACCAAACCGTTTCATCTCATTCTTTCATGGTGTCCAGTGTTTTTTCTGCCTTGTTAACTTGGTTTGAATCGGAACGGAAATGGCTCCATCTTCTATTCCATTTGTGTCCTTTCCACCCCTAAGTTAATGCCGTGTCCTTAGTATGTGGCTATGAGATGTCTCTATGACTGAGCTAGGAAACCTTTCATGTTTCTCTTTCCTTTTCTTTCATCTCAGGATAACTGAGCTCTGTGGTTTGTGTGGAACCAAAGGCTCTGGGAATACAATGCTGAGCCCTCTGAACTCATTTTATTCTTTATTGTATTATTTAATTCCTGGGGTTGAATTAAACATGAAAATAGAAGAAAATATACCCTTAGATATACAATCTGAGTTATTACCCGGAGATTTCTGCGGGTGCTGACACTGAGGCATGAGACCCATGTGTTTATTGGTCAGTTTCCTCACCTATGGAATGAAGGTTGAACCTGTCCCTCGGATCCTTTGGAGGTTGGATATGATGCATCCAGAGGGATTAACTGGAGGCTCAGAGAGTAAGATCAGAAGTCAACAGACACTTGTTTCCTTTACCTGGATAGTTAGAAAAACACAACTCTTTATCATAACACCTGGAAGGGCTATGCCTGTGGGAGGAGGTGCAGGGAACCGGGGCTTCCCCCTTGCTCCTGCCCCGCCCTCCCTCCCTCCATCCCTGCACTGGCCCAGCCGCCATCAGGGAACCGCCCATCTCTCAGGGAGGAGCATGCGCAGTTTCTTGCAGACACTGAAGCAGCTGGGGCGTAGGGAGGTGGTGGCTTTTCCCCCCTGAGGAGGCGCTGAAGTCCTTGTTGAAGTCTCTGCTCTGGAGCCTCTCACAGCTGTGAGTCCTCATCCAGGAAGGCTGTGCAGTGGAGGCTCCACGTGCCTTTCAGAAGAATGTCAGCTGGGGGAGGGAGCAGGAGGTCTGCCTTGCGCCCGCTTGCCAATCCCCAGTCCCGCTTTGCTGCCACCCAGCCCGGTTCCCTATGGCTCTCCATTGGCCATCCAGCCTGATGGGAGCCTGTGGGCCAGGGGTGGGGGAAGTGGAGGGGAGGGACCAAGAGGTGCTCCATGCACTTCCTGGTTACCGGTAGGCCTTTCTGGTCTTGATGACCCTAGGCTTTTGGCATGGAGCCATCGTGGACACCCAGCTCCCCGCCTCCAATGGCAGGGGAGCCGGGTGTCCGCGGCAGCCCTCCCCAGCGGCAGTGGATCCGGCCGTTGAGAGGCGCGGGGGGCGGGAGTCCCACCCCCCGCGCCTCTCAACAGCCAGATAGGCCACCCCGAGTCCCG
The DNA here is from genome assembly GCF_027574615.1 of Eptesicus fuscus. Lineage (NCBI taxonomy): Eukaryota > Metazoa > Chordata > Mammalia > Chiroptera > Vespertilionidae > Eptesicus > Eptesicus fuscus. Next base: position 94,296,838 of record NC_072477.1, read on the forward strand.
CCCCCCAGCCTCCCACCGCCCAATTGTGGGCGTAGCGGAGTGATGGTTATTTGCATATTACTCTATTATTAGATAGGATTTCCAGTTCTCTAGTGATATGTGATATTGAACATCTTTTCAAATGCTTATTTGCCATCTGTATATTGTCTTTGATGAGGTGTCTATTCAGACCTTTTGCCCAATTTTTAATAGGTTGCTTTCTTATTGCTTATATTATCCTATATAATAACAAAGGAATATGCTAATTATCTGGGATGTTGTAACATCACGACCACTTAGCAGGAGGCATGCACAGCAGGAGAGGTGGGGCGGGGATTGCCATCACCAGGAGGGCCTCTGCCTGGCCCGGGGCAGGCACCGGTGGAGGCACGCGCAGGCCCACTATGCTGAGGTGGACACCAGTGGAGGTGCGTGCAGGCCTGCCCAGTGCTAACATGATGCTGCTCAGTCCGGGGGCGGCCCCTGGCAGAGGTGGCCACTGGTGGAGGTGCGCACAGGCCTGCCCAGCGCTAACGTGACACTGCCTGTGTGTGTCCCCACCCAGCGCTGACATCACGCTGACTGTGTGCATCCCTAGCCAGCACTGAGGTGAAGCTGCCTGCCTGCGTCCCTGTCCTGGGACGTGACACTGCCTGGCTGTGTCCCTGACCTGGGACGTGACACTGCCTGGCTGTGTCCCTGACCTGGGATGTGACACTGCCTGCCTACGTCCCTGTCCTGGGACGTGACACTGCCTGGCTGTGTCCCTGACCTGGGACGTGACACTGGCTGTGTCCCTGGCCTGGGACATGACACTGCCTGCGTGTGTTCCTGTCCAGCACTGATGTGACGCTGCGGGGGGGTGGGGGCAGGGCTTGATGGGTGTGCCGCCATCCAGGTCTGGGTCTTGCCCAGTGGGGGTGGGGCAGGCCAGGTCTGGGTCTCAAGTGATTTTGAGGCGTGCACAGGTGTGTGGGGACTTGACTCTGGGTCCCGTGGTGCACCCCAGACTCTGACAGGAGGGAGGAGGGAGGAGGGAGCCGGATACCTGCACCCAGGAACCACACAGCGTGGCAGTGCAACCAGGACCCACACAATAGGGCGGCGGGAACCCCATCCCTCATGGAATCAGCTGTTGGTCAGCTTGCTGTCAGCGGCCTGACAGCCAGGAATCCATTCACCCGCACCCCAGACCCTGACAGCAGGGAGGTGGGAATATGTCTAAAGACCAACTATTGGCAAAAAATACCTCTGAAGCTGAAAGGAGCCATTGTTGGTGACACAATGTATATGAAGAGCAACCACTGGCACAACGTAGCTCTGCAGCAGAAAGAAACTGGCGTCATCGACAGAAAATGTCTGAAGACCAACGTGTCTCTGAAGCTGAAAGAAGGCAGCGGCATCGACAGAATATGTCTAGAGAACAGTCATCAACAAGTACTACCAATACTGGTAGGAACTGTCTTCACAGCGAAAATGGAGTAAATGAGGATGCAATTATCGAACATAGTTGTGGTGCAATGACTGTTACATGTCAATTTTGTCTGTCACTAAATTTCTCCCGTGAAAAACCATCTGATGGAAAATTTACTTGATGTTGTAGCAAAGGTAAAGTTTGTCCAAATGATATACACTTTCCAGAATACCCAGCATATTTTAAAAAATTAATGATAAATGAAGATTCTGACAGTAAAAAATTCATGGAAAATATTCGTTCAATAAATAGTTTTTTTTGCTTTTGCTTCCATGGGTGCAAATATTGCATTGCCATCAGGATATGGGCCATACTGTTTTAGAATACACAGACAAGTTTATCACCATACTGGAACTTTACATCCTTCGGATGGTGTTTCTCAGAAGTTTGCTCAACTCTATATTTTAGATATGGCCGAAGCAACAAGTAAAAGATTAGCAATGCCAGAAAACCAAGGTTGCTCAGAAAGACTCATGATCAACATCAACAACCTCATGCATGAAATAAACAAATTAACAAAATCGTACAAGATGCTATATGAGGTAGAAAAGGAAGTCCAGTCTGAAGCAGCAGTGAAAGGTATTGCTCCCACGGAAGTATCAATGGTGATTAAATACGATCGTAATAGTGATCAGGGTAGATATAATTCTCCCCGTGTAACCGAGGTTGCTGTCATATTCAGAAACAAAGATGGAGAACCTCCTTTTGAAAGGGACTTGCTCATTCATTGTAAACCAGATCCCAATAATCTGAATGCCACTAAAATGAAATAAATCAGTATCCTGTTTCCTACATTAGATGCACTGACATATCCTATTCTTTTTCTACATGGTGAAAAAGGCTGGGGAATGGATATTGCATTAAGACTCAGAGATGACAGTGTAATTGAAAATAATACTAGAGAAAAATGTAAGGACACGAGTCACACAAATGCAGTATTATGGATTTCATCTCTCCGTCCGGGACACGTTCAATCCTATTCTAAATGCAGGAAAATTAACACAACAGTATATTGTCGATTCATATTAAAAAATGGAAGCCAATCAGATAAATCTCATTAAAGCAAACCAATCTAAGTTGAAGTTGAAAAAATATAGTGGTTTGATGGATTATCTCACATCTAGATCTGAAAATGACAATGTGCTGATTGGTAAAATGATAATACTTCCATCGTCTTTTGAGGGTAGTCCCAGAAATATGCAGCAGCAATATCAGGATGCTATGGCAATTGTAACCAAGTATGGCAAACCTGATTTATTCATAACCATGACATGCAACCCCAAATGGGCAGATATTAAAAATAATTTACAACACTGGCAAAAAGTTGAAAACTGACCTGACTTGGTAGCCAGAGTTTTTAATATTAAGCTGAATGTTCTTTTAAATGATATATGTAAATTTCATTTATTTGGCAAAGTAATTGCTAAAATTCCTGTCGTTGAATTTCAGAAACGTGGATTGCCTCACGCTCACATATTATTGATATTAGATAGTGAATCCAAATTACGAACAGAAGATGACATTGACCGTATAGTTTAGGCAGAAATTTCAGATGAAGGCCAGTGTCTTTGATTTTTTCAAATTGTAAAATCAAATATGGTACATGGACCAGGTGGAATACAAAATCCAAATAGTCCATGTATGGAAAATGTTCAAAGGGATATCCAAAAGAATTTCAAAATGTGACCATTGGAAATATTGATGGATATCCCAAATACAAATGAAGATCTGGTAGCACCATGTCTGTTGGAAATAAAGTTGTCAATAACACGTGGATTGTCCCTTATAACCCATATTTGTGCCTTAAATATAACTGTCATATAAATGTTGAAGTCTGCTCATCGATTAAACGTGTCAAATACCTATTTAAATATATCTATAAAGGGCATGATTGTGCAAATATTCAAATTTCTGAAAAAAATACTATCAATCATGATGAAGTACAGGACTTCATTGACTCCAGGTATGTGAGCACTCCTAAGGCTGTTTGGAAACTTTGCAATGCGAATGCATGACCAATCTCATGCAATCACAAGATTACCTATTCATTTGCCAAATGAACAAAATTTGTATTTTCATAGAATGATTTTGCTGAAGTTAAAGATAGGGCTAAAAGGCATAACTCAACTTTGATGGCTTGGTTCTTATTGAAGAGAGAAGATGCTGACATGAGTAATTATTATTATTGGGAGATTCCACAGCATTATGTGTTTAATAATTCTTTGTGGACAAAACGCCGAATGGGTGGGAATAAAGTATTAGGTAAACTGTTCACTGTGAGCTTTAGAGAACCAGAACGATGTTACCTTAGACTTTTGCTTCTGCATGTAAAAGATGCAATAAGTTTTGATGATCTGCGAACTGTAGGAGGTGTAACTTATGATACACTTCATGAAGCTGCTAAACATCGAAGATTATTAAGCGACGACACTATCTGGAAAGATACGATTGATGATGTAATCATCCTTAATATGCCCAAACAACTATGGAAACTTTTTGCATACATATGTGTGTTTGGATGTCCTTCTGATGCAGACAAATTATGGGATGAGAATAAATCTCATTTTATTGAACATTTTTGTTGGAAATTACACCGAAGAGAAGGGGCTTGTGTAAACTGTGAAATGCATGCCCTTAACGAAATTCAAGAGGTATTCACATTGCATGGAATGAAATGTTCACATTTCAGACTTCCAGATTATCCTTTATTAATGAATACAAATACATGTGATGAATCATATGAGCGACAACAGGCAGAGGTTTTGATAAATTCTCTGAACGATGAACAGTTGGCAGCCTTTCAGACTATAACTTCAGCCATCGAAGATAAAACTGTACACCCCAAATGCTTTTTCTTGGATGGTCCAGGTGGTAGTGGAAAAACATATCTTTATAAAGTTTTAATACATTATATTAGAGGTCGTGGTGGTACTGTTTTACCCACAGCATCTACAGGATTTGCTGTAAATTTACTTCTCAGTGGAAGAACCTTTCATTCCCAATATAAATGACCAATTCCATTAAATGAAACTTCAATTTCTAGACTCGATGTAAAGAGTGAAGTTGCTAAAACCCTTAAAAAGGCCCAACTTCTCATTATTGATGAATGCACCATGGCATCCAGTCATGCTATAAATGCCACAGACAGATTACTAAGAAAAATTATAAATTTGAATGTTGCATTTGGTGGGAAAGTTCTCCTTCTCAGAGGGGATTTTCGACAATGTCTCAGTATTGTACTACATGCTATGCGATCAGCCATAGTACAAACAAGTTTAAAGTACTGTAATGTTTGGGGATGTTTCAGAAAGTTGTCTCTTAAAACAAATATAAGATCAGAGGATTCTGCTTATAGTGAATGGTTAGTAAAACTTGGAGATGGTAAACTTGATAGCAGTTTTCATTTAGGAATGGATATTATTGAAATCCCCTGTGAGATGATTTGTAACAGATCTATTATTGAAGCTACCTTTGGAAATAGTATATCTATAGATAATATTAAAAATATATCTAAATGTGTAATTCTTTGTCCAAAAAATGAGCACGTTCAAAAATTAAATGAAGAAATTTTGGATATACTTGGTGGAGATTTTCACACATATTTGAATGATGATTCCATTGATTCAACAGATGATGCTGAAAAGGAAAATTTTCCCATTGAATTTCTTAATAGTATTACTCCTTCAGGAATGCCATATCATAAATTAAAATTGAAAGTGGGTGCAATAATCATGCTACTGAGAAATCTTAATAGTAAATGGGGTCTTTGTAATGGTACCAGATTTATTATCAAAAGATTACGACCTAACATTATTGAAGCTGAAGTATTAACAGGATCTGCAGAGGGAGAGGTTGTTCTGATTCCAAGAATTGATTTGTCCCCATCTGACACTGGCCTCCCATTTAAATTAATTCGATGACAGTTTCCTGTGATGCCAGCATTTGCAATGACTGTTAATAAATCACAAGGATAAACTCTAGACAGAGTAGGAATATTCCTATCTGAACCCGTTTTCACACATGGTCAGTTATATGTTGCTTTCTCTCGAGTTCGAAGAGCGTGTGACATTAAAGTTAAAGTTGTAAATACTTCATCACAAGGGAAATTAGTCAAGCACTCTGAAAGTGTTTTCACTCTTAATGTGGTGTACAGGGAGATATTATAATAAGTTTAATCACTTTATCAGTCATTGTTTGCATCAATGTTGTTTTTATATTATGTTTTTGTTGTTTTTATGTCATGTTTTTATATCATGTCTTTGTTGTTATATCATTTTGTTATTGTTCATTTATTAATAAATTTATATATTATTTTCATATACATTTTACTAATTTCCTTTCATCTCTAACACTTCTATTATAGAGAAAAGGCAAATAGCAATATTAAAATATTTCCTCTAATTAATTCCCTTTTAATGTGCATGATTTTCATGCACCAGGGCACTAGTCTATAATAATAAAAGGGTAATATGCTAATTAGATGGGACATCTTCCGGATGTCCTTCCTGATGAAGCCAGGGCCAGAGGGAAGCCAGCCCGATTCCTGGGTTCCTGTGGGCGGCCGGAGGAGGGAAGCAGCCCGGGTCCCGGGTGCTGGAGGGAAGCTGGTGCTGGCAGCCAGGGGAAGGAAGGCCTACTCTTGCACAAATTTTCATGCATCAGGCCTCTAGTATTAATGTAATATTGATCCTATATAATAAAAGAGTAATATGCAAATTGACCATCACTCCAACACAAAAGATGGCTGCCCTCATGTGGTCAAAGATGGCAGCCCCCATGTGGACACAAGATGGCCACCACTGATGGCCAGCAGGGGAGGACAGTTGCGGGGGACCAGGCCTGCAGGAGAGGGCAGTTGCGGGTGACCAGGCCAGCAAGGGAGGCAGTTAGGGGCAACCAGGCTGGCAAGTGAGGGAAGTTAGGGGTGACTGGGCCAGCAGGGGAGGGCAGTTGGGGGCAACCAGTCTGGCAGGGGAGGGCAGTTAGGGGCAATCGGGCCAGCAGGGGAGCAGTTAGGCGTCGATCAGGCTGGCAGGGGAGTGGTTAGGGGCAATTAGGCAGGCAGGCAGGCGAGTGGTTGGGAGCCAGCAGTCCTGGATTGTGAGAGGGGCTAAACGGGCAGTCAGACATCCCTCAAGGGGTCCCAGATTGTAGAGGGTGCAGGCTGGGCTGAGGGACACCTTCCCACCCATGCACAGATTTATTACACTGGGCCTCTAGTTTTATATAAAAATAATATATAGGCATCCTTCTAGCATGGAACTTTCTTGGACCACTCAGTGTTCCCTAACTTCACTCAGCGACACTTGCCTTGGCTTACAGCACCACCACCTGGAAAGCCTGTCTGTAGATCTACTGTCAGAATCCCATCCAAGTTCAATGCTATCTCCTATCCGGAACCCCCAGCATTTAGTTTGAATCACTCATACTTTTGTCTTTTCTTTTCTTTTTTTAATATTTGTATTGATTTCAGAGATGAAGGGAGAGGGAGAGTTAGAAATATCAATAATGAGAGAGAATCATTGATAGGCTGCCTCCTGCATGCCCTATACTGGGGATTGAGCCCACAACCCTGGGTATGTGCCCTGACTGAGAATCAAACCAGCAACCTCTTGGGGCATGGATCAATGTTCAACCAATGAGCAACCCTGGCTGGACACTCATACTTTTCTTAACGCTGCCTTGTTTATAGTTATATGAGTGGCAGTTTGACCTCACTTGTAAGTTAATTAGGAACAGGATTGATCTAATAGTCATTGTATTTGTTAAATCACTTATCACAGTATCTTAAACACAGTCAGTACACAGGCTGTCTATTGAATCATACTGAGAAACAGACAGTGGATGAACACCACATGGAAGGCAAAAAGTTGGAGAGAGGGGAAGTCTTGCAGATTGCTTTAAAGAGGTGTCTTGCTCTCAGTAACTGTTCCCACCTTAGCCCTGCCTTTTAGAACAATGCTAATATTTTAGTAGTTAGTTTACTTGACAAACTTCTACATATCATCTAATCTACACAGACATAAAAGTCAAATTCAAATTTGTATTTCTGTTGGAAGTCATTTTCACATTATTGAACTTCCTAGGACAGGGGGGTCTGCAGACAAATTTCAGTGGAGGTCATTAATGCAGATCAAATTACAAATTTTGGTTGATGTGACTTTTAAAAAAATTTTTAAATAAAAATAATACATGCTTATGTTTTTAAAACCCTAAACAGCTTAGAAGACTTGTTTGTTTGTTTTGTTCATCCTTACCTGAGAACATTTTTTTTTCATTGATTTTTTAGAGAAAGTGGAAGGGAGGGGGAGAGACACAGAGAGAGAAACATTGATGTGAGAGAGACACATTTATTGGTTGCCTTCCAGCATGCACCCAGACCAGTGCCAGGGATCTAGTCTGAAACTGAGGTATGTACCCTTGATGGGAATTGAACCCGAGACCCTTCAGTCTGTGGGCTGATCTCTATCCACTGAGCCAAACTGGCTAGGGCAAAAGGCTCTGTTTTATTCTTTTGTTTGCTATCTGACTCTGTGAAGGAAATACCTTTAACCATTTTTGTTTTTTATTCTCTTGGTGGTTATGTCTTTATCTCTAAATAATTTGATTAGGTGTCTGTTTATGGAATTTTTTTCAACCTTGAGAATTATCTATTAGTTTCTTGTTATATCTTCATTTAAAAAGATAATTATAAATTCTCTTTTGGGATGAAATTTTATCTTTCTAGCCAGTACTATCACCCTCTCTGGTCTATGTTTTATTTAAATGAAGGTAACAATAAGAAATAGGAGGACAAATTTCTTTTTAAGCCTTATTACTGCCAAGAAAACTTCATAATTTAAGTGTATAGGCATATAAATTCTGGGAACCTGTAATCCACTTTTAGATAAACCTATTTAGGTCCTTCTGATATGTTTTACTTGTGTATCTATAGTTTCTGGAAATGCACTCAAAGTGAAAAAGGTGAAATATCTGTGGTTTTCTTAAAGCAGCCACTTTTAACATCATTAAAGAGTTCAATGGGATCATTTAATAACCTTATTTTCTTGCAGCATTCTACTTCATAGACATAACAAATCATTGAGAGAAAGATGATGATTGTAAAATGTCCCTTGCGAAAGGAAAAATACCAGTGGAAATGTACTAATCCAGTTGATTTAAAATATACCAAAAAGAATCTCATCTCTGCCAGCGTGCTGACCTCTCTCTTTGTTCCCTACAGGATGGATGACATACTGATTGGGGCGCCTCTCTTTATGGAACGTGAATTTGAGAGTAACCCCAGGGAAGTGGGTCAAGTTTACCTGTATATGCAAGTGAGCGCTCTCATCTTTGAAGACCCGCAGGTGCTCGCAGGCACGGAGGTTTTCGGGAGATTTGGTAGTGCTGTGGCCCACTTAGGAGACTTGAATCAAGATGGATACAATGGTAATTTACACCAATGTGTGGAAGTTGTTGATGTGCCATAATTCAATGTTACTGTGGCATGGACATTTTGAAGTATTGACAGTGGTGTGTATGATGCAGTTGATGTTTAATACACTATCAAAAATCTCAAGGCAACTTAAAATTTATATGTTTTGATTAATATAGGTGTTACATAGAAATTTTCTCATGTTGATTTTGTGTGTCATATAACAGGTCTAAATAAAGGCAGTGATAATTTTTAAACAGATTAGCCAAAGAACATTTATGCATAATCTACAGACACAGATGAGAGTGAGGTGATGGCCAGAGGGAAAAGCGGTGGCAGCTGGGTGGAGATGGGCCAAAGGGGGAAATTGTTGACATCCGTGATAGTGTCAACAATAAAAATAAAGTTAAAAAATTGATATTTGGATTTAGTGACTCGAAGAGAACTAGAGAATCTTCAATATATACCGAGTCAAAACAAATAAGTACATGTCCGTATGTTAGTAAGTATATGGCCTTCTGATTAACCTAGATGGCTTATGTATAGGTGTTGCTGAATTTTTATTAAAAACTTTCAATGTTTACATTATTGCAGGTGTTTGGTCTGTAAACTTCAGCTGAAAGGCAGCTTCAATGTTTGTAATAAAATAGGGTTAAATTATTAGTTTAGAATTGTGGTTCTTTAAGTTAGGAATTTATAAATGTCTTGTAAGTACCCTCTCCTCAGGAAAACATGCAAGCTCACACAAAATCTTGCATACATTTTCAGGGCCTTTAAATTAAGAACCAACATTTAGTGGGTTTCTTGATTGAAGTTCCTGGAATGACTAGGAATTTGCTCTAATAAAATAGCCTCAGCTATTGCATCAGCTCAATATTCCTTAGTACTTTGGGCAGGTATTGGTATTAAGTATCTGGTACAGTAAATCCTCAATTTTTCAGACTTCAATTTAACAGACTTCAGATTTAATGGACAAATTTCTGGTCCATATGTCATATGTGAAAATTAACATCCTATTAATTTAAAAATGCCTCTAAGATTTGCTTATAATTAAACTAGGGGTCCAGCGCATGAATTTGTGCACCTTGAAAAGAACTGTGGGCTGCGAGGCTGCAGTGGGCACAGGGGCGGGTCTTGGCCCATCCTCCGCACCCCCACCCGACCCCTCCCACCACGAACCCTGGTCCCCTGTCTGCCGGCAGCCCTGTTCCCGTCATTGCCGCTCCCACATGCTGATGGCGCCAGCCCTGCTCACACCCACTGATGGCATGGAGCAATTGGGGCTGTTGCCAGCAGCGGATGCAAGCAGGGCCAGTGCTGTCAGCCAGTGCGAGTGTCGGCTGTTGCCCCGATCGCCCCTCAGGAGCAGGGGGAGGTGGAGAAGCCCTCAGGGGTGATTGGGGCCAGCAGCCCCCCCTTGCAACCGAGCGATTGGGACTGGCAGCAGGTGCAAGTGGCGGCTCCAGTGCCAGCTGCAGGTGTGAGCAGCGGCTGCTGCCCCCATTGCCCCTCAGGAGCTAGGGAAGGTGGAGAAGCCCTGAGGGGCAATTGGGGCTGGCAGCCACTGCTTGCACATGCTGACGGTGCTGAGCAATCAGGGCTGGAGCTAGGAACGGGCAGCGGGTGTGAGCAGGGCCAGCGCCAGCAGCAGGTGTGAGCGCTGGGTGGGACTGTGGTACGTGGGAGCAAAGAATTTTCAGTAACCATCAGAGGCTCACCCCAGTGACAGCGACCAGCGCCCTGCCTTGGTCTGGCGCCCCTGCTCACCTGCTCCACCATCCCTCTGCAGCTGATGCTCTGCCACTTAATGCCGACGCCCACCATATTCCATGCTCTGCCACTTAATGCCGATGCCTGCCATGTTCCACGTGCGCCCCCTGGTGGTCAGTGCACGTCATAGTGACCAGTTGTTCAGTTGTTCGGCTGTTCGGTTTATTTGCATATTAGAGTTTTATATATATAGATTAACAGGTTACTTTTTGTTATTAATTCACTGTTATTTTTAACAAATTTTATCGAATAAGGCATATGTTGGAAAAACACTGTAGTAATTACACTGATATAAATAAATATTACATATCTACAACTATAGTCTACAGATTTAAATCCAAGTGTCACTGCTCATAAACAGTGTTCAGTGAATGATTAGCACGTGATTACACCACAGCAAGAGTGGTGATTGGTTCTGTTGTCACATGACTTTCTGCAGCAGTTTGAAAGTGTTCTGGCAGATGTTTGGAGTTGTGCTAAGCCATTCCTCAGCTGTGTGCATTTGTTTACTCATGGTGACTGGTGCATACAAGCATTTACTAGACCTATTCAGTAGAAATTTAAAATTAATGTAATACATATAGAAAACTTTTCTGTGAAATTAAACTTTTCATACATACTTAATTTTAATTACATAAACATGTCTACATACGTAAAAACAGGTAAAGTAACTAGTTTGTCAATTTTTTAGCATACACATTAGGAAAATCCTTATTATATAACTAGAGGCCCAGTGCATGGATTCTTGCACATTGAAAGGAAATTAATTAGAAGGTGGCTGGCAGGGCGGGACTGGATGAGATGGCCCAGACACACCCTGGAGCCAACCTCCCGCCGTCCCTCCTCAGCTGGCTGCACCTGGGGCAGCACTGGGGCTTGAAGGGCATCTGTGGAGTGAGCGGGGTCCTTCTGGCAGGTGGGGTCCCTCAGCCTGGCCTGTGGGGATGGGGCCAAAACCAGCAGTCCGACATCCCCCAAGGGGTCCCAGAGTGCGAGAGGGCACTCTGCAAAGTTGCTATCGCTCGGCAGCTCCTGCATTGAGTGTCTGCCCCCTGGTGGTCATTGTGTGTTGGCCGGTCGTTTAGGCTTTTATATATATAGATGGACTTTTGGCTTTAATGGACACCCCCTCGCTTGAATTAGTCTGTTATACGGAGATTTTATTGTATTGTACCTTTTATGTTGAATGGAGAAAAGACAACAAATAACTTACTCTTGCTGCGCTACAACAAATTTCATGGGAAACAATAAGCCCTTTAGACTGTATGGCACTGCTCTTTGATTGCACTTAATTCTATTTCAAAACATTCTTCTTTATTTAAAAAATACGCTCATGTGTCTCTGTAGATGTTGCCATTGGTGCGCCCTTTGCAGGCCAGGATCAAAGAGGCAAAGTGTTCATTTACAACGGGAACAGACATGGCTTGAACACCAAGGCTTCCCAAATTTTGCAAGGAGTGTGGGCATCACAGGCTATCCCTTCTGGCTTTGGCTACACTTTAAGAGGAGACTCGGACATAGACAAGAACGATTACCCAGGTAAGATTTTCTTTCTTTTCCCTCGGTAGAGTTCACCTCCTAGAAAGAGCCCATTCTCTGGGAAATGCCTCCTGCGTAAGCAGCTCTCTCAGACAGCGGAGGCTAAGCTTACCCACTGCACGGGTTCTTGGTGTAGGATTCCAGAGTGACTTTCATGAGAATTTGAAGGAAGACAAAACAAACACTCCCATTCCTGTCAAGAAAAGCAAGATGGCTTTTAAAAACTGCATTGGACATAAAACTTGCCGACTTTGCAACCGAAGTTTTTTTCGAAACCCCTCAGCAATTTGGTCTCCATTGACAAAGACAGATACCTTTCTAGAGCAATTTATTTTAATCCCATAATTCCTTTCTGATCTCATATTAATTAACTTATGAACCTCAATGTTTCTGTCATAAAGCTCACATTTTTAGAGCATAAGTATTTTCCAGGTATATTTTGGGCTTTCCAAAGATAGATTGGATATTTTAAAGTTGAAGCAAAATTAACTGGTTTGCAACAGAAATAAACTATTTTTTTTCAATTAGAATTGTCATACATCATTATATTATTAACCAGCTTTGATTACCTAATTTATACTGAGGACTCATGGAAATCCATAAAGCAGAGAGCTACCATTCATGTTTTGGGCATGTCATATGAAAATATGGATTGGTCTTAAAGAATTGTTTCAGTAATCAGGATTTTTAGCAAAGAACATTAGACTTCTTGGCTTTATGGTTCAATTTTCACTTTTATGTTGGTTATGTTAAGATGGTTTCAATAAATACTTAGAAGTCATTAATAGTTAACTGACAGCTTCAATTCTTTATGAAAGCCTTGTCTCTTTCCACCGCCCCTCCCCTAATTGAGTATTTTCCATATGTAGTAGAGCTTTTTCTGATTTGGGGCAGCGTTCCAATCACTGACTCGGTTTTCTCTTCCCCTCTGGGATCAGGCAAAAAGGATCCTGCAACATGTTCTTATAAACTTGCCAGAAATACTTCATGGCACTAGCATAGACATTATAGTGGGCTCAACATGGATTAATATTACATTTTATACAAATTTGTATATGAATGCATCCTTCCTACAGCAATTTTAAGAGCATCTCATTAGATTTATTTTTGTAGGTCATACTGTACTAGTCTAATCAATGATGGTTTTTGTTATTTGAGGGGAGGATCTGACATGTAATATGTTCTATTTTAAATGATCCAAAATTTAGATCCTCTATGTAATTTCTTCCCAAAATATGTCAGGGTAATTAATGAAATTCAACTCCTGGGTTGCAATTTTAGACAAACAGTTAATTTAGAAAGTTATTGCTATTCATTAAGCAGTGCCTTATATTAGGTAAAGAAATAAAGGGAGTATCCATTAAAGAGCCAGTCCACCGACTTCCTTTGAAGTCTTCTAAAAAAAGTGCCAGGGCGGAGAGAAATAGGAAACAACTTTTCTCTCAAGGAATATTTCCTTCAGTGAAGGGGGGCAGAAAAAGGAGTAGCACAGGGAACAGAGAAGCTGTTTATTAATTATGTCTTTTTCATCCCATTTTAACAATTATAAAAGGTCATTTGAGGCCATGTGCTAGATAACACCTTTATCTACTGAGGCTGATTCAATTTAGAGGGACTGATGATGTAAGTGCTGTGTTATAGCCACCTGTATGTCAAGTAAATGTTCTTCACTAAGGCAAGACCAAAGGCCACTAAGTTGAATTTTTATTCCTCAAGATAGTCGTGAGGTTTTCAGAGTTCCTCTTTATTAGTAGACTGGTTCTGGTCCAGATTCTGCCTCTTAAAGGGGAATATAGGTGTTTTGTGATTTATGATCCTATACCATTTTCCCTGCTACTCATCCCACAAAAAGAATGCCACTCAAAAAAGCCTTTTTATGTTGACACCAAGTCCCCGGGGCCCTATCAAGAGGAGACTGGCTAATAGGCAGGCAAATAGATTCTGTTAACTAGCGGAGCAGATTTGAAATTTGCAGGCATAACTCGGGAATTAGACATGTCACTTCCCTCATTTTTCTATCAATGAATTCCATTTAGCTCTCAAGCCTCCATTTCCACAAAGGCGGAAAACGTTAATCATGCAGTCACATCTAGATTCGGACTTAATCTCATTTAGCAGAGAGGCTGTGAGCAAGGGAAGGGACGTTAGACTGCCTGGGTCCGGCTCCCCAGTCCTCACTGATGAGCTGTGGCAGTGGACAAGTTATTTGATTTCTCAGAGCTTCTATTTTCTTTTCTGGTTTTATGGGGCCAATAATACCTACTTCACTGGGTTGTGTGGAAGGTTTTTTATAAAATGTTGTGAAATGGCTTACAATAGGAAAGAGTATCAATCTGATGAGCATGAACAGAATCAAAGCTGCTTAACTTTACAGGTCTGTTAGGCTGCCTAAGATTTTGAAAACATGCATTCTAGGATGCTGGAGATGGACGACATAGGTATAAAACTTGACTTCACTGTTTTCCAGCTGTGTACGAGTGAGACAATTTTTTAACTTCTCTGAACTTCAATTTCCTAGTCTGTAAAATAAGATAATAATATGTTGGTATAAAGATGAACTTTAATGTTTATATAATGAAATGATGTCTTTAGTTAAAATGAGAATATATAGAACATAGTTCAATAAATGGCAGCTCTTCAAACAAATTTTAAAACAGACTATTTTGGAGGTATTCTTTTTCTTAAGCACACTGATTTATATGAATTTATTTTGCTTATTCAATTTTCATAATCCCCAAGCTTACTTTATAGTATGATATTTACTTTTCCTGCCCCAGACCCATAAGACTATGAGAGTAAGAACATAGATATAGAGACCCTACTGGCTGAAAACCACTTATAATATTCCTGTGGCTGGACCCTCACTAGAGGATTCTCCTAATATCATGAGGTTGCTGCCCAGCTATGAAATGATTCCACCACTCACCCACCCTAAGTGGGAGATGAAGCATAAGGGAATTCTCCCATATCTTACTACTGTGATTTACTGGGTACCAGAAATGAAAAGTGCTCTTTCCTCTCCCTTAGCCATTTAGGGGTATTTAATTTCTTATAAATTAGGCCCAAATTAAGAAGATAACAATGGCAATTTAAAGGAAGGAACTGACAAAATAGTGTAAGTGGAAAATAGATAAGACTTGGTAATGACTGGCTGTGATGAAAAATAGAGGAGGTGGGGTGGGAAGAAGAGGGGATGTTAAAGATGACTCTGGAATTTTGATCTGGTGTCCTGAGAAGAGTATAGTATAATGGAAAGACATGAGAGATTTCGTTTTAGAAATATAGAGATTCTATTGTAGAAACAATATTTGGAATAATTTTGCTTAACCACTCAGTTTTCTTAGACTTCTAAACAATAAACATTGTCATCGGTACGCATACATAAATAAGAATCATAAATATTTTCATTTTTGGTACCAAAATTCTTTTTCCTACAAAGAAAAAAATAGATGTGATCAGATTTCTACACTGGTGCTCATTGGGAAATTATGGTTGACCAAGAGTATCTTGTACACATTAATAGAGTGAAAACATTTCAGAGAAGAAACAGCTGTGATAGGAATCCCTAAAATGCAATGATCTAGTCTAATCCTGTTAAACATGATTGTATAACAAAGTCATCTGCTAAATGCACAGTCCAGACATTAGGGGGGAGGGGTGGAGGAGGGAATTGCTGGTTTTGTTGAGGAACAGAAATCATACAGGCAATAAAAAGAGAGGAAAACATGGGCTGAATGCCAAGACTATCATTGTCTTGTTCAAGCCTCTAATAGACCATGATGATATCATGAAGCCATCTCAGACAATTATACCAAATGTAATAAAATGACCCATTTTATGCTTTAATGAGTGGTTGTGTGTGTGTGCATGTGTGTGTGTGTGTAAACAATCCAGCTAGAGAGAAGCTGCACATGAGAAGAAATAAAAGGGTGGCTTTAACCAAGAGAACAATGCATTTTAATCAAACTTTGAGCTCATCAAATTGGTGTGAAGTTTAGTTGAACTAAGTTTAAATCTTATAGTCAAAGTTTATTTTAGCTTCTCAAACTGCTACCAAATTTTTTATGAAAAGCAAAACATTATGTTCTTTTTGAGCAAGATTTTCATAATTTCATTATAAACACATTAGAAATTAGAATATACATTTCTTGTAAGAAGACTTTATAAATTTAGATTAAATTGAATAAATTAAGTCAACTGAAGGAGTTTTTGGACTTGAGTCCTGCAGTGTCATAAAAAGAAGTAAAAATGAATGGAGAGATAAACAAATCAGGTTCTAAATCCAGTTTGCCCAAGACACTTCTCTGGGCCTTACTTTTTTCACCTGAGAGTGACGTGGATGTATGGGACACTTCTCCAAGGGTCTTTTAAAACTCCAACTTAGATTCTGTAAACCAAGATCTAAACTTACTGCCTCCTCAGATTTTTCTGTAATATTGGATAAATTATCAAGGTTCTATCTTGGGGGGGGGCATTTAATAAAACATATAAGACCTTTTTTCTTAACTTTTTCTAAAAAATAATTCTAGACTGACAGAAAAGTTGCAAAAATAGAGTCCCATAAACCCTCCTGTCAGATTCCCCTAATATCAACATACTAGAGGCCCCATGCATGAAATTTGTGCATGGGGGGGAGGGTGTCCCTCAGTCCGGCCTGCACCCTCTCCAATCTGGGACCCTTCAGGGGATGTCTGACTGCCAGTTTAGGCCCGATCCTGGCAGTCAGACATCCTTTTCACAATCTGGGACCGCTGGCTCCTAACTGCTTGCCTGCCTGCCTGCCTGATTGGCCCTAACTGCCTCTGCCTGCCCGTCTGATCTCCCCTAACCGACTCTTCCTGACGGCCTGATCCCCCCCTAACTGCTCCCCTGCTGGCCTGATCGCTCCCAACTGCCCTCCCCTGCAGGCCTGGTCACCCCCAACTGCCCTCCCCTGCCAGCCTGATTGCCCCCTAAGTGCTTGCTCCCCTGTGTCAGCCCGATCTCGTCCCTAACTGCTTGCTCCCCCGCTGGCCTGATCGCCCTTAACTGCTTGCTCTCCTGCCGGCCTGATCATCCCTAACCACCTCTGCCTTGGTCCCCGCCACCGTGGCTTTGTCCGGAAGTAAGTCAGATGTCTTATAATTAGCATATTACCCTTTTATTAGTATAGATTATATAACCAGAGTATACTTAGTTATTAGCTAATGTATAAACCTATTAGAAATGCTAATAGAATTTCACCATCTGTCCCACTTGTGTTCTTTTTCTAGTCCAGAATCCAGTCCAGGATCTCACTTTGCATTTGGTTGTCATGTGTCCTTTGTCTCCTCCAATCTGTGCTAGTCCCTTGATCTTTCCTTGCTGTCATGACTTTGAAGTTTTTAAAAAGTATGGCTAGATATTTGAAGCATGTCCCTGAATTTAGATTTGTCTGATATTTGTTCATGATTATATTGGGGTTATGTATTTTTGGCAAGAAAAACACACAACTGATGCTATGTCCTTCTCAGTGCATCAATAGCTGGAAGTACATGATGTCTACTGTCCTTTTGCACTTTGATATCATCCAGGTTTCCTACTGTAACATTACTATTTTCCCCTTTGTATTAATAAGTATCTTTAGAGAGATACTATGAGACTATGCAAACTTCCTATTTTTTCTCATTATGCCTTTGCACACCAATCTTAGCATCCACTGATGATTCTTCCCTGCAACAATTATTACTGCCTGATTGCCATATTATATTTCTATTATTCCTTCTACATTCATTAGTTGCATTTGTAATATACAAAAAAGATGTCTTTCCTATCCATCTATTTATTCAATTTATTATATCTATATGGAGCCATGGATATTTATTTCATTAGCTATAATCCATTATATTTTTGTTGTTGCATAAATTGTCCTATGCCTGGCCAGTGGGAATTCCTTCCATTTGGTT
This sequence comes from Eptesicus fuscus, assembly GCF_027574615.1. Taxonomy (NCBI): domain Eukaryota; kingdom Metazoa; phylum Chordata; class Mammalia; order Chiroptera; family Vespertilionidae; genus Eptesicus; species Eptesicus fuscus. The sequence continues at coordinate 94,314,938 of NC_072477.1, forward strand.
CCTATGTTCTTTTAGCATTTCCATCCTCTTATGAGCATGTCCTTAGTTTCTTACATGACAGGATACTTTGGGCTCATCTTGTATTTTCCTTGCCCAATGTTGCAATCAACCATTCTTCAAAGACCTCTAGTTCCTTTTTTAAAAGAATGGCATCTAGAAATCAAGATCTGGATACTGGGAGTTCTCATTCCTGATAGGGTGTGAAGATAAAATTTGTAATGCACTGAATTCTACAGATTACCATGTTCCCTTATATTATGGTTATATTTCAAGCCATCAATATTACTATAAATCAACAAATTACATTTTTAATATTCAACATATATTTTTAAGTCAGTAATTTTACATTTTAGTTGTCAGTAACAGGTACTAAGTCAATTTTAATACTATTTAGCTAATGGTGAGAACAGTCACTAATAGTCTTCATTCTAAAGATGATGATGATAGTAGAATATTTACTGATTATATAACGTTGAAGAGATTGTGCTTTGGAAACACAATTTACTAGCTTACTCATGTGCCTGGCACTTTTCTAAGTTTTGAGGATACAGCACTGAATTAAACAAAGATCCTGCCTCATGGGCCTGAGTTCAAATTCTAGCTGTGACAATGGCTGACTCTGTAACCTCATTCAGCCTCCTTAGGCCTCAGTCTTCTGGCGAAATTGGTATATAGTGCCTAATAATATTCCCCCTTTTCAAGGGGTGTTGTGGATGTTTGATATGTGCAAAGCATGGCCAGCCAGTGTGGCTCAATGGCTGAGCGTCAACCCATGAGGTCACCGTTCGTTTCCCAGTCAGGCCATATGCCCTAGTTGCATGCTCAATCCCCAATGTGGGATATGCTGGAGGCAGCCAATCAATGATTCTCTCTCATCATTGATGTTTCTACTTCTCTCTTCCTCTCCCTTCTTCTCTGAAATCAATAAAAATATATTTAAAAAAATATGTGCAAAGCAGTTGCACCATGAATAACAACTAGTAACAATCATTAAATTTTAGTTATAAATGACATATTGATACAATTTGACATAATTCATGCCTTTAAGAAACAGTGTAATCATGGAGATAAAGCATCCAATAGTTAATTGTAATACAAGAACATATAGAAGAGTTGTTTTTTTTAAATATATTTTATTGACTTTTTACAGAGAGGAAGGGAGAGGGATAGAGAGTTAGAAACATCGATGAGAGAGAAGCATCCATCAGCTGCCTCCTGCACGCTCCCTACTGGCGATGTGCCCGCAACCAAGGTACATGCCCTTGACCGGGAATCGAACCTGGGACCTTTCAGTCCACAGGCCGACACTCTATCCACTGAGTCAAACTGGCTAGGGCCGTATAGAAGAGTTTTTAAAAATTTATCTTTATTGTTAAAAGTTTTACATTCTGACAGGTGTGAGGTGGCACCTCATTGTCATTTTGATTTGCATCTCTTAGATGATTAGTGACTTTTAACTTTTTTTCATATGCCTTTGGGACTTCTGTATGTCCACTTTGGAGAAGTGTCTATTTAGGTCCTTTGCCCATTTTTTAATTGGATTTTTTATCTTCCTTTTGTTAAGTTGTATGAGTTCCCTATAAATTTTGGAGATTAACCCCTTATTGGATGTATCATTGGCGAATATGTTCTCTCATGTAGTAGGCTCTCTTGTTATTTTATTGATGGTTTCTTTTGCTGTGCAGAAGCTTTTTATTTTGATGTAGTCCCATTTGTTTATTTTCTCCTTAGTTTTCATTGTCCTAGGGGAAGTATCAATAAAAATATTGCTAAGAGAGATGTCTGACATTTTGCTGCCTATGGTTTCTCCTAAGATTTTTATGGTTTCGTGTCTTACATTTAAGTTTAGTTTGAGTTTATTTTTGTGTATGGTATAAGTTAATGGTCTAATCTCATTTTTTTGCATGTATCTGTCCAATTTACCCAACACCATTTATTGAAGAGACTGCCTTAACTCCATTGCATGCTCTTGCCTCCTTTGTCAAATATTAATTGTGCATAATGGCTTGGGTCGATTTCTGAGTTCTCTGTTTTGTTCCATTGATTTATATGCCTATTCTTGTGCCAGTATCAGGCTGTTATAATTACAGTGGCTTTGTAGTATAACTTGAAATCTGGTTTTGTAATTACTCCAATTTTGTTCTTTTTTCTCAAGATTGCTGCAGCTACTCAGGGTCTTTTTTGGTTCTGTATAAATTTTTGGGGTATTGTTCTAGATCTGTTAAATATGCCATTGGTATTTTAATAGGAATTGCATTGAATCTATAGATTGCTTTGGGTAGTATGGGCTTTTCAATGATGTTGATTCTACCAATTCATGAACACAGTATATTCTACTTGTGAATATCTTCCTTTATCCTCTTTTTTCAATGTCACGTAGTTTTCCAAGTATAAGTCTTTTACCTCCTTGGTTAAATTTATTTCTAAGTATTTTAATGTTCTTGTTGCAATGGTAAATGGGATTGTTTTTTTAGTTTCTCTTTCTGTGAGTACATTATTGGTGTATAAAAATTCCATAGATTTCTGAGTGTTAATTTTTTATTCTGTTACATTGCTGAATTCATTTATTAAATCTAATAGTTTCTTGATGGAGTCTTTAGGGTTTTCTATGTACAATATCATGTTGTCTATGAATAATGATAGTTTTACTTTCTCCTTTCCAATTTGGATGCCTTGTATTTCTTCTTCTTGTCTGATCATTACGGCTAGCACTTCCAGTACTATGTCAAATAGGTATGGTGAAAGTGGGCATCCCTGTCTTGTTCCTGTTCTTGGAAATTGTTTTACTAGTAGGTTTTGCCCATTGAGTATGATGTTGGCTGTAGGTTTGTCATATAAGGCTTTTGTTATGTTGAGTTATGTCCACTCTGTTCCCACCTTGCTGAGAGTTTTTATAAAAAAAAAAGAGTGTTGGATTTTGTTGAATGCTTTTTCTGCATCAATTGATATGATTGTGTGATTTTTTTGTCTTGCAATCTGTTAATGTGCTATATCACATTTACTGGTTTTTGGATATTTACCAGCCTTGCACCCCTAGAATAAATCCCACTTGGTTGTGGTATATGATCTTTTTAATGTGTTGCTGGATCCAATAAGTATTGGTGAGGATGTGGAGAAAAGGGAACCCTCGTACACTGCTGGTGGGAATGCAAACTGGTTCAGCCACTGTGGAAAACACTATGGAGATTCCTCCAAAAAATAAAAATGGAATTCCCATTTGACCCAGCGATCCCATTTCTAGGAATATATCCTAAGAAATCAGAAACAACAGTCAGAAAGAATATATGCACTGCTATGCTCATAGCAGCACAATTTACAATAGCTAAGATTTGGAAACAGCCTAAGTGCCCATCAGCAGAGGAGTGGATTAAAAACATGTGGTACATCTACACTATGGAATACTATGCAGCTGTAAAAAAGAAGGAGCTCTTACCATTTGCAACAGCATGGATAGACCCGGAGAGCATTATGCTAAGTAAAATAAGCCAGTCAGAGAAAGATAAATACCACATGATCTCACTCATATGTGGAATTTAATGAACAACATAAACTGATGAACAAAAATAGATCCAGAGACATAGAAGCATCTAACAGACTGTCAAATATCAGAGGGAAGGCAGGGAAGAGTGGGTGGGTAGGAAGAGATCAACCAATGAACTTGTATGCATATATGCATAATTCATGGACACAGACAATAGGATGGTGAAGGTCTGGGGTGGGCTGCAGGGGCAGGCTGGCAGAGGTCAATGGAGGAGAAAGGGGACATATGTAATACTTTCAACAATAAAGATTTTTTAAAAAGGTATTACAGATGTCTCCTTTTCCCCCACTGACCTCCTTCCTCCCCACTCCTATGCCCAGGCCTTCACCCTACTATTGTCTGTGTCCATGGGTTTTGCATATAAATTCTTTGGCTTATATTTTCCCTCCCCTGCCCCTCTTTCTTAAGGTTAAAAAATAATGACTGACTTAAAAAGAAAACATCCTTTTAGCTAAAATGTTCAAAGAAAGCTTCATGGGGGAAGTAATGGTTAAGCAGTGCCTTAAGATACAGGTATGATTAAGAAGTGGTTATATGGAGAAGCCGTTCCAAAAGAAGATAACAGCATGAGCAAAAAATATAAGAAAAGGCAATTGGAAGTGATTTGGCCCAAATTGATGGGAGCACAAGTGAAGAGAGTCAATGAAAGTTAGATTTGGGACAGGTAATAAAGGATGTTGAATAGCAGGTGAAATAATTGGTACTTTGTTAGAAAAATCATGGAAAAGAAAATATGTTTTTATATTTCAAAATGACACTTAAAGAACTTCTGTCTTTAGCAATGAGCATAATGAGTTGTATGAAAAAGAAACTTGAGGTTAGAAGCCGCTATAGTACCCCAGGTGAGAATAGTGCACTGAACCAGGTGAGTGCAACAGTAATTCCAGTGCATGGTGAAGGTGTTTGGGGATAAACAGCCTCAGGGCCACTTTCAGCTCCTGCTGAGGATGAGATCTGGTGGATAACTAACCAGCCTCCCATCCTTTAGGGAGACAGTTGGGGGCCATTCTGCACACTTTTTATGCCTTCAAACTTGAAACATACCTTTATATTCAGAGGTATGTTGGTAAATGAAAGATCTGCAGGTTACTTAGTGATATGCATTTAAAGTTCCTCCATTTTTTTTTCATGGCTTGATAGCTCACTTATTTTTAGTGCTGAATAAAATTCCGTTGTTTGGATGTACCACAGTTTATTGATCCATTCACTGACTGAAGGACATCTTGGTTGTTTTCAAGTTTTGGCCATTTTGAATAAAGCTGGTGTGAACATACATTTTCGACTCCTTTGGGTTAATACCAAGGAGTGAGATTTCTGGGTTGTATGAAAAGATCACGTTTCCTTTGTAAGAAAACTTCCAACTGTCTTCCAAAGTGGCTGTACCACTTGCATTCCCACAAGCAGTGAATGAGAGTTCCTGTTGCTTGGCACGCTCACCAACATTTGGTTTGGTCAGTGTATTGAATTTGGGGCCACCCTAATAGGGTGAGGTGTCAGCTCATTGTTTTAAATTGCATTTCCCTGATGACTTACAATGTGGAGCTTCTTTCCATGTGCTTATTTAACATCTGTAGATATTCTTTGGTGATGTGTCTGTTAAGGTCTTTGGCACATTTTTAATGGGGTTGTTTTCTCATTCTTGAACTTTAAGAGTTCTTTGTATAATTTGGATAACATCTTTTGTCAGATGTATTTTTTGCAAATACTTTCTCCTAGTCTGTGGCTTGTCTTCTCATTCTCTTGACACTGTCTTTCACAGAAAAGAAATTTTATATTTTAATGTAGTCCAGCTTATTAATTATTTTTTTCATGGACCATGCCTTGGTGTTGTATCTAAAAAGTCACAGCCATATCCAAGGTCATTCAGGGCATGACTTTTTCTCCTATGTTATCTTCTAGGAATTTTATGGTTCTGTGTTTTACATTTACATCAATAAGCCAATTATTTTTGTAAAGGTTGTAATGTCTGTGTCTAGGTTTATTTATGTGTTTGTCTTGTAACATTTTTTGATAGCCAGACATGATGTACTAGGTGAAAGGAACTGCTGTAATTAGGCTTGGGTGATGTGGTTGCAGGCATTGGGGGAGGGGAAGTGTTTTAGAGCCCTCGGTTAGGTCTCAGTCCTTAGTGAACCTGTCCTCCAGACGGTGAACTTCACATGTGCTTCTCAGTAACCCTGCTCAAACCCTGGATGGGGTGGGATGGCTAGAATGGGCTGGAGTTGGGTATTTCCCTTCTCCAGGTCAGTTAAGCTCTGTTTGAATAGTTTCTCCTGAGGGCAGACCTTGTTGAAAAGAACACAGCGCTCTGGAATATTTCAAAATAGTTCCTTTTCTGCTCCACCTGCCAGGGAATTTTTCTGATATTCACTATGAGAACCTGGTAGGTATCTAGGAGATAAACTCACAAAAGAATGTCCCCCATCCCTGGTGACTTGATCCCCCTGGAGTTTTTAACTCAAAGTTGTCCACATTGAGCCTGTAGCAGTATTCACCAATTATAGTCTAGATCCCCACCAGCACTGGTTCCCATGGAGATTGCCGCTTTGCTCAGTGTGATTCTCTGTATTTGCCTGTCAGTGTCTTCAATTTAGGGAGCAGCAGTTAGCCTTGTGACCTCACTTCTCTTATGGATCTAAGAGTTGTTGATTTTACAGTTTGTTCAGCTTTTTACTTGTTAGGATAGAGTGACGATTTCCAAGCTTCGTACATGCTGGACCAGAAACTGGAAGTCAGTCGGTTTAAGTTTGTACTCACTACCTTCCAAACACTCATTCCTAGAAGCTGGCTCCTTTCTGAAACCCAAGGTACCAGTAAATTTGGCGGGATATCATTTATATTTGATCCTGCTTGTAAAGATATAGTTAATAAAAACGGGCTGCCTTGCCCCAAGGGAGGGGAGGATATGGAGGAGTTGGTGTAAGTTCCTGTTTTGGAGCCTCCACATTATTTCTGACTTCTCACTGCATGTTCTTTCTATAAGTCATTTTAATTTATTAATACACAATTTAAAAGCCATATTTTAGTGTAATTCACTTGAAGCTTCCCTTCCGTCTTTGCACACCCTGGATGTTTTCCCAGAGTTCACTTCCCATTTAGGAACTCAGGTCAAATGTTGTTTCCTCCGGAAGCTTTCCCTGACTGTTGTCCTTCCTCTAAAATCTCAGATTAAAATGATACATTTGATAAATGTCTCTTTTTCCCCATTAGACCGGACATTTTATTAGTGGATGGCAAGCACTGGCTTTGGTTTTGCTCACTGTGAGATCCCTAGTACCCAAAGCAATGGCCGACACTGAGGCACCTACTAAATATTTGTTGAATGAATAAGACTAAATGATTGAATTAATTAATTAATTAGGTTTTTCACGGCCACATATCTTACCATATAAACCGTTGCTCTCCTGTCTCTTTACCTGGCCACCATCTTTCAACTCTATAAACCTAGTAAACTATTGTATTTGTGTGCAGACAAAGATTGCAAATGTAAGTAGAGATAAAATAAACTTGTACATCCTCTCCTGGGATCATGGGAGGCACCACTCAAGGTGGTGCACTCATTTTTGACAAGCAGAACCTTGATCCTAGCTCTGTATTCACTGGACAATTAAATGCCAGTTGCTATTCAAACTGCTAGACCAGGAGAACCAGTAGCCAGCATGATAGAAACAGCACCCAACTGGGAGTCAGGGGGCCCATGTTCTCATTTCTTCACCCATCATTTACCAGCCCTGTAGCCTTGGACATACTACTCACATCTCTGAACCTTAGCTTCTCCAGCCATAAAAAGAAGGTCATCAGACCATCCTGTACCCTCAGGATTGCTGGGAAGGTGATGTGCAAACTCTAAGTCACTCTGCAAAGTCCAATGTTGTTATTTCTTAATACAGCCCACCGAATGGGTGTGGGAGAGACTGGGGGCAATTTCTAATGCTGTAGTCCAGGCTTTTTGCAGCACACCTAGGCCTGTGCCTTAAGGCAGTGACTTGAGTAGTTTATGCCTAAATCTTCCTACCTAGGAGATGAGGAAGGAGAGATTTTCAAAATAACTGACGGCAGCAGAATTCTCTTCAGTCCTTTCTATTTGCAAACACTGCTCATGCGTGCTCTTCTTTCTACGTGACCATAATTTTGTATTTTCTTACCGACATTTTCCTGTGAAACATTATTAATAGCTGCTTTCTTAAAAACTACCAACCCTACCAACAGAGCAGCCCTCAGTCTAGCTTGTGGCGTAGGTGAAGCTTAGCCCCTCTCATCCCTGGCTTCCTCTTCCTTCTGTCCCAAGGGACCTCCACACCAGCTACAGAAGCTTACACTGTTTATTTCCTTTTCTCAAATGTGCAGTGAGGAAGGATCTAATATCCTATTCTCATCAGGATAGAAGTGACCCAGGGAAGTGGGTGGCACCCACTGGGAATTAGCAGACTCAGTGGGTGCTGGTCTGCATTGTTAACAAGGTTCCTGGGAGAGTTGACTGAGGGCAGGGATGTGTCTGTTCACTGCAGCTAGGACAGGACTTGGCTCATGGTGGGTGTTCAAGGAGCTGCTGAGTGAGGGTGCCCAGAGTAGGGAACCACTGCATAAATGTCTTCCCTTCCTCTCCTACCTCCCTTGAAACTCTATACATTTGTTCAGTATGTCCTTACATAATGTCTTCAATAAATTCTTGGAACTGCAGTGAAGGGTAGCAGAAGCAGTTTTACCACAGGCTAACGGACACAGACAAGAGTCTAGTTCTTATGGCATCTCATCAACGCTCCAATGAAATGACGTTGAACAAAATGGCATTATTTGAGGATCATCTTTATCTTGCTGGGGCTGCCATAATTAAGCACCACACACTGGCTGGCTCAAACAACAGAAACTTATTTCCTCACAGTTCTGGAGGCTACAAATCCAAGATCAAGGAGTGGGCTGGGTTGGTTTCTTCTGAGGCCTCTCTCCCTGGCTTGTAGATGACTGTCTTCTCCAGTGTCTTCCCATGGTCTTCCTTCTGTGTGTGTCTGTGTCCTAATCTCCTCTTCTCATGGGGACACCAGTCAGATTAGATCAGAGTCCACCCTAATTTTAACTGAATTACCTCTTTAAAGTCCTAATCCAAATAGTCACATTCGGAGGTACTGGGAGGTTAGGGCTTCAGTGTACATTCAGTCCATAACACTTAGCAAACTCATAAAGTCCCACGAGGTTTTAACCATAGGGTTTTAGGATTTTATCTGTCAGCCTGGATGTAAGGGGAGTGTCTTGTGAGATCCCAGGCTTTTCTGGTATCTTCTGTGCAGTCATCCCCAATAGACAGACACTTTCAAATCGGACTGGTCTTAGAGAAACACATTTTTCTCCAGGACTTTGAGCAACTGGTTGGACAGCACACATATTGTAATTATGGCCACGACTAGGGCAAAGTGAAATGCCTTAGAGTGATAAGGACTGCAACAAGTGAGCATCAGGCTGTAGGACAGGGAAAAGTGACCGTTGCAGCCACAGGATGCTAATAATGTATAAAAAACACTTAAGTCAGACTCATTGTTTGATATTTCACTCTTATTTTTTTAAAGAAAAATAAACCCTGAGTAAGTTAGAATGTTGCAACCTAATACCATGTTCCAACGCATAAATGTTTTTCTTCAGAGTTCATTTGGAAGCATTTCAGACAGATTGTTAGGATTATTACTTTTTGGGATAAAATCATGCATTTTTTTTTCAAACATTTCTTCCTCAACTCATAACCTTCCTCTCAGTAATATTTTGCATGTTGCAATAAAAACGCAAGGAAGACAGGCTGCCTCGGTCTATTTTTAGCTGAACACATTTGCCAAACTCTGGAGATTTGTTGAAGAGACTTGTCTAAATGCCTGCTTCCCACAGACATGAACTCTTTTTCCAGTGCCAAACACTTAAGCCAACTTCATAACCCACTTGCAGGTCAACATTGCCATATTTACACACCATCTTTAACCCCATAATTTTACATATTATCTTTAATCCCACTATTTCTCTTACCACGATCCTTGTACGAAAGTGAGCAGACCATGGGTGGGTCCAGGTAAACAACTATACTTGACAATCCTCATTCACACGGGAAGGGGCTTAGCAGAGATGGAGCCTGAATGAGAAGTGCCTAGAAGAAATGCGATGAGCTGTGAGCACAAACGGTGCCAAGACAGGAGCCAGAAATTTGCGGGCCACGTGCTCAGGCAGCTGAGTCTTGGAGGTGAGCAGGCCGATGTCCAGGTCTGGTTAAGCCAGGGATAGAGCCAGAAAGTGGCTATCCCACCGTGGAGAAAAGAGAAGAGCCAAACTCTGCAGGAGCAAAGCTGGCTCAAGAGGCAAAGGAGAGGCCTGGATTGTAAATAAGAGCAGAGAATGCAGTCGTGGGACCCCATTCAATTCTACTGGACGCTTGGCTCTCTCATCTGGAGAGCCCTGAGGACTTCACCAGAGATTTGACAATGAATGGCCACTTGTCCAGAATCATTAGGAAGCCAGTGGCAAAGGGAACTGAGATTTAGAATTCCTAATTTTCTGCCCTCTATTCAGTAATTTTCCACTTGAAATAAAAACATATCATTGAAAAGAGGGCTTCAAAGATGTTAGAGAGATTCAACAAAAGACAATTTACATATCAAAATCACAAAAACCTGTAAACAGATGTTTATAGTGACTTTCCAAAAATTGGAAACAACTTTTGTCCCTTAGCCAGATAAACAGACTGTGGGCCAGCCACACCATGGAATACTATTAAGCAATAAAAAGGAACAAACTTCTGACACATACATCACAGATGCAGCACAAATGCATTAAGCTGAGTGAAAAGAGCCATAACTAAAAGGCTATGTGCTGTAGGCCTCCGTTTACATGACATTTTCCAGATTAGTAGATGTAGAGGCTCGGTGGAGTGCTGGGCTTCAGTAAAAGTGGCATGGGAGCATGGGGGACATTGTTGGGTGATGGGACTGTTCTACTCTGTTGATAAGGTTTGTTTGTTTGTTTATTTATTTTATTAAATTTATTGGGATGTATATCTATGTCACCAGATCTGTATATTGCACTGTGTGCCCACCACCCAAAGTCAAATCGTCTTCTGTCACCACATGTTAGCTCTCCATCTCCCACCCACCTACTCCCTTCTCTCTGGCAACCATCATATCGCTGTTTGTGTCCAAAATTTCAGTTTATATCCCACATATGAGTGAAATCATATGGTTGTTAGCTTTTTCTGCCTGGTTTATTTCACTTAGTGTAATATTCTCAAGGTCCATCCATGTTGTCACAAATGGCAGTATTTCATTCTTTCTTATGACTGAGTAGTATTCCATTGTTTATATGTACCACATCTTCTTTATCAGATCTCCTTTTGAAGGACACCTTGATTATCTCCATGTCTTGGCCACTGTGTATAATGCTGCAATGAATGTAGGGGTGCATATATATTTGCCAATACATGTTTTCAAGTTTTTAGGGTGTATAACCAGAAGAAGGATTGCTGGGTCATATGGTAACTCTATTCTTAATTTTTTGAGGGATTGCTAGACTGTTTTCCATAGTGGCTGTACCAGTCTACATTCAGCAGTGAATGAGGGTTCCCTTTTCTCCACAACCTCTCTAACATGTGTTAGTACTTGTCTTGTTGATAATAGCCATTCTAACAGGTGTGAGGTAGTTATCTCATTGTAGTTTTGAATTGCATTTCCCTAATTGCTAGTGAGGTTGAACATCTTTTTATATACTTGTTGGCTGTTTGTATGTCTTCTTGGGGGAGGTGTCTGTTCAGGCCCTTTGCCAATTTTTTAATTGGGTTGTTTGTTTGGTGTTGAGTTTATTAGTTCTTTATGTATTTTGGATATTAAACAATTATCAAAGCTATTGTTTGCAAATAACATCTCCCATTCAGTCAGTTGCTTCTTTGTTTTGTTGTCAGTTTCTTTGGCTGTGCAGAAGCTTTTTAGTTTGGCTAGAGGCCCAATGCATGAAATTCGTGCAAGGCTAGGCCCTTGAAGCCCCGGCTGCCTCATGGCCCTATGGCCCCGCCCCCCCGCCCACTGGTGGTTCCGGAAGGTTGTTCCGAAGTTTGGTCTAATTAGCATATTAGCTCTTTATTACATAGGATAATCTCATTAATTTAGTTTTACCTTTACTTCCCTTGCCTTTGGAGTCAAGTTCATAAAATGGTCTCTACAACCAAGGTACATAAGTTTAGTACCTATGCTTTCTTCTATGTAACTTATTGTTTCAGGTCTTATATTTAGGTCTTTGAGCCATTTTTAAATTAATTTTTATACATGGAGACAAATTGTAATCCAGTTTCATTTGTTTGCATGTTGCTTTCTAGCTTTCCCAGCACCATTTATTGAAGAGGCTTTCTTTACTCCATTGTATGTTCCTGGCTTCTTTGTTGAAAATTAACTGCCCATATACATGTGGTTTTATAGCTGGGATCTTAATTCTGTTCCATTGATCTATGTGTCTGTTTTTATGCTAATACCATGCTGCTTTGATTATCATAGCTCTGTAGTATACTTTGAAGTCAGGTAGCATAATACCTCCAGCTTTGTTCCTTTTTCTTATGATTGCTTTGGCTATTCAGGGGTATTTTGTGGTTCCATACAAATCTGATGATTTTTTTGGTTCTATTTCTTTAAAGAATTGTTCAAATTCATACTCACACAAACAAAGTGTATGAATTCTTGGTCCTTGGCTCTCTATCCAACAGTGCCTAGTACTAATCTTTGTATCTTTTCCAATTTGAAAGGTCAAAAGTGATAGCCACATGTTCCTTTTGTTTGTATTTCTTATGACTAATGAGGTTGAAGATCTTTTCATATATTTATTGATCATAGCTATTTATTTTATGTGAATTTATTTGTTGTCTTTGAATTAGAATGCTTATCATTTTATTATTAATCTATGAATTTTTATTATGAACTAGAGGCCTGTTGCACAAAATTCATGCAAGAATAGGCTATCCTTCCCCCAGGTGCCAGCACTGGCTTCCCTCTGGCACCCGGGACCCACGCTTCCCTCACAGCCCCACTTTGTCTGGTCTAATTAGCATATTATGATTTTATTATTATAGATTAGGATTGATAATAATAATTAATGTTTATTTTTTAGATGCCAGACATTCTTGTAAACATCCTATGTAATAAAAGGCTAATATGCAAATCGACCACTCAGCAGAACGACTGGGCACGATGATGCACACTGAGCACCAGGGGGCAGATGCTCAATGCAGGAGCTGCCCCCTGGTGGTCAGTGTGCTCCCACAGGTGTCAGTTGGACATCCCCCAGGGCTCCTGCACTGCGAGAGGGTGCAGGCCAGGCTGAGGGACCCCCCCTCAGTGCATAAATTTCATTCACCTGGCATCTAGTTGAAAAATATTCACGTTTGATGAGGCATCCTATATAATAAAGAGGTAATATGCAAATTGACCCTCACACCCTCTCGTCACAAGATGGCCACCCCCATGTCATCACAAGATGGCTATCCCCACATTGTCAAAAAATGGTCAGCAGGCGAGGGGAGTTGGGGGCCACCAGGCCTGCAGGGGAGGGCAGTTGGGGGTGATCGAGTTGGCAGGGGAGCAGTTAGGTGTCAATCAGGCCAGCAGGGGAGCAGTTAGAGGGCTATCAGGCTGGCAGGGAGAGTGGTTAGGGGCAATCAGGCAGTCAGGCAGGTGAGTGGTTAGGAGCCAGCATTCCCGGATTGTGAGAGGGATGTCCGAGGGGTCCCAGATTGGAAAGGGTGAAGGCTGGGCTAAGGGACAACCCCCCCAGTGCACGAATTTTGTGCACCAGGCCTCTAGTATACATTATACACATTTTTTACAATTTCTTTTTTGCTCATTTGCTTGGATTTTTTTGCCAAAGTTTAAACTTTAAAATTTCTTTGTGACCTCTACATTTTTTGATCATGTTTAAGGAAGCCTTTCTTTTTTATTAATCATAATCTTTTCATACAATTATTAAATTTACATTCTCATGTTTCTCATATATTTGGAGGTTCTTCATGGAAATTCTCATTATCCATAATTATTTTAAAATATTAGTTTTTAAAATTCCAAAATAAATATGGTGGTCCCTAATGGCATTTTCAGCAACAGACTTTAGCATTAATATATAGGGATTGGCAAAAGTAAGTTTACAGTTGTTTGTATGGAAAACAATATAATCATGTCTCTATATAATAGCAGAATATGCAAATTAGCCAGGACTCCGTAATGTCACGACCGGATAGCAGTGACCTGAGGCTGCATGGCGCCTGGCCTGGGCGAGGGACCTCAGGCCACAGCCCCCATCCAGCAGGGCTTGACGGGGACCTTCAGACCATGCCCCCCACCATGGTGCTGGGCTGGGAGACCTCATGTTATGCCCCCCGCCCCAGTGTGAGGCCTAGGGACCTCAGGCCATACCCCCTCCCCTGGCACTGGGCTGGGGAACCTCAGGCCATGCTCCCTCCCTGCCAAGCAGGGCTTGACAGGGGACCTGAGATTGTGCCCCCAACCTGGTGCCAGGCCAGGGGACCTGAGGCTGTGTCCCCTGCCCAGAGGGGCTTGACAGGGGTGGGGCTGGCCAGGTCTCGGTCTCACCCAATGGGGGTGGGGCTGGCTGGATCTGTGTCTCTTGCATTTTCGAAGCACGTGCGGGTGGTGGGTGGCGACTTGACTCTAGGTCCTTTAGCGTGCCCCAGACTCTGACAGGAGGGAGATTTTTATATACATTTTATTAATTTTCTTTCATCTGTGACACTTCTATTATAGAGAAAGGGCAAATAGCAATATTAAAATATTTCCTCTAATTAATTCCCTGTTAATGTGCACAAATTTTGTGTACTGGGCCACTAGTCTATATATAAAAGCCTAAGCGACCATTACGGCAGAACCACCAGAACGACCAATCGCTATGATGCGCACTGACCACCAAGGAGCAGACACTCAATGCAGGAGCTGACCCCTGGTGGTCAGTGAGCTCCCACAGGGGAGCACCACTCAGCCAGAAGCCGGGCTCACAGCTGGCGAGCACAGTGGCGTTGACACGAGCCACTCCTGCCTCCGGGGCAGCACTAAGGAGTGGCGAGCTGAGTGTTAAGGAGCAGCGAGCAGGCGGGTAGTAAGGAGCGAGGGTCCCGGACTGCGAGAGGGCACAGGCCAGGCTGAGGGACCCACCCCCCGGTGCAAGAATTTCATGCACCGGGCCCCTAGTTAATAAATAATAATACAAGAATAAACTGTTTCACATGCTTACAACTGTAAGCCTACTTTTGCCCACCCCTGTATTTCTCAACAAGATGAGAGAGTAAGAAGGCCTGTGACTGTGAAATGTAGGCACTCAAGGGACATGGTGATTTCCAGGAAACAACACTGGGTGATTCTTTAATACTGTCACTGCTCCTCATTCTGGCTTTCCCTCCATCTGCTCCCCTTCTCCTAGGAAGTCTTTATTCCCTCTTCCCTGCACCCTGCCCACAACCCAAACATCAAATCTACACTCAAAACAAGGCTGATGTTTTCAAATAGAACTCCAAATTTTTCTTCATAGTTTAATGAAATCTGACCCTGTACTCCAACTACCACTTTAAAAGCTCGGCTTTTTTCTTCTTCCTCATTTAAAAATAACAATTTTGTAGAAATGAAATACAAAATGGAGGTGTTATACATCTCCTATGACCTCTCATTTTTAGGGTTATTTTTTCTAGTCAGCTGATCCTGCGTTCATGCTAATGTCCTCTTTTTGTGTCCTTAAAAGTACTCAGTTGTTCCATCAAAAGCCAAAAGGAAAATAAACTGTGTTTCTCAGGCTATGCGAGGTGCTAAAAAAGGACTTCAGTATTCTGAGAACAGTTTTTGATTAAGGGGGAAGAACCAATTTTGGTTGCCAGTTTTTCTTCAAGAAAAAAAAATGGGTAAATATCTTTGTTTAAAGAAAGGCACCATTTGAATGTGTTTGTTTTTAGAATCTGCCTTCAAGAAATTTCTATAAGAAAGTAAGCATTAGGTAATGGTATAAGGCCTGTTGTCTCAAAGTGAAGGAGAAAGTTTGCAGAGTTATGAATCTGAATATCAGTACCAAAATTTCTTTGTTTTCTGACTACCATTAAATTCCTGAACATGACAGAATTCTGCAAGATTAAAAATAAATTGTGTAGGTGTTTGTGTGTATATGTGTATATGTCTTTATGCTTAAAGACAAATGGTTGATCATAAAAGTTGTATTACTTCATACTGAGTTAAATTGGAGGGCAAGTTTGTTTAGTGTCTACTATTCAGAAACCACAAAATAAGAAAAGTTTGATATGAAAAGAAATTCCTTTCCCTTCCTCAATGTACATAGTTCAAATATTTCTTTTTTTATTAATTTCTTTTTTTATTGTTCATAGTTCAAATATTTCTTTGTTACATTAAAACTACATCCATGTACCACAGTGAGTGTGTTTTGGACCCCTCTGCTGGTGTTAAAGATGGAAATAAAACAATTCATTTGAACCAAAAAAATGTGTGTTTATGTGTGTACGTACACATATATGTGTGCATACATGCAAGATGGAGCAAAAGTAGGCTTACAGTTGTGAGAACAGGAAACACAGTTTATTCTTGTATTATTACTTATTAATTATTGTAATAAGTAATAATACAAGAACTATAAACCTACTTTTGCCCCACCCTGTTTATATACACAATTATAAATATATGTATATGGAACATACATATAGCACATTAAATACATATATACAGAAAGTACATACTACTTATCAAAACAAATCACCTATTTTGGAAGGACAAACTGGTGATGAACACAGATCAGCAGATCAATCATCCTCCCCTAGGGAGATCTGAGAACTTTAAGGTTCTGAGCATAAATGCTCCTAGCCTTTTCCAGCAGGCACAATACCAACGTGGTGTCTCAAAAGACAAACATACTTTTGTGGTAGATACTTATTTTCTTGGCTTAGGAATGACTGTGGCCACATTCTCATGAAGAAAATTGTGGCCTATTTTGCCAGTTATTTTATTTTTCCAGAATAGGAAAATTCCCACCCTAAGGCACTGGAACGAACATTCCTAAAGAAAAAGGCCTCCTTGCTCATGACCATTAGGAGGGTGTTTGTCAACTTTCATCTATAATGACAATCTAATCATGATGCAGCCACTATATTACTTTCTAGAATTTTCTAGAATCTGGACCGCGTGTGTGTGTGTGTGTGTGTGTGTGTGTGTGTGTGTGTGTGTTTGTGTGTGTGTGTTTCCTGATACCTACAAGTGCACATGCAAAAATACAACAGAATTTAGCTATGGTTTACATTAGCCTGTCTTAATAACTGTCTTATTCCTTCATCTTTCTCATCTTTAGGATATTGTCTCATTACTACTTATCCCCCTATTTCATAGAAATTTATAAACCCCTGCTCTGAATTTGGCTCTGTAACTGGTACTGTGGATGCAAAGATCATTTTATCTCAACCCATACCATTCTATAAAGACTTTGTGATATGCAAGCCTGAAGAAATAGTCCTGCCCTGGATGAGCTTACAGTCCTGTTTTCTTTGCCATTTCCAGAGAGTCTGTTCTTATAATTCATGCTATTTATAAAATGTCTAATCTTGGTATATACTTATTTGGAACCAAAAAAAGCACATAATTCCTCTTGATGAGTTTTCATAATGGAACTCTCCTGTCTGGTATCACGTCAACAGATATGGATCCGGCCAAGGGCCACCTGTGTTGCACTTGTCTAAATATTGGAGCCCATGATCACACAGGAAGAACAGTTCAGGTTTCTTCAAGTCAGTAGCTCTTTTTTCTCTGACATAGTAAAGAGAAAGGCACTGATACACTGGAAGAAATTAATATAACAGAAAATTTTTAAAACGTTGCAGTTCTGATAAGATTTTTAAAAATTATAGACTTAGAAACTTTGGCTCTGGCTTCAAAGATTTGAACCCTTAGAAAAGAATATTTTATTCCATGAACTATTGTTGGGCAAGTTGTAGCCCTTTTCTTAATGTGTTCTTTAATCTCACAGATACAGAAAGGTCCTTAGATCACCTTAATTTGACTTATTTGAACATTAGCGCCCACATCTCTTGAAATATGGAGATTTGGAATCTAGTCATGGGCTATTACCTGAATTGGATTCTGTGTTGATAAAACAAGAGACATTCTGACCATTGTTTTAACCCTGAAGATGTTCAAGGCCATTAAAAACAACAACACACAGAACATTTTAAACAAGGATTATTGTCTTAGGTTGGCTTCTTCCAGAGTAGACTTTAAGACAAGGATTAAAAAAGAAGCAATTTGAAAAATAATCCAAAGAAAACATTGCTAAGGGAGTAGGGAAGAGAGATGTGGAAAGGAAGGATATAATAAAAGATTATTATAAAAAGGTTGACACCGTGGGCAACTAGGGCTCTATCTAGCTGGGGAAATCTGGGGGACAGGGAATGCTCAGAGTCATCCCTCCTGAGGGGTAAAGAAGTAATGTCCCACTTCATTGGTAATACTGTTTGCCTCGTAGGGTGGAGCCATTAGCTCCTCGTTACTTTCCAATTCCTATCCATCTTGGCACAGCCAAGGGAAGCGTCCAGTAGAGAATCATAGTTGCTTGAGTCTGACACCATTCTATGCTCCGGAAAAATGAGTGTTGAGGGAATATGACTACAAATCATTTTCCTGTGCAAACTCCATCAATCCGATTTAATTCCTTGATTGCTTTTCCGTATGCAGTGGTCAAATATAGTCCCCCTCTTCTTTTTTTTTTTTCATTTTTACTTCAGTTCTACTAGAATTAACCAATTATAGTTTCGACTATTGCAAGTTTTCTTCTGCGGCCACTATTTCTACCACATCCAGTTCTCACCTCTACATTTAAACTTCATTCCACACATTTATCCATTCTCATTTTTATTTTTGTTTGACTACATCCACCAAGAATAACCATTATAAATTAGAATAAGAAAAACAGGGTTATTCCTGTATATTAGCCAATCGCTGAGATCACTGTGAGCATTGCCCCTCAGATCATCTAGGACTGCTGTCCCCCAGCTCTACCTCTGCCAGAGTTGTGTGAGCTTATAGGTGAGCCTCCTTAAACTCCAATGCACTCATCGGCAAAGTTGTGCTAATAATAGAGACTTCCTAACTTCTTTCTAAGGAATCAGGGTAAATATTTTGGAAAATTCTCTAGCCTATAGTAGGTGTTCAATATGTGTTATTATCATTGTTGTCATTATTTGAGATCATTATAATGATATGCTAATTATCTTATATACTACTGATCACTTTACCAAAAGTATATATTTTTATATACTTTTAATTTTAGTATATAAGAGCAAACGGTTGTGTCAAGATGACAGTCCAAATGTCCACTTCATTGGTAATACTACTTACCTCATAGGGTTGTTGCTGGTAGGGGAATAATAAAACAATATACAGGGTGTCCCCAAAAATGTAACAGCTGATAGCTTAATTTTGAAAATGAAATGTATTTTAATAAGCACTACCTTTATAATTACTCAAAGTGTGTGTATACACTTTTTAGGAACACCCTACTTAAGAGCCTGTTATTCAGTAGACACTATACACATGCTTCTCCCCTTTTGCTTTCCTTAAGGATATGTGCCTTAAATCTGGAGGATGGGAGAGGTAGTGTTATGATGAGTTTCTTAAGCATTTCTAGAAAGCTGGCCCTCCTGAGTCCAGAAGGGTTTTAAATCTACTGGTTCATGTGTCATATTGAACAATTACAGTGAAGTTCCAATATCCTTTCTAAAATGTGATGAGGAAGGCCAGCTTTCTAGAATTTGCTATGCTTATTTCTGTGACTCTCATCTTACAATTGGCATTTCAGGACGCTCTCCATGCTATTTATGATGATAAGCTTAGATTAATTGTTTCTATAAAATTTGTGCATGTGTTTTTGTCTTTTTTAGATTTAATTGTGGGTGCATTCGGAACAGGAAAAGTAGCTGTTTACAGGTATGTGGTTGGCGATATGCAAATGTTTTTTAAATTGAGATATAATTGACATGTAACATTATCTTAGTTTCAGGTGTACATAATGATTTAATATTTGTATATATTGTGACATGATCATAATAAGTCTAGTTACCATTTATCACCACACATAGTAACAAATTTCTTTTGCTTGTGATGAGAATTGCTAAGATCTACCCTCTTAGCAACTTTCAAGTATACATACAGTATTATTAACTATAGTCACCGTACATTGCAGATCTTATTTAATCTTATAACTGGAAGTCTGTACTTTTGACCACCTTTACCCATTTTTCCCTGCCCCACACAACCCCTGCTACCTCTGGCATCCATCTATCTGTTCTCTATATCTATGTTCGTTTTTTCTTATTTTTTTTTTTATAGATTCCACATATAAATGAAGTCATATGGTATTTTTCTATATCTGATTTTTTTCACTTATCATAATGCATTCAAGGTCCTTCCGTGTTGTTGCAATGGCAAGATTTCCCTTTTTGTGGCTGAATAATATTTTATTGTATACACTGAGTGGCCAGATTATTATGACCACCTGACATTTGTAGGCAAATTAGCCGTACACTGCATTGTATGGGATATGGAAGCCGAAGGCCTGTTCGAACACCTTTGCTGTCTGCAGTTACCAAGATAAAGCGTCTCCAATTCGCACAGGAACACAAGGATTGGACAGTCGAGCATTGGAAAAAAGTCATGTGGTCTGATGAATCACATTTCCAGTTGCATCATGCAGATGGCAGAGTGAGAATTTGGCGGAAACAGCATGAAAGCATGCACCCCACATGCATGAGTACAACCCTTCAAGCTGGTGGGGGCAGTGTTATGGTTTGGGGCATGTTTTCCTGGCATGATTTGTGCCTTTTAATTCATGTAGAACAACGTCTGAATAGCACAACATACCTAAGTATCATTGATGATCAAGTTCATCCTATCATGTTGATGGTGTATCCCAATGGAGATGGCTTCTTCCAACAAGACAATGCGCCATGCCACGGTGCTCGTATTGTGCAGGAGTGGTTTCAAGAACATGAGGGAGACTTTACCTTGCTTAGGTGGCCCCCACAATCACCAGCTCTCAATCCAATTGAGCATTTGTGGGACGAAGTTAAAAGAGCCATCAGGTAGCTGGTTCCACAACCATCAAATCTCACAGAACTGGACAGTGCTATTCATCAGGCATGGTGTCAGATTCCTCACATCACCTTTCAACATCTCGTGGAGTCAATGCCAAGAAGAATCACCGCAGTATTGAAGGCAAAAGGTGGCCCAACGAAGTACTGATGGGGTGGTCATAATAGTCTGGCCACTCAGTGTATATACTCCACATTTCCTTTTTCCATCCACTAAAGGATGTATTTCTAATTGTTTCAAATGCACGTCCTTTATGTTATAGGTTTTGTCTTAAAGAGTATATCCTAACTATTTATTTTGGAGAACATTTAGATGCTCTATTTAAAATTCGGAGACATTTTTGCTCTCATTTTTTTGTTCATTTATCCCTCTATCTTTTTATTCTCATACCTCATGACAAGACTTCCAGCCCCTACTAACATAAAGTTAGTATATGAGTCCTGGCTGGTATTGCTCAGTTGGTTGGAGCATTGCACCATACATCAAAAGATGGCAGGTTCGATTCCTGGTCAGGGCACATGCCCGGGTTGTGGGTTCAATCACCCATCAGAGTACACAGGGGAGGCAACCAATCGATGTTTCTCTCTCACATTGATGTTTGATGTTTCTTCTTCCTCTCTCTCGCAAATCAGTGGAAACCTATCCTCAGGCGAGGATTTAAAAAATAAGAATCTCAGTAGCACTTATAAAGTGAAACATTTTTTGTTGTTACTATATTTACATGCGTCCCTTGGCTTTATAAATGCATTAAAATGTGCTGATAGAAAAGGAATGTGTGGTGGGAGAATGTAACCATGTCCTCTAAAGAAAAGTGAGGACACTAAATTAGGGAATAGAAAATATCAGGAATTCGTAGCCTCCAATAACAAGCATTGAACATCCGTTCAAATGTGATAGATGGGTCAGGCTTCAAAAACCTGGCCATTCCCACACACCCACAATTTGTAATACTGGCCAAGTTCCCATCTTCCTGAGCCTCTCATTTTTCATCCATAAAATGGGGATAACAATATTTACTTTATAAGTCTATTTTTGTCAAAAGCATTAAATGGGAATCTGCATGCAAAGTACAAGAATAGTAACTGGTAGACAATTGGTGCTCAACATTTTTAGATGCTTTTTCTTGTTAAAAAATAAAGTATATGGGAATAGGAGACACTAGGTCAGGATATCAAAGACAGAGGCAGAGAGCTGCTCCAGGTGTCCTAGGCACCTACTGCTAACCTAGCTCAATTCCTAGAAAGAGTCTAAGGTTAGGTTTCCTCAGCAGGCAAGATTTTCTTCACCAACCCCAACACCCTCAGGGCCAGTTTATGCCAGCCACTCCACACTTCAGGTTACAGACAATTAGATGAGTGAACTGCTCAAAGCACCAGACGATGAGGCTGTGTTTGTTGTGGCCACGAGGAAGCACTCAGCAGAGCTTATGGAGAGAAACTGACTGGCAGGCAGGCGCTATGCTCCGAATCCACCACCGCATTCGCCAAGGTCAGGAGCTCCCAGCCAATCACTGGGCACAGCAGGGATAGAAACTCAGGCCCATCCCTGGGAGATGTGGAGCTCCTCTGACCCAGCCTTGGCTCCCCGTGCCCGGGCTAAACCTCCTTACTTGGATACCCTTTCTTCCCTCGCTTCTTCACAGCGATCAGCCCGCATCACAGTCTGGCCACTGGCTCCCAGCCTCCTCCACTCTCTCCCGGTTTTTTCTCATTATGTTTGCCCCCTAAATGTCTTGCATGTCTCATCCTGTCTTATCATCTACTTTCCCAAGAACTGGAGCTAACAACGCAATATTAAAAACAGCCCTGGCTGGTATTTCTCAGTGGTTAAAGCAGCTCTCACACCAAAGGGTGGTGGGTTCAATTCCAAGTCAAGGGCACATGTCTGGGTTTCAGGTTTACTCTCTGACTTCTGGTTGGGGTGTGTGTGGGAGGCAACCAGGCAATGTGTCTCTCTCACATTGATGTCTCTCTCTCTCTCTCTCTCCCTCCATTCCTCTCTTGCTTCCACTCTCTCTGAAAAGCAATGGAAAAAAATATCCTCATGTGAAGATTAACAAAAAAAGACCAAAAATATATGTTGAAAGCAAAATTATATAACAGTGTACAGATAAACAAGGTAACAGAGTTTAGGAAAAGTTCAGTGGACCCCATCATTGTAATCCTGAAATTGTTTAAAGTAAGGACAACAGGGGGGTGGGGGCATGTGTGGGGAGGAGTGTGAGCTGGGAATGGGGGGATGAGGACAAATATGTGATACCTTAATCAATAAAGAATTTAAAATAAATAAATAAAGTAGTGTCCTAAATAATACTCTGCCCAAGGCACAGCCTCCGACCTGTCAGAGAAAAACGCATGCGATGCAGCAGCTCATGTGGTCATCTGAAGACTTGGAACCAAGGGTTAAAAAGTGTCCTGTTCCCTTCCCCTATGACTTACATTCTCATCTGGTTATGACTTTAATTGAGTTTATATTAGCCCCTCTCCTCGAACTTGGCGGCACAGTAGAATCACCTGGAAGGTTTTTTAACCTTCTAGTGCCTGATCCTGACCCAGTGACCCTAGTGATTTGCCTGTGTGTGTGTGGGGGGGGGGGTGGGGGAGGGGTGGGGGGGCTGAGGGGCGGGGGAAGGAAGGGGCATATTACCTGTTTTAAAGCTCCTGGATGCTTATATTATACAGTCAGGAGAACCACTGCTCTATATGAAGTTAAATCTGTAAAGCATGGCTAGAAAATTTGATCAAACTAAAAAATAGTCAGCCAGTAAGGTGGATATAGATATAGTGGCAGATGCCAGAGCAGTATTTCATAACAACCTTGCCAAAATGCTAGAACCCACTCCATAAACAAAGCAGGTGTGGAAGGCGGTTTTCCTTGCTGGGGCCAGGACATCCTTTATTTGTGTCCGCTGGCTCCCAGATGCCATTAGTTGCGTCTGGTGCCCACCTTGCTGAAGCAGTGAGGCAAATTCTGGACACAAAAGCAGGGATGTTGGCGGTGGCCTCTGGAAGTGGGGTGGGCTTCTGCCTATGGCTCCCAGAGCTCATTTACATCTTGTGTTTTCTCTCTGCAGAGCGAGACCAGTGGTGACGGTGGATGCCCAGCTTCTGCTGCACCCGGTGATAATCAACCTGGAAAATAAAACTTGCCAGATTCCAGCGTTTATGACTTCTGTGGCCTGGTGAGTTAGTCCATTCAAATCACGCAGGGATTTTGTGAAGGAATTAAATTGGATTGATGGGTTTTGTGAAGGTGCAGCTTCTGGGTCCATTCGTCTGGACAGGCCTGAGACTCTGCATTTCTTTAAAACAAAACTCCAGGAGGTGCTGATGCTGCAGGTCTGTGCACCAAATAGGAGTAGCAAGCAGTAGTCTTTAAAACAAAAGCCAAGATCTATGACATGATCCTGATCCTTTGCTGTCAGTTTATCACCTGAAGGTGACTTCTCCAGCCTACAGGCTCCAGGTGAGATGAGAAGTACAGGTTTGAACTGTGCAGGTCCACTTATAAGCAGATTTGTTTTAAATAAATACAGTTGGCCTTTTATAACTGCAGGTTTCACATCTTCAGATTCAACTACCCACGGATGATGCATCCCCAACCACAGATTCCCAACTACGGATCTAAAAACAGTTTCCATAAGTGGTTGGTTGCATCTGCAGATGTGAAGGTCCAACTGTAGAGTCAAAAGTTAAACAGCATGGGGGTGAGCAACCCTGATCCCCACCTATTCCAAGGTCAACAGTATAAAAACATTTGGGAATGATCCCAATGAAACAAATCTTGGAGCGCTCTTTCAGATTCTTGGCATTTTAAAAGAAACATTAACCAAACTGAAAAGATAATAAAATACCTCGACTTTTACATTTGCATATAGTATGGATACCACTTTTCAGACATATATATAATGTCCTTTTTCTCCTTTAAAAGCCAAGCTTGGGTTAAATTACTTGGTTTCCTATGCTGAAAACAGATGTCAGTTTTCTAATTTAGCATATACCGTTAAGACAGAAGGCAAACATTATAAAAATAGTGATTTTTGTGTCCTAAACTACGGTATATTTTTTGTGGCCAAGATCTCATCATCAGGAATAGTAGGAAAATTGTGGTTCCTGCGCCTGGGCCATATAGAGTATGGCTTATCCAAGTTCTGAAAGTGCTGTTTTTGAATCTTGCCAGTTATCCAGCTTTCCAAAGGGACTACAAAATGGGACTTGATTGTCACACAGCCGGAGAAAATGCCGCTTTGTTTTTAATATGTAGGTCCTTAGGGTCAAGGTCTGTCCTACTGGGCAATGCCAACAAGGTCCATCCTCTGAAAAATCAACCAATATTTGGTGTGTTTGAGATTTGCCCTCCTTTTCCAGAGATGTGGTCTCATTCAGTATGTTTGGTTCCTGAGAATGTCAGAATGCAGTCTTGACCCAAAGAAGTTACAGTATTTCCAGCCAATTTTGGCATGCTGGTGATGGCCTTTGGGTAGGAATTCATTCTGAAGTCAAAGCCTTTGAGGGTGGAGGGTGGAGGGTGGGGGTGAGGAGGACCCTGAAGAATTCTTTGAAAAACATCCTTTGCTGGGAGCGCCCCATTCTTGGAGGCCTGTCCGCTCCTTAATCAGCTTTAGAAAGTAGCTGGGAAATGCCCAGAGCACATTTTAAAAGGGTTTCAAACCATAAAATATAATGAAAACCTGATCTGAGAAAATATGTGATGGAACTTGGACAAGCTATGCTCTATATGGCCCAGGCACAGGAACCATAATTCTCCTGCTAGTCCTGACCCTGTAACGATTAAATGAGCATGAAATGAGCTGTGCCAGATACATAGGCATGAGTATTAGAAACTCAGTATTTCCCCCAATAGTCCTGTGTGTTTACATTCACGGCTGAATGGACTGTATAGGCTGAATTTTTAAGCATATCTGTGTGGCACACTCTGATATAAAGTGTGTGTTTTTTTTCCAAAAGAGATAATTTTTCTAAGGGTTTTTAATATTTTTATAAAATTTAAGCAGTTTTAACAGATTATGAGATCTGTTTGGTTTAATGGAAAGAATATTATTTTGTAACAAGAAAATGTCTTTCCATGAACCATTTTCCTGGTTGCATTAAATTATTATTAAGATAAAATGCAATTTGTTATGTGGGAAAATATAAAATATATGCCTTTATAATTATTTATTTTATTCTATTGTATACATTTTCTGAAAGATGTTTCATTTTCATATTTAAAATGTTGAATGGTGGCTCAGAGTATGAAAAGATGAAAAGTTAATAACTGGTTCCGTCTAGAATGTGTTTCTCTGATACCTTTTAAATTTTTTCTAAGAATTTAGTCAGTCTTTCTAAAATTGTTGAAAAACATTTGTTGATTTTCTTTTCTGTAATTTTGGTCTGTACTTAATATAACCTTGTATTGCACATCTGAAACTATTAAGTAAACTTTAACTCAGAAATAGTTCTTCACTTCCATTGATGTGAATTTCTGTGACTTTCAAACAGCTGTGTAGTTTTATAAAGTATCTGCTACTAGAATTTCTAAATTATAAATAAAAATATAAAGCCAGCTCAATCTTAATTGTTAACAAATCAGAAAAATTAAAACTATTTAGTAAAAATATTTCATATTATAAATTTAAAGGTTTACAACTATTCACTTTTCAAATCTGAAAAGAACTTTAAATATGCCTAACTTTATGTAAAATCTTATGTTTGCGATCAATGAAATAAGATTGAATTGGTTAAACTGAAAAATGAATTGCTACTTAAATCCTGTTCCTCATTTATCTCATTCTTTCTCCATCACCCATGGCTATTGGCACTGTTGTATCACAGAAGCATTATTCCAACCATTACTACATTGGGTTAGGACTAGTGTTAGAAAATTTGTAGTGGATCATCCTGCCTCTGATATATCAGAAGCACTATAGACAGTTTCATTTTGAATTTATGTAATGAGAGTGCTAAGTTGATTTATTGTTTTTTTGGTACCTATCAGACCTATTCAAGCTATAATGCACCATATTGACTATGACCATAAATCCTAGTTTGAAATATTAACTCAATTAATATTCCTATATAATAAAAGGCTAATATGCAAATTGACTGAACAATGGAAAGACTCATTGCTATGATGCACACTGACTAGCAGAGGGTAGACGCTCAATGGCTCAATGCAGGAGCTGCCCCTTGGTGGTCACTGCGCTCCCACAGTGGAAGTGCTGCTCAGCCAGAAGCCGGGCTCACGGCTGGCGAGTGCAGCAGCGGTGGCGGGAGCCTCTCCTACCTCCACGGCAGCACTAAGGATGTGAAGTGGGAAGCGGGCCTAAGCCAGCAGTTGGACATCCCCCAAGGGCTCCTGGACTGCTAGAGGGCACAGACTGGGCTGAGGGACACGCCCCTGAGTGCATGACTTTCATGCACCAGGCCTCTAGTTAATAATAGTTTGCAGCTTTCTTTGATAACCAAGGACTTCCAAAAAAGTTGGACACAGAAAGAAGCTCCAATTTTAAAAGGCAGACGTGCTAAGAAATTTAAAGATGCGATTAACTATTCCTCTTCCCTGAATATATCTAACTGAAGTAGAAGTGGGCTGGAATTTGTGATCTCTCTGGGGACGTGGTAAAAATGCTGTAATAATGGAGAAATCTCAGGAAACTCTTGGCTTAATGGCATATGGCAAATTATTTACCCTGAAGGGAAACATTGACTGAGGTCACGGGAGATAGATGAATCCCAGATGTGACACATTTTCATTAGGTTTGACACAGGAAGCTGACACATAATTAAAGTATGATTAGGGATTATTTATTCCTTTTGGGTTCTGCAGAAATATTCTAATTATACTATGTATTTTACTAGCAAAAATGTTATAACTGTCATTAAATCATATTTAAGTATTTTCTTACATTTTCACTTTCTTAGAAATGTGAAAAAGCCCCATCTCAAAGCCTGGCTGTCAGGGCTTGACATTTGTCAGGAGGGAGGTGAGCCCATTCAGCCAAGGCAGGCAGAGTCAACCGGCTGTTTCCTATTCCTTCCACGGCCACAGAACAGGCCCAAGTGCAGGTCATCCTACAAACCGTGGCAGACACCTCTCTGGATTATGTTCAGGAAAAACTATAAAGTGTCTCTTTTGCACATATACCCTCTTTTTAGCATCTTTATATGCCATATAATTGTGCCTACCTAGCTTGACACAGCCACTCTAGACTCCTTATGTTCTTTCTCTCGCTATTCCCTCTCCTAGTGTATCTGCCTCTAATTGTACCCCACCCCTAGCAAGTTACCACGAGTTTTCCTCTTCTTCCAAGCAGAGTGAGGATGTGGGTTAATCACACCATGGTGCTTCCATGCCTTTTAGGATTAAATCCAAGTTCTTTCACATGACTTTCAGAGCCTTGTTCCTTCCCAATCTTTCCCATCTTGCTCTAATGCACCAACCACGCCACATTTCTTCAGGTTCTTCAAGTGGGGTCATGTTCTTACTCATCTCCAGGCTCTACCACTAGCTGTTCTCCTGATGTACTGCTCAATTTTTCACTCTCTGGCACATGGAGATATTCATTTATTAAATACAGGCAGCAAGCAATTGATTAAACAATCCACTGATTAAATCATATAACCTCACCAGTCGTAATTATATTAGTGTTGAGGCCAACTGGTAGGATATGTGTATATTTTATATGCATATTTATATTTTAGTTGTATGTGTATAATAAGTGAAGTATAGAGGAAAACAGTGTATTCATCTATCTAGGGTGAGTTAAGGGAAGAGTTCTACTTCAGATTCAAAACTTTATTAACCAATAAATTATTGACTGTTATTTTCTATAGCTTTTCCTTAAGAGTATGTGCATCTGTAGAAGGCCAGAGCATTCCAAACACAATAGGTGAGAGTGTTTTCTTTTTTCTACTCCTATAGTATATTAAGAAAAGTCAACCATAAGCATTTCTCTGTGCAGACCTCATAGAACTTTTAATGAGTCCTTTGTTAATACCAAGACTCCTAGTGTATATATGGAACCTTCTTCATAAACATTACTCAAATAATTGGTATTAATATTATCTAGAAAAACAGAAATAATTGTGTGGGGGTGTTCCCTGGGCTCAGGGCTGGTGTTGCTCACCCACCTCCTCACCTCGTGGAAGTTCTATTTCTTTTTCTGAAGGAACTTTAAATGTGCTGAAGGTGTTTTGAAATTCATGCAAGTGAGGGTTTAAAGAGATGATAAGAGAGGAAGAGAATCAAGATGTTTTCTTCCTGTGAGCCCAACAGAACTCATAGATTCTGCCAACCTCATGAAAAAAACATGATTTATGTAAAAAACAAAGTTTTTTTTTTAGCTTGGGGAGTATTTCCTAAAATTTTTCTCAGCTCCTCTATTGTTTTTGATCCCAATTATGAAAAAAAAAATGTTTTCTGAGTAAGCAAGTTGAACTAGGAACTCATACCTCTGCTAAAGCACTGCATTCACCGAATACTTTTTCTTTCCTGATTATATTTACTTTATTTCTTTCCTTTAGGCCTGACCGCCGAGGTGCAGTTAGATTCCCTGAAACAAAAAGGCGCCATTAAACGCACGCTCTTCCTTGACAACCATCAGTCACATTTCATCTTCCCTCTCGTGATAAAGCAGCAGAAATCCCACCAATGCCAGGACTTTATGGTTTACCTGCGAGTAAGTGTTCCAGGATCACCTTTCTGGCCTCTCACATTCAGAACCACATTCCAACCACTTTTTTTTTTTTCCATTTAACCATCAACCTTGTCCACATCATTTTCATTTTATTGGAGGAAACTTTATTTTAAGGCTGCACACTCCTGTCTTGAGCCTCACTTCCTTCCACTAACCCAATGATATGTTGCTATTAATTCTCATGGTTTCTTTTTGTTTTGCTCACAATCTTGATAATAGCACTAACTCAGGTGGTTTTCATTTGTAACTGCCTCCCCCGCAGAATAACATAATTTATTTGAATTTTTCTCCTACATGACTATGTTTAGCCAGATTTTATCAATATGCATTTAAGAGCCAACTCAGGAAAACATTTAGGCATTCAAAACCTTTATTAAAAGTCATTTATAATTATATTTTTAAAGCAGTGGATTTTTACCAATAGCTCCAAACCTACCGTGAAATTTATAAAGCCAAAATATTTATCATACAATTATTTCATCTTCTCACCAGTTGTGAGGTTATTATTCTTTTTTTATATATATATATATATTTTATATTTTATTGATTTTTTACAGAGAGGAAGAGTGAGGGATAGAAAGTTAGGAACATCGATGATAGAGAAACATCGATCAGCTGCCTCTTGCACAACCCCTACCGGGGATGTGCCCGCAACCAAGGTACATGCCCTTGACCGGAATCGAACCCGGGACCTTTCAGTCCGCAGGTCGACGCTCTATCCACTGAGCCAAACCGGTTTCGGCTTCTTTCTTATTTCATCTCCTCCTTTAATGGACTTAGTGAGGGGAAATCTGGTGAAGGCCGAGTTTACAAACATGTCTGGAAAGCTGGGCGCATGACCCTGGAGTCTCATTATGACCTTGACTGGCACACAATTGAAGGGTGGCATGTTCACCACAGGGAGTAAGGCGGTCCGTGTGCTCAGGGCTTGGTGCTACTCACTCACCTCCTCACCTCGAGGGAGTTCTGTTTCTTTTTCTGAAGGAACTTTAAATGTGCTGAAAGTGTTTCGAAGTTCATACAAGTGAGGGCTTAAAGAGATGATAAGAGAGGAAGAGAATCAAGATGTTTTCTTCCTGTGAGCCCAACAGAACTCATAGATTGTGCCAACCTCGTGGAAATATAAATCCCAATTTGTGAAACTTTAAATATTTATTACATATATAAGTTGGTTTTGTGTTGACGATTTTTTAACTTTGCAATTTAGCCAACCTGTGTGAGTTTTGAAGATCTGGAGACCCTGAAGATTACCTCTAGAAGCATATATTTCAATGAAGCCACAGCTCTAAATGAATCATCTCTGAACGCGTATTAATTAAGCTGTGTTAACAGTCAGTGAGTGCTTAAGCTCATGATGGTGATGATTACTTCATTATTCACTTTCGCTAAGTCCAGTGCCTTTCACAGACTAACATCCTGCAGCTGATTCACAGAGCCTTCCTTGACTCTGTCATTATTTTTCCCAGGATGAAACTGAATTCCGAGATAAATTATCTCCAATCAACATTAGTTTGAATTACAGTTTGGATGAATCCACCTTTAAAGAAGGCCTGGAAGTGAGACCAATATTGAACCACTACAGGGACAATGTTGTTACTGAACAGGTAGGTCCTTGACGATCTTCGTATTCTCAGTCAGGCCCTGGGCATAGCTTCTGTGACCTTAAGATGGAAGGTAGTCCCTTTTGTCTCATTCCTGTCCACAAATATATAACATTTGGGAGATTTTTCTAACAGGTTTCCTGAAACACTGCATCGTTGTGTTTTCAGAAACCCATCCCCTTGTGCAACCAAGATTTAATATGTTCAAAATGTGGCTGTAATGGAAGCAATACAGTCTGCAATTCTCAAAACATTGCCAGACTCACATTCTTTACAGACATTTCAGAATGAATTGGAATCGGGCTATTATGTAAACTGGCCTCTATAGGGAGGTCACTGCTGAACATGGGGCTTCTAGCTGGGTAGAATCATGCCTAGTGAAACGAAAGCTTTGCTTTAATTTATGGAATCGTTCATAATTTTCAAGAAAAAGGATGTGATTCCGGTTTTCCCAGATTATTCCTGATATGTTCTTGCACAACACAGGCTCACATCCTGGTGGACTGTGGTGACGACAACATGTGCGTTCCTGACTTGAAGCTGTCAGCCAGACCGTAAGTTTAAATAAATAAACTTGTACATTTATCTAATGGAATACAGGTGTTTACTTAAAGCTCTTCTGGAGAAAGTATACACTTTCAACTCCTACAAAAAATACACTGCGTGAAAGTCTTGAGCGTGGCTACACTTTGCGTTAGCCTGTGGTTTGGGTCAGTTCTTGGTCGTTGGTGTCAAGTGGCCACCCTAAGGTTTTGCACGAGCTGTTTCATCTTTCAGCAGAAGTGAAAGAAAAGGTTTTGTTCAAAGTAAATTCATCTATGGGGTGATTCAGGTTGTATTTACTTGTCTCAGTTCTGTGGGCAAAGAATTCAGAGACAGGCTGGTTCCATCAACACCTTAGCCAAAACTTTTTATGCAGCACCCCATGACTCAAAGGCATCCTCAAAATTGTCAACACAAAACCAACTTTAATTTGCTGGGGGGAAATGGAATGGCACTCTATGGAGTAAAGCAGAAGGTGTCACAAAATCCAATCAGAATCAGAGGACTTCCCAGTTGCCTGTAGTGGCGAGTCACCATCCCATAATTGTGTTGCATTATAATATGTAAAGAAATGAAATGAAGATATGAGCTATCTATGATGGGACAAAACAAATTCATGCTCCTTCACCCAACCCCCCACCCCCAGGACCTGTCTCACTGCCAATGTTTGGAATCCACTTGATATCTCTCAAGGAGACTTTCTCCAAACTTCACAAGTTAGCCAGGGTCAAAAGTGAAATAGGCATTTCCAGATGTTGGTTCCATTTGAAGTTTGGAGTGAATTAAATTTCTTCAAAATACTTCACAATCCTTAATCAGCTATTTGTGATCTTTTATCTGCTACTTTCTTCCCTCTCATTGTACATTTTGCATTACACGTCTCCCACTCAGAGTTTTTAAACTGCATCTCTCTCTTCCCCCCCACCCCCCCCCACCCCCGCCATGGCTCATCTTACTTCCTGCTGGGTGTTTCCAGGGATGTGCAGAAGCTGCTCATTCTGGCTTGTGAGCCAAGTGTTAAATTTTCTAGAATTTTTGCTGGCAAATTATTAAGTATGTCAGTAGCTTGACATTGACCATAGTGGGAGGATTCATACCACTGGAATCAGCAAATGTTGCAAATGGTGTGGGGTGTGCTTTTTGAGACCTGGTTGTTAACCATTGACCAGCACATCATTGGATGTTTTCCGGTCCTTCCCAGCCAGACCGGGTTCTCTTGATTCTTCTCAACTCGCCTACATGGCCATCCATCTTCTTTTTGCCTCAGTCTTGCACTTCCACATCTTTCGTCCTTTCCTCTCTGGTAAGTCCTTAACTAAAATACCCATGAATCCAGCGAGTATCTAATGATCCCTGTTAAACTGCATTTCTAGAGATAAGCATCAGGTCATCGTTGGAGATGAAAATCATGTTATGCTCATAATCAATGCAAGAAATGAAGGTGAAGGAGCCTATGAAGCAGAACTCTTGGTGATGATACCAGAAGAGGCAGATTATGTCGGGATTGAGCGCAGCAACAAGGTAATGCCTACTAATTATTTGAAGTAGTAAAGTGCTAGGTATATTTTGGAAGTCAAATCAATGTTGAGGAGAACCATCTTAGCTGAGCGTGTCTTTCTAAAAATAAGAAAACAAAATGGTACTTTACTTGTTAATCATGATTGCAGTCAGCCAGGAAGGGGGATGGTCTTTCTTGGCCACACATGCAAAGATTCATTGGCCAAAGTTTGAGAGCCGTAGCAAGGAAGAGAATACAATTGCTGAAAGAAGCAGCTTACCCATGGATGGATTTCTCAGCTAAATTCACAAGCTCACGCCTACCCTCACTGGCTGTTTTCAGGCCTTTGTTTTGAGTTCCTTTAAGTTTCCAGCAGGTCCCAGGAGGTCTGGTTCTCATTACAGCTTATGGAGGAAGGTCCAGCCAATCCCGACTGAGCACTGATAACAACCCAGACAGGCCCTGGGAAGGAAACACGGTCATTTTTCTTTCTTCATGGTCCACCTTTTCGGGACTGGGTCCAAGAAAAGCCACGTCTTCGTCATTTGCCAGTCCCGCAATGCCACTATTTATTAAACTGACGCGGATGCTTTTTATAGTCTTTCCTTCCTTGTCAGAACATGAATCTTCCCACTCAGAGTATCCAAAGGTTCTGTTGTGTTTATGGTCGCTTGGTCTAAGATACATTGTAGAATAATGGAGAGAGTCCCTCATTTTTAGAAATATGTGGACTCACAATGAAGGGCAGAGACCAAGGTGAATATTCTTTCATAGTCACCCCTCATTCAGAGCTAGGCACAGTGGGTGCTCCTTAGCAACTTGCTGGCGGATTTGTTCTTTTAAACTATAATTTATTAAATTCATGCGAGTTTCCAAATGCTGCCTATTCTGAGGAGTTTGAAGATGCTAATGCTTAAATAATTTAATGAAAAATAATTCCTCTAAAGAGAGCTTAACAAACTGTTGTGATATTGGTATTTTATAGGCATTGAAAAACATTGAGAATATAAAATTCTCTATTCACACCTCTAGTCTCATGTTTTATATTTTGGTTAAACTATCTTGCTAGTAAAAAATAAATCCAGGAGGGTAATAATCATGTATCTTTAACAGTCATAAAGTCATTATAAGTTTTTGAAAAGACATTCATAGAAAAATATTACCTACAAATACTTCCATGGAGATAATGCATAAACAAATCAAAAAATGGGCTCAAGTATGTCATTTTTCAATGTTCCAGGGCTCCACTCATTTTTATTCCAATTCCTTTCATGCCACTCCTCCTCTGACTACGTCAAACAGAGCAGCTATTCTAAAATGTTTTCCTTTTAGAAAAATATCCAGTTTACTGTTCACTTTGTTGAGAGGAAAACTTGGATAGCATTCATTTATCGCTTCTGTCTTTGGCTGTAAACATTACAAAAGACATTATCCATAATCTCTAATGAGTCCTTAACTGTTCTTCTTCCAGCTCCATCTTTGAATTTTACATTACTAAGCCACATTCTAATTTCTTCTTTGTTTTTAAGCAGTTTGAGATTTGTGTATTTTTTTATTTAAACTAAGTTCAAGTATTTTTAAAACAATTTTTTATCAGGAGGAAAAGTATTGGGATTATCTGATTGTAAGTTTTGCTATCTTTTGTTGAAAACACTGATCTTTTAAAAAATGTAGACAGTGGCCCGGCTGGTGTGGCTCAGTGGTTGAGCATCAACCCACGAAGTCAAGGTTTGATTCCAGTCAGGGCACATGCCTAGGTTGCAAGCTTGATCCCCAGTAGGGGGAGTGCAGGAGGCAGCCAATTGATGGTTCTCTCTCATCATTGATGTTTCTGTCTCTCTCTCTCCCTCTCCCTTCCTCTCTGAAATCAATAAAAACATATTTTTAAAATGTAGATGGTGATCATCTCTTTCTCTGGACACCTTAACTGAGCCAACCTTTATCCTTCCCTTTGGTGACCTTCTAAATTTTTCTAGAAATAAAGACCTATGTCAGTAGTTCCCAACGTGGGGCACATGCCCCACAGGGGGCAATTTGATTTTTAAGAGGGGAAACTTGAGAATGAGTTATTAACAGTGAATTTTTTGCATTTCTTATGGCTCTAGGGGCCTCATATACAGTATATAAATATACATTGTGACATATTTATGCATTTCAGTTTTTTTTTTATATGTTTTGAAACTTCATTTGCTATTTTTCATATCACTTCATATTATTATTTTAACAATTTCTTAGTGATTTCTTACTCAGTACTTCAACTGTCCTTTCGTTCTTTTTTCTCTTTCATGGGTGTCATGTTCTTTGGAAGCTTGTTTAGACCAAGATAATGGCCTTTTGGGTTTCCTCCATGTGTATAGTTCACTTTTTGAATAATAAGAATTATATGTCATGGGGGGGGGGGGCATTAGGATTTTAGAGATACTTAGGTGGGGCATGGCCAAAAAAAGGTTGGGAACCACTGACTTATGTGCTTTATCTTTTATTATTATTGCATTAGTAAATTATATGTAACATAAAATTTATTATTTGTAACTGTACAGTTCAGTGACATAAAGTGCATTTACACTGTTGTACAACCATCAGTACCATCCATCCATAGAAGAACTCTCATTTTGCAAAGCTGAAACTCTGTACCCATCAAACACTAACTCTGAATTCCCCCTCTCTCCAGGCCCTGTAACCACCATTCAACTTTCTATCTAGGAATTTGGCGATTCTAGGTTCCTCATGTACTCCCCTTCACTCCTCTGCCTCACAGTCAGCGTGTCCAGAACTAGAATTTTCATCTTCCACACTCACGTTCCTCCTCTTCCCCTCCATTTCCTATCTCCGAGAATGGCACCAGAATGCACCTCATTTCTGAAGCCTGAGTTGTTCTGAAATATCTCCAGTCCACAGCCTCTCTCTATCTAACTGCCACTGTCACTGCCTTCATGCAGACTGGAATAATTTTTTCCTGAGCATACTGTAACATCTCCTAATTCATGACCCCATCTCCCTGCCTCCTGCAAAGGAAGCCCTCTTTCTATGATGCAAATTGACCACGTCATTCTCTAGCTTAAAACCCTCACTAGCTCCCCATTGCTTTTAAGATAAAGTCCAGATCCTTGAGATGACTAACAAGGCCCTTAATTATATCACCTCTAAATTATATACTTCTTCAGCCACATCTTTCCTTTACCTCACACCCTAAATTCCAGCAGGACAGAATTTCTTTTCAGTTCCTGTGATAGCCCTGCATGCTCTCAC
This sequence comes from Eptesicus fuscus, assembly GCF_027574615.1. Taxonomy (NCBI): domain Eukaryota; kingdom Metazoa; phylum Chordata; class Mammalia; order Chiroptera; family Vespertilionidae; genus Eptesicus; species Eptesicus fuscus. Next base: position 94,351,209 of record NC_072477.1, read on the forward strand.
CAGAGAGCTTGTCCCTGCAGTTCCTTCTCTCTGACACACTGACTACTTCCTCCTCCCCTTTATCCAGCTTACTTCTTTCTAGTCATTCTTTTTTTAAATTTAATTTAATTTTATTATTTAAGGTATTACAAATAGTAGTACATATATCTCCTTTTTTCCCCCCCCATGACCTCCCCCCGGCCTCCCCTACCACCACTCCCCATGCCCCGCACTTGCCCTCGTTCCCCGTCCCCAGTGTCTTGCATCTGTTGGTTGTGCTTATATGCATGCATACAAGTCCTTCGGTTGATCTCTTCACCCCACCCCCCCACCTCCGACCCTCCCCTACCTTAGGCCTCAGTTTACTAACGACTGAGACTGCTAAAATTTATTTTGCAATTGCTATGGGCTGGGCACTGCTCTAAGCTCCGCATATTTTATTTATTTATTTATTTATTTTTTATAATGCTTTAAGTTATAGCATGATTTTTCTCTGGTTCTAGAACTACCTTTAATATTTTTAGGTAAGTATTTATCAACCAATGTGGGTTATAATCAAATTATTATTATGATTATGAATATCCAAATTTTTCATTAGTGAAAATTTGTTCATATATATTCATCTAAATTTCTCCAATGTACTATAATTCTTAGTTAAAAGGCCAAATTTATTGTAGTTTTAATAAATCCCACATTATTACAATTCAAATGGGCTTAATATTATCAATTGTAATCTTAATGGGGAATAAAAAAGATAAAAATTATGAATGTGTGGCTTTTGAAATGAATATAGTATGCTATTGGTCTGGTGTGGAAATGGATCGAAATACATTTACTTAATCCTCATGACAGCTTTATAGAGAAATGGCAAGGCTCTCATCACCTCCATTGTATACTAGTAGATAAGGAGAAATTCAGTAACACGCAGAAAGTTACATAGCTATTCTGTAGCGGAGCCAAGATCGAAACCTCTGCTGTTAGGTGCAGGCCCCGTGCTTAATCACTGCTCCCTTTTCTGGTTGCTTAAATCTATGCGCATGTCCTCCTCTATCACTACCAATTTCTTCTACCATAAACTTAGCAAACTGTATTGTGTTTCCATTTCTTGTTGCAATTGCTTGTGATCACTTACTGCATTTGTAATAACTGGAAATTCAGTGAGGGTATGTGTCTATAAATAACAGTAAATATTTTCAGTGAATGAATAAATGCATGAATGATACCCTTAGAGCTATAAATGGATTAGAACAAGAGTGTTCCTGGAACAGCGGAGGAAAATAATCTAGAAATATCTAGAAAAACAATTATTGTTTCTCTCACTCAGAGGAAATAAAGGTTAAAAAAAGAAAGAGGGTGATGGTCTGTGGAGAGGAAATAACTTTGATTGATGTGGAAAAGCTATTTCTAGAAAGCTGGAAAAATGTATATATAACTTTTAACCTTTAGATAAGATAAAAATATTTACTATAGGAACTGAATCCTTGAATTATATTCAGGGGATGCATGGGCATTTTTTAAAGCTTTTGCTGTGTTTCTTTTTTGTTTTCAGGACTGAGTTAATCTCAACACAAAACATCTCTGTATGACTTGAGTTAGTTATGAATTCTTAAGGTTGAATAGATGCTAAAGGTATCTTTCAGGATAGAGACTATTACCAGCTTTTTAAAAATATGTTTTGATGAAGGGATTAAGGAAAAAAAAAAACCTCACAAATGACAGTATGGTGATTACCTGAGGGAAAGTGTGGTGGGGGAAGGAGAGGGTAAAGGGGGGATAAATGGTGATGAAAGGAGACTTGACTTGGGGTGGTAAACACACAGTACAATATACAGATGATGTATTATAGAATTGTATCCCTCAACTTTGTGTAATTTTATTATCCAATGTCACTCCAATAAATTCAATTAAAAAAAGAAAATATGTTTCTTACTTCTATCAGAAACTGACGTGTCATTCATTCATATTTAGAAAGAACACGTATTAAATGATGCCTCCAAATACGAGTGATTCACTCCTTTCTCATTGCTTGGGACAGACTTTCAATGGATGCTCTAGGAAGAGAATTACCAGGGTGATTAAGGAGGAGGACTTTATAGTTAGTTGTGTGTTTGTCTGTTTCATTGAAGGCTCTTCCTTAGCAAAGAGTGTGAGCTACTTTCACTGTTATCTCCCAACACCATCTCCCTTTCGCCAAACACTGTTCTAGGCACTGGGAATAAGACAGATACAAAGCCCCCTTCTTCCCGATGCTTATTTTCTCAAAGCATGTGACCTACCTACAGAATTCTTTATCTAGATATCTGGGATTTGTTTGGCTTTTCTTTGTTTTGGTTTTAAATCTTGTGGGGTTTTTTTTCTCAATAAAGTGGAAAAGATGGAATAGAGGGTAGTTTCTGAAACTTTTACTTGGAAATTCACATTACTTCTTTACATGAAATTTCAATACAGCTAAAAGATGGATAAACGGCCCTCATATTCAGAACACTCGTCCATGGACCTCTCAGGGGGCACAAATCCCCAAAAGGTTGCTCCTTTGTAAATGTCCTCATCTTGTAAGCTTATCTTTGGGAATGAGGATTATAGGCTTTTTGTGAGTTTTTTTTAAAGTTTAATTTTTATTTTCCAGTTATAGTTCACTTTCAATATTATTTTGTATTGGCTTCAGGTGTACAGTATAGTGGTTAGGTAATCATATACTTTACATAGTGTTCCCCCTCGATATTTCCAGTACCAAACCGGCACCATACTTAGTTACTGAAATATTATTGACTCTATTCCCTATGCTGTACTTTACATCCCCTTGACTATTTTGTAACTATCAATTTGTACTTCTTAATCCCTTCACCTCTTTATCACAGGTGATATATTAATAGCACTTACCAAGTTTGATGGAGTTATGGGTAAACACGTTGGTCGCTATCACCAATGGCAGAGCATGGCCATACGGACATTAGGTTTTGAAATATGGTAAGGGCTCAGGGTAGAGAACAAGGTGTGGATTTCTAGGCAGCTGGGAGTAACATGAGGACACAGGTGGAGCTGTGAGCAGACAGCACGAGTTCAAAGATAAACCTTTCCTTTCCCCTCTTCCCTGGTGTAACCTTGAGACCTTCTCCAACATAGTTCTAAGCATCTCTTCCAACCTGACATTCTGTACATTCTAATCAGAATAGGATGCATGGGGAAGAAGGGAGACAGGGAGCGCTGGGTCAACACAAAAGTGTTCTCTTTCCATCTTAAGTGTTTAAGATTGAACTAAGATTGATTGTGTAATCTCAAAATGGGACCATGATGTGTAGAAATTTGTGTTCAAAGCAGTTCTCCTGCAAATGGTCATTGAGTCCTATGATCATGTATACTGCCATTTCATTTTTGCAAGAATAAATTAGCTGTGTTGAATTATCTGTGATCTTCATGGCCCTAATTTAATATTAACAGTGAAAATAATTTCTAGAATATTTCTATAAATACTATAGGGAGCTTTTTTTTTTTTTGCAAGGAAACACAATAGTTGGGTTTACCAATCTAAAAACTTTCTAAAATTAAACTTCAATCTTGTTTCTCAAGTTTTTCTTCTGAGTTGGTCACAAATTAATTCTTGGGCACAGCTGCCCCCACAGGTGTTTGAAATCAAGAGGAGCTTCCCACCCCCAGCGTTGCTTTTGTGACAGGATGTAATTTATACTGCCCTTGAATCCACCCCGGTGTTCTCTCTGTTGTAGGGATTCCGACCACTGAGCTGTGAGTACAAGATGGAAAATGTAACCAGAATGGTGGTGTGCGACCTTGGGAATCCGATGGTGGCTGGAACAAATGTAAGAGAAAACCAGAAGCACTTACTGATATCTGTCTAATTGAATTTTAAAAGGAACTAATGGAAAGCTCCCCAATTAGCACTCAGCAATCTAGAACATAGCAATTAAAACAAATTAGGCAGGAAATTACCAGACCAGGGCAGTGGGATTTAGCATTATAACCAACACAGAGTGGATAATCTAAGGTTAAAAACACAAAAGGTTAATACTTTTGTGTGCTTTCTCTTTGGACATCACTCTTACACATCTTTTAGTCACAACAAGTCTATAAATACTATTTTTTGTTTACTACAGATTTTTTGTTGTCTTTTTTTTTGGATTTACTATAACTTTTTCTTGAATTAAAAAACAAATACAATATAATTATTTAAGAATAACAATTAAAAATTTTAGCAAAGGTGTTTAAATTTTTATTTCTAATATACCTCCCATATGAATATAATTCACAGTACTTTCATATTAAAATATTATAATAATTCAGCTTTTAAATCAGCTTTACTAGGTATTACTTGAATAACTAGTATCTTACTTGAAGAATAATATATTTTAGCTGAAGAATAATACAGAAAAATGTAGCAAGAAAAAGAAAGGGTTAATAATGATCTGTAACATGCTCATGAAATAATGAGTTGGTTTATTTCCTCTTCTCTTCCTCCTCCCCTGGCCCTCACCACTCCTCCTCCTCTTCTTCTTTCTTCTCTTCCTTCACCAGCTTCTTCTCCTTCTTTTTTTTTTTTTCCTTCTTTGTTTCCAGATTTAGGAACTTCCCATTCAGTATTACTTGTGGACAAAACATTTATTTTATACAATTACTGTTTACATGTACTCATAGGAACTTCTTGTAATAAATATCACAGTGGAAATAATTATTATTTGAAGTCATATATCAGAAAAATATTCTGAAATCTGCAAATACTACGTAATTAAATGTTACATAAACTAAACGTATACATTCCTCTATTTTAAATTAAATGTTTATGATGATCAATGGAATGGTTTGTTTGAAAAAAAAATTACAATTACATAGATTTGTATTAGGACAACTTCCAGAATTATATTCCAAAGAGACCTAATCTCTTGAGGTAAGCCTTTAAATAAGAGTTCTGTGGTCACTGCTGAATGCCATATCCTCTGGGACAATCAGGTGCATGTTTGCATTTTAAAGCTACTGAGAAGTACTGCAGTAAATAAACCACTCAGCCCAGAGTTTCACACATGTGTTTGAGCCTTTGAAACTTTCTATCAAGAAATACATATTCCCACCCTGGCTGGTGTGGCTCAGTTATTTGGAGAGTCGTCCTGTACACCAAAAGGTTGCAGACTCGATTCCCGGGCAGGGCACACACCCAGGTTTCGGGTTTGTTCCCAGTCAGGGTTCGTAAGGGAGGCAACCGATTTATGTTTCTCTTTCACATCACTGTTTCCTCTCTCCCTCTCCCCTCCTCTCTCTCTAAAATCAGTTAGAAAAACATAACGTCAGGTGAGGATTAAAAAAAAATTTTTTTAAGAAAACACAAAAAAAAGCAAATACCTATTCCCAATTTATACTTTAGGACTTTAGGATATTGTGCAAAAAAATATTTTTGCTTTTTCACATTATAATAAACACTGTATCATTGATACTGGGTAATTTTTAAAAAGGTACTAAGCTATATAGTCTAGTAAGCTCACTTCCTGGTTAAAAAAAAAGTAAATATTTAAATGAAAAATCAACTTTTATAAGCTAACATAATTGGATGACCCTCTGTGTTATAAACCCATTACTGGGTGGTTTTTCAATGCTGTCGCATTTAATTTTCACAACAACCAACTGCTTTATGAGTCAGGTACTTCTCCTATGTTATGGATGAGAAAACTGAGACTCAAGAGAAGTCAAATGAATTGCCCAAAGTCACACAGGTAATGAAGGACAGACCCAAGATTTGAACCAGGCCTGTCTGCAAAATTGTGATGAGTACTTGGGTGAAAACTAATGGGCAACAGATGAGATACTTAAACGAGGCCATGGAAGACAGAATGGAAATTTAAGCTGAGATATTAGAACATTTTTCTTTAGAATTCTTTTCTCTGGAAGCTAATAAATCCTTTTGCTAATTTTCAACCACAATCCAACCACCTAATTTGATATGAAGAGTTCTCCCTAAGGCCAAAGAGAAATGAATTGACGTGGTGGCAATGATGTTAGCATCTATAGATGACTGGGCACTAATTCCATTTTTCAGTATTAAAAGTATTAAATCTAGACCAGAGGTAATCTAAACTCATCAATAACTAAGAATAATCATGGAACAGAAACTGGCCACCAGTGACATTCAAAGTGGAAGGTAAAATGACAGTGTGGTCTTAACCACAAATGTGTTTATGTGAAACCATGTCAATCCATTTTATCAGCAAGTAATCTTTAGAAGTCAAGGAAGTAAATTTTTTCTATTCATTTATCTCTGAGGTCTATAGTGGAAGAAACCTAATAGCTTTCTTATCTCACTCTTTAATGCCCTTAAGCACATCCAATTTTATTGCATTCTGTTTTGTTATAAAACATTTTGATTTACTTACCTCATTTTGTACTTTAAAAAGAATACTCTCGTGGGCTGTAGTAAAATTCCAAAGGTAAAAGCAGTCCTAAATATTAAAAAACATCATAATAGTTTTCAAGCAACTTTATGTTTTAATTTAACAAACTATTCAAGGCAGTATTCAGAAGTGTTACTTCTGATTTATAAGTAGTAATGTCATTTTCATAGAATAGCTACAGTAATAGAAAATATTTACATACCAATGAGATTCATAAAAATTTGCAAAATCTTTTAAACAGGAAAACAAGAAAATAGTGGTTCAACAAAGACTTCTTAGAATCAATGCCCAGAGATCTGGTGTTAGATTCCACTTAAGAACACATGTATCTTTTACTGATATGAATTTGTCACACCTTTTATCTTCACCCGACACTGAATTGTTCTATAATGAAGACCAACATTAGGTAGACTTCATCACAATATAGTAAGATCCCCATCACTGGAAGTGTACAAACAATGGCACACTCTTTCTCATCATTCTTTTTTTATGAGAAACTAGAGGCCCAATGCACGAAATGTGTGCAAGAGTAGACCTTTGCAGTCCCGGCTTTGTCCGGAAAATCATCTGGACAGTCGTTCTGCTGTACAGCAGTTCGGTCAATTTGCACATTATGCTTTTTTTATTATTATAGATAACCAGTTTTATTGCCACTCCTTGTAGATGCCTGACTAAGCTAGAATCTGACAATATCAAGATGAAAGTATACAACCCCCATTCAATAAGAAACTCAAAATTAGCGATACGATAGGTTGAATGATAGGAGAGTAGCAAAGATAGAGGAAATAAAAAAAAAGATTTCTGCCTGATCCGGCCTATGGGATCAGAGGATGTATTGCAGGAGGCATCTCTTATCCTGAGTTTTGAAACGTGAGCAGGAGTTCTCCAAGTAGAGAAAGCAGGGAAAGGCATACAAGGTTTCCAAAGAAAGAAGAGCATGTGGCAAAGGCCCAGAGGTCTGACAGAAAATTGCACACTTGGAATATTAAAGGTATTCATCATGGTTGGGACATAAGGATGCATAGGCTTAATAATTAGACACACTTGGGTTTAAATCCCAACTGCCATTTATCAGCTGTGATGCCTCGGGCAAGGCACACTGAAGCCGGAGAATACCTATTTGCAGGCATGTTTGGAGCAATGCCATGATGTGATATAAACCACTAGTGGCTTTACACTAGGGCAGTGCCAGGCTTGTAGCACATTCAGTAAGGGCTAGAAAAATGGTGATTTATGATAAAAGTGACAATTTATTATTAGTTCATGTTATTACTGCGTCATATTAACCTGAATTTTTAATGGTTTGATTCTCATAGTGTAATGTAGTGTAGACAGATTCTGGAGTCAGCTTGAAGGGATTTCAATTCCAGCTCTGGAGTTTATTTGCTCTGCACCTGGAGCAAGTCACTTAATCTCTCTCCTCCTCAGATTGCTGCTTGATTGCAAAATGTCAACAATCACAGTCCCTACCTCACGGACTGGTTGCTGTGATTTCATGAAACAATGCATGTTAGGGTTAGTATAGTTCATGGGAGAGGCATTACTATCATTCTATGTCTTAGCTATTGTTTTTCCCTCATTTATATTATCACTGGACTTACTTTTCTCCAAGTTTAAAAATCTGTTTTCAAATTATAAAAATAATAAGAGGGTTTTAAAACTTTTGAAAATACAGATGGAAAAATAACCCACACATTTATAACTTTAACATAGCATAGTATATTGTTTGGTATATTTTCTTACAATACATCCTCACTCCTCTACAATAACTTTTCCATTGATAGACTTTTAAAACCATAGCTGAAACACATTATACCTACAACATTGTAATCTTTTTTATTTATTGATCATCATAATGTCATAAGCATTTTTCACATTGTTGCATAAGCTTCATAGCCATGATTTCAAAGACTACATAAATGTCCATCATAAAATAGAATCACAGTTTTCTAAATCACTCACCTCGTATATTTAGGTTGTTTTTAATTTGGCACACAACAAGGTGTCAGGAGAAGAGTTAGTATGGGGCTAAAATGAAGAGAGGAAACCAAAATGTGTAAGGACTGGCATTGTCTGGGCCCTACTGTCTCAATTGCATGGCTTCCTTTCAGCTCTCAGCCATCCAGGATAAAAGCTGAAAAAGGAACAGCAATACAGAGTGGTGTTTTGCAGGATAACTTTAAAATATTTTATGCTGTGTATAAGGTTCCTCCCATGTAATAACATAGTGTGTTGTATGGGTGTGTGTGTGTTTGTTTGTTTTTAAATTTAGTATTCACTGGGCCTCCGATTTGCAGTTCCACGTCTTGAGAAAACAAACGTGAGCATTAACTTCGATCTTCAAATCAGAAGGTTAGACCTTTAAATGCCTAACACTCAATATTAAAATGATACACAGTGAAATGAATGCTACTTGTCAAGCTCCTTCATCTTAAAAGTTCATCTGAAATTTGAACCCAGACTTTCACAGCCCATTTTTCCTTTGTTTATCTCAGTTCTTTCAATGTTTTTGGTTCTGAAAAAGAGATTGCATTCTGTAGTCCAAGTTATGAGAGTAAAATTTTGTCCTGGGCACCTTCCACCTCCCTTCACCTCCAGTTTTCCTCATTCTGATGCACATCCTTCTACCACTTCCACCCCCTCCACATCCCTACCATGCTCTCACATGGGGGTTAACTAATCCCTAAGAACAAAATTTCTGCAAAAAAGCATAGATTTTACATTAGAAATCTTGAAATCTTCTAACTTTTCAAGAATGAATGAGTCTCTCTCTGATGGTTCAATATGAGCACCAAGGCAAGATGCAGATAAGATCATACATAGGGTGGGGCAAAAATAGGTTTACAGTTGTGAGTACATGAAACACGGAGATTTTTCCTTGAATTATTATTTATGAATTCTTGTGCTGTATTATTTTCCATACAAACAATTATAAACCTACTCTCCCCCCCCCCCGCCCCCCGGTATTCGAAGGGCATAGCCTTCTCTTGAAACTCTGAGCTGAGTCATACATAGCTTCCCCCTTTTTCTAAGACTAATCCTGCTCAGGAATTCAAGTGTGACTGTATCCTTTCACCATCTATTCTGTTTGCTTCTTCATGGCCGAAAATATTTCATGAGTAGGAAGACCCGTAGAGAGCAGTGTTCATGAGGGCCAGGAGTCCCAACTGTGGATTGCAACCCATTATCCAGCAATGGAATCCATTTATTGACTATAGACTCGTATTAAAAGAAAAGGCAATTGATGAAATATAATACATCAGAGTCCTATTCACAAAACATCCCTTTCAGATAAATATAAATATATAGTGAGATATCCTGGGAGATGTGTGTGTGTGTATATATATATATATATATATATATATATATATATATACACACACATACATACACACATAATGTGATCTGCAATTTTAAAAGTTTGAAAGACACTGATGTGGACAGCACATACAGGCCTTTCATAGTTATTTATAACTTGCCCAGCACATTCTAATATGAACATCAGTATCTACAATTTCATTCTCAAATACTAGTGTGCATCATGGATAATCTCTAAATGTACCTTCTGTCCTGCAAGAGGGTGTCATTGAAGTGTGAGGATTTTTAGAAAAATTATTTTGCACAATGGATTATTTTTAATAGCTACTTAATTAGAAGTGTAAGATTAAAAAAAAAAGATATAAACTCTATAAGTATATAGGCAATTTCAAAAATCTGCAACCTATGTCACAGACCATATTCCCCAAGTTTTGTTCTACATTTCCAGGGAGAAGGGTTTTTGATATCCTTTTCTGACCTTAATTGGGTCTTTTAAATTTTAACTTAAATATTTTCTGCTGAATCTTAATTTTTTAATTTTTTTAATCCAAATTAGTGATGGGATATAGGTAGAATGAATTATTCTTCATTGTACCAAAAGCTTATTGAATCACTTTTTTAAAAAACCTATATAAATATATATTTCCCAAGAGGCTTAGCTATTCATAAGTATTTTCACTTGGGTAATTGGTTAATATTTGTAAGATTTCAGGGAAAAAACAACAACAAGGAAAGGGTGCTCCATAGTGGAGGACACCGTCACTCCAGGCAGCAGGCCAGTGTCCAGTTCTCACCATCATTGTCTGTGGCATTGATCCTGTGGTGGCATGTAGCTTTGTGTCACTCGGGGGAAAGTTACACCTTTCATAAAACATGCAGCCTTTATTTAAAAAAAAAAAAAGTCTGTTACAAAGGCGCAAAGCAAATTCCTTGACCTTTCCCATGACCTTTGACCGCAGTTATGGATAATAGAATAGATGCGATTTGCAGTTCACTCGGGGAGCAGAGGGCACCAGTAATGTTCTCTGCCTTCCCCGGTTCCACCCTGTAGATCAGGGGTGGGGAACCTTTTTCTGCCAAGGGCCATTTGGATATTTATAACATCATTTGCGGGCTACACAAAATTATCAACTTAAAAATTAGCCTGCTATATTTGGTCAAACATTTAATTAACTTATCCCTGATGCCTTGGCAGGGTCAGACTGAATGATATCACAGACCTCATATGGCCTGCAGGCCAGCGTTCCCACCCCTGCGTAGATCATCATTGAAATACTGAATTAGATGATAATGTGCTGAATTTGATGGAAAGTAGAAACAATCACATTCTTAACATCCCCCTTCATCTAACATTATGACTATTCCATCCTTATATGCTATAAAACTTATGACTATTTTAACATTATTTTTAAAAATATAAAAATGTGAAAATGCAAAAAGAACTGGGGAGCCTACATACAGCATCAATTCCAAAAACATACATTATAGTGATAAAAGCATTTGAGAATACTTTTAGTTCTCAAATACAAAAGCATTTGAGAAGTGAGCATTTATCTGCATGCGTTTCTGGCAGGCTCCAAAGATGTAAATAAGTATTTAATGGATGGTTTGTGTCCAGTTTAAAAGCGTTTAAACCCAAACTAAACGAAACCAAATGCTCTGAACTCTAAAGCTTTTGTCCATATTGACCACTGTTACCCACATTTAATGCCCGTTTTCACAAATAGAGCCCAAAAGAAAACTGGGATTTACAAATTAACAAACTTAAAATATTTTGTGTTACCAAATGCTTGCATTAAAGGGTGTCTCCATGCCCGGGCACTGTGTGACATGTAAACATTTTCCTCTCTGTGTAGAGTGGGTCTCAGAGAGCAATTCCCATGCACGAACACATCTTTGTGATCATCGTTGCTGTGGCTCCCTCAGTAATGGTGAAATGAGCATTGTATTGCCTTTGCTGATATTCCAAAGACCACAGAAAGCATAGAGGGATTGCTAGAAAATAGGCCACAGTAAAGAAAAAGAAAATTGCATTGAAATAAAAGGTAAAAAACATCTTTATCCTTGATGCATGACAGAGGGCGTAGTCATGGAGAGGAAATTCAGCATTCCTTGCGTAGAACTAGCACTGACAGTTTAAGTAGGTCAGCATCCAGGGCAGTGGCAAATTGCTTGTTTGAATATAGCAGTTATATTAGTGAGGGAGGTTTCCTTCCAGGAAAGAGGTCAAAGAAGTATCTAAGTTATATATCAAGTCTGGTACCTTTCTCGCCGGGAGTTTTGTTGACATCACTGGTTGCAATACCAAGTGTCATGTCAAGCTTGTGTGGCAGGATGAATCTGATTAGCCAACCAGGTCTAGCCTCGGAGTCTGCCTTTGCTTTTGTTAAATTTCAAAACTGCCTCTGTAAGCCTCATATTGGATTCCTGTCCCAAGATTATTTCAGTGCTTAACATATATTTATATTTTCAGGGTGTTGTGAATAATGGAAATCGTGTTATTTGAACCTCTTAGAAAGAAAATACAATAGAATTATGGAATAACTTAAATGACACGTTCCCCCTATAATTCTAATTTCCACTTCCACAAAATGGTAATGAACTAGAAAATAGAACAAAGTCTAGTTAATCTGTGGAACAAGTAGACTTAAATTTCCAAACTAATGCATTCCCATAATGGGTTTGGATCCACGATGTCTGCAACAAGTGGAGTTTGCTTAATGACTTCTTATTGGTTAGTAATTCAGAATCCTGCCTTTAAAAAAAGCAAGCAAGAAAGAAATGTTTTAGTTGACTGATCCTCCCCAGATGTGGTAATAGTAAAATGGCCTGGAAACCGGTGTTCAAACTTGGGTGAACAAGTCCCCCAAGGCTCATCACAAGCTTAGCAGTGATTCCCATTACAGGAAATGAGCCTGACATTTGCCTGTTTATGTCTTTTATGTGTGTTTGTAGTTTAAGTTGCCTTATCAGTATATACAATCGAACAGGACTTTTACAAAGCAATGTGGGAACAATTCTATCTTCTCCTTTGAAAGCAGACTTTTATCCTGTCTTTTCCAGCTCCCCCATTTAGAAAGCTTCAAAAGCTAAACAAAACATACCCATTACCTTCATTGCAGAGTTAGAGCCTGTCCATTGAATCTGTGAGATTCCGTGGGAAGAAGAGGTGCTTACTCTTCCTAATGAGACCCGAATATAATCATGGCCTGTTAGTGGCGGTATGGCCACCTCTCAGTTTGCTACAAGCTGCATAGTCCTTTGGGATATGAGGGTGACTTCGATGAAAGCACAGGACAATAAATGCATCCAAAGCTCAGCTACTGGGTCAAGCCTCTTGAGACGCATTTCATCTTCCTTACAGTACTGGCTGCTTAACACAAGTTTCTTTGGGGGAAAGTCTCACTTCTCCAGTAATTATTTTGGCATAGTTAAATTTTATGTCTACTTATATTTGCTGGAGAGAAAGAAAGAGCAAACTTGGAAATCATTTTGCCGCTGTGCAAAGAAATATTATTAAGCATGTACCTTCCATCTTGAGATTCTTTTTTTAAAAAATTTATTGATTGACTTTAAGAGAGAGAGAAACATCCATTTGTTGTTCTACTTACTTATGCATTCATTGGTTGATTCTTGTACGTGTGCTGACCTGGGATCAAATCCACAACCTTGGTATATCAGGACAATGCTCTAACCAACTGAGCTACCTGGCCAGGGTCTCAGCTTGAGATTCCTGATGCATCTGACAAACATCCATGTCATCTGCTCATTGCCTCTGCATGAACTGCCCAACTTCTCTGATCTCCCTTCTTCACCCTACTGGCCAAGCCTCTGCTCACCCCAACCCCCACCCTAGTGGGTCAGTGAGCAGGCAGTGGATGCCAACTTATTTTAATATTACTTAAGAAATAAACCCACACGGAAGATAAATTTGCTGCCCAAACAATGCATGGTATGATGCATTCCAGAGTCAAATGCAAATGCTTTTTCCATTATGTGTAGCTTTTAGATTATTCTTGCCAGTCCTCCTTTTTATGAGCATGGAAAACAGAAGTTGACTGTGCTGTCCTTTTTCATTTGATGGGCAATGAATATGATGCTCAGGGAAGTTAAGGAATGTGTCCAAGTTAGATGCTGGAAAATGAACTCAGCTCACTGCCTTTTGGGTTTAGCCATTGAATCAGAAAAAAGATTAGCTTCTCTAGATCCCAACTGTGCTTTCTGATAAGATGTCTCCTCATGGAAAGTTATATTCATTACTTTTGATCATAATGGATCTTAGCATTTCCATATATAAATGGTTATGATTTTGTAGAATGGATATGCCATTGTTTTCTGAATGATCATGTTGGTAATGTGTGTTGCTCAAGTGATATACAGAATGTATTTTGTGATCATATGTTATAGTAACATGTCTGAGAAAATATATTTAAATTATATGTCATTGTGTTTTAGTTCCAACAAGGACAATCCAGACAGCAATCTTGTGAGCCTGCAAATCAACATCACTGCTGTAGCTCAAGTAGAAATAAGAGGGTAAGTAATAAACAAAGCATTGTAGTAGTTACACTACATGTAATAATAGCTTTCTGTATATGAGAGTGATGATAAAATACCAGTAAAAACTGTATGGAATTTTCCTAATGCATTCAAGATCACAGTTCACTTTGGTATAAATTTTCATTCTTTTCTGCCCATTATTAGCCTTCCATTGCAAAGTAGAGTAAACCCTGTATGGTAATTAAGTCTGAAGACATCAAAACAAGGGCTCACTTTATTCCTCAAACTGACAGTTTAATAATCAAACTATAAAAGCTGGTGGTAAGAAGACAGATAAAATGGACAACCGTTGTGACTGCCTGAAAGTCTCACTTCTCGAGTAATTATTTTGGCAGAGTGAAAATTCAGCCTCACCATACCACATCTTGAGTTTAAGAAATGGCTAACTCTGAGATGTGAGGGCTGATGGGATATACATTTTAAAGCTTTTTCATTCTGTCCTATTCTTTGAAGAAGGTGCCAATAAGCCATCAATTGGGAGACAGGAGGAAAGTGGTCAAGTAAAAGGCTTGAAATAACTACCATCTGGGAAATTTATCCTGTGGGGAAAAAAGAAGTCAGAAATGGACTGCATGTAGTTCTTATTTTGTACAAGCGTGGACATCATTACTTTTATTTTAATTCTTATTTCTTCAGAACAACCAGTTGGCTAAAAAATATCAACTGGTTTTGGGGCTGAATTGTCACTGGGACTCCAGCAATCCCAGTTCCCTTTTCCTTTTCCATAGGTCTGAGTGGTTCCCATTCCTCCACAATGGCAACTACAGATTTCTGCACCCAGAGCCTTTGTCACCTGGCTTTTTCTTACTCTTCCCCCTGCTGCTCTCAAGGAAGGGGGTGTCTACCTGCTATCCCGGCACCTCTGAGACTCCACCTAGTGGGTTAGAGAATAATAATGCTTAACGTTTATTGATACTTCCGTGTGTTACCCCACCATGTTAGGACATCTGAATGTGTACTAGTGTCCTTGCTGTACAACCAAGGGAGTTTGGGCACAGGAGTTAAAGGCTGCACAGCTAGGAAGTGGGGGCTGGAATGTGAGTACAGGCAGCCTGTGCTAAGTGCATGCTTATAAATGTCAGCTATGCAACCTATGAGATGGAGTTTCTTGAACATTATCTACACAAAATCTCATCTTATGTATGCTTTTGTGTGTTTTTTCCATTCAAATGAATGTTTTTGACATTCACCCACTTTTAGTCCATGTGCCTATAGTTCATTCATTTTGACTGCAGAAGAGAATAATGTAAAACTATACCATAACTTATTTATCCATTCTACTCTTGATGAATACTTGGGGGTTTTCTTGTTTTATTTACTTGCTTTTTTTATAAACTTTCTTGTATATATTTTCTGACTATCAGAATAGTTTATGCTCCAATGTGGAATTTTAGGATCAGAGAATATACAATGTTCCCATTGCTTCACATTATTACTATTATTGTTATTATTATTTTCCTCACCCTTTGATCTGTTTATTGATTTTTAGAGAGAGGGAGAAGGAGAGAGAGAGAAAGAGAAAAATATTGAGGTGAGAGAGAAACACTGATTGGCTGTCTCCCATAGGCACCCAGGCTGGGGATTGAACCTGCTTGGTTTCTGATTACCATGAGATTCATATATAACAAGCGATGTTTGTAGTGATCCATTATAAGTTGATAGCTGTTTAAGTTCAAACACATTCTAAAACTACCATAGTTTTTACTCCTCCACATTTATTTTTTTAATTTATCTTTATTGTTGAAATTATTACAAATGTCCCCCTTTTTCCCCATTGACCCCATTCATCCTGACCCCAACCACCTCCCAGGCCTTTACATATGCATAACACATTAATGTTTCTGACATCATATTTTACAGTGTGTGTGTGTGTGTGTGTGTGAGATTGGATTTTAAACCAAACTTTCTGAGGAAGAAGCACACTTAGTCATGATTATTGTTCTCTTTATATATTATGGGACTCAACTTAAAACTTTGTTAGTGACTTTGGCATATATGTTCATGAGAAATATAGATCTGTAGTTTTCTTTTCTTACAATATCTTTTTCTGATTTTGGTATCGGGGGGATGCCAGTTTTGTAAAATGAGTTGGAATGATTTCTCCATCTGCTCTATTTTCTGAAAGAGTTTGTGTAGAATTTGTATTATTTTTTTCATAAATATTTGGTAAAAATCACCAGGCAAGCCATGTGAGTCTGGAGTATTTTGTTTTTTGTTTGTTTGTTTGTTTGGCTTTTTGATTTTGCAGGAAGGTTTTAACAATTAAATTGCATTCTTTGATATAAAGCTATTTATATTCTCTGTTTCTACTTGAGTGAGCTTTGGTAGTCTTTCAAGGAATTTGTCTATTTCATCTAAGTTGTTACATGTTTTCACATGAAGTTGTTCATAATCTCTCATTTTCCTTTTACTATCTGCAGGAAGGATTTCTAATGATGGCTCCTCATCATTCCCAATATTGGCGATTTGTATCTTCTACCTTTTTCCCCAGATCAGTCTGGCTAAAGTTTAGTGGTCTTTTCAAAGCACCAATTTTTTTGTTCATTGATTTTTAAAAAAATTTTTGCTTTTGTTTTCTATTCCATTGGTTTCTGCTTTTATTGTTATTATTTCCTTCCTTCTGCTCATTTTGGGTTGGGGTTTCTCTTTTTTTTTTCTCCTTCCTCTATGTAGAAATTAGATCATTGATGGGAGACCTGTCTTCTTTTCTTACATAAGCATTTTGTGATGTAAATTTCCCTGCTTTAGTAGCATGCATAAGTGTTGATATGTTGGTTTTTCATTGCGAATTCACTTCTAAGTATTTTCTAATTTCCTTTGTGATTTCCTCAAACTTATGAGTTGACTCATAGGAAGTGACCTGTTTGATTTACAGATATTTGGAACTAATCTATTTTATTTTTGTGAATTTCTAGTTTAATTCCCCCATTCCTCTCTTGATAAGAAAAACACTATCTTTTAAATCAGAAAAGAAAACAGAAGCATTATTATCTATGATCTTTAAAAAAAATTGTAACTAGTATATATATAATTTTTTTCCTCTTTCTTTAAATTTAGCTTATCTTTGTTTTGCTAACTGCCGGAGCCTGCCGGCATCAGTCAAACAGTACCTGCAAGGGGGGTGAGGATGAGAAATGACAGCCAGAAACAGGATGGGATCGGGCGGATGGAAGCACTTCCCGCTTGCCATCCCGAGTTTATTTTTCTCCACACTTTTATACAGGGCCAGTTACATTCCATACATTACATCATTCCTATAATGTGGTAAGCATAATTATACCCCTTTGTTTCAGGTTTCCTACTGACCTTTACACAAAGCTCCTTATCTTGGCTAAGATCCTAACGGCTATACCTATACACACACCTCTGAGGCCACCTAAATTCCTTTCCATCCTATAATCTAGCCATGCTTCTTGCTGAAGGATAATTATGCTTATACATTAACTGTGCTTAAAGGTTAACTAAGCTTTAGGGGGCAGAATGTGTGATTACTAAACTATTGTGCTTAGGGGTCTTAAGCCTAAGGGGGGCAGGATGTATGACTAACCTTGGGAACAGGCAGGCCACTTTGTGAAACCTGCCCTTTCAGGACTTTGTCAACTAAGGTCGCTCCCAACAACTCCCCCTTCTAAAAAGTTAAACAGGTTGGGCTTTTAATTTTAGTTCATGTAGCCCAGTGTGCAGTGCAAGAATGCCTTTACCTACTCTACACATTAAGATAGAAAATAAGCAAAACAGCATTAGAACTAAACCTCCTAATCCAGAAATTCCTAAAGCTAAATGCTGAAAATCTCCTACAGAGGGAACAGTCTTAAGAAATTGATCAAGAAAATTTCTAGCGGTGTCACTGGCATCAAAATGCAAGGGTCCTGTTTTTTGTTTCTTGTAAAACTTGAATCTCTTTATGCAAAGCTAATAAGTCTAAAGAATCATTCGCACAATGCCATATGCCTTCTAAGTGGTTCTTCACTCTATTCCAGGTACGCACACTCTCATTATATTTCTTAGACGTAACACAGATCCAACTATATTCTGCGTGACACTCCAATCTAGATCTTATTTGGAGACTCCGTACCTTTTCTCCTAGGTACAGTACCATGTCATGTAAAGCATTCAGTTTCTCCTCTATTTTCCTATCAATATTTTCCTGAGTACCCAATGCCTGGGAAATATTTTTAGACAAGTTATTAACAAAATGCTCTGTTTGCACTTGCTGAGTTAACGCCACCGCTGCTGCGGTAGCAGAGGCAATCAAGGTGATGAGGGCTGTGATACCTGCTATCAGCAAGCCAGTGAATCTCCTTGGCCTGGATAGTGCCCCTGTGATCTCATGCCAAACCTGTAACGCCTTGTCTGAATACCAGGGGCCAGTGAGATTGACAGACACCATTACAGAGGATGGTCGGTGTACCACAGCAACTTGTTTCCCATTTTCTAAATTCTTGACACAGTTGGTCAAATTG
Source organism: Eptesicus fuscus (assembly GCF_027574615.1). NCBI lineage: Eukaryota > Metazoa > Chordata > Mammalia > Chiroptera > Vespertilionidae > Eptesicus > Eptesicus fuscus. Next base: position 94,369,918 of record NC_072477.1, read on the forward strand.
CACTGGACACACTGTAACTGGTATCTATTTCCAGAAAATGTGATATGAATCCTTCCTACTAATAGAGCATAAGGTTCAGGCACACAGGCAATAACAGGTCTTTCTTCAGGCAGATTAGTATAAAGTAATGACTCTGGTCCAAGGCGAGACGTGTCCTTATTATCTTTCTGAACCAGAGGAGTATCCATACTTGCTCCTAACTTCCATAACCCATATTGGAATTTCCCATTACTTAATCCCCATATTCCCTTATACATTCCCAGTTCTAAGGAGTCTGTCCTGTTGGGTTGAGACCAGTCATAAATGGAAAAATTAGTTCCTGGGAGTACGTACTGTACTGCCTGAGTACCATGACAGCGTTTCCATGGCACAGCGTACTTGGCAGTCAGGGATTCTTTTTCACAAGGGGGCAAGTCTTGGGGTGGAGTGATGTTGATTACCTTTCCCTTCTTTCCGCTCAGTCCTTTAAGAAACACCATCCAGCGGGAGATGCCATTGCTACAGAGTCCATTTGTAGACATCCCGTTACATCACCCTCTAATGACAAACAAATAGGCATTCCATTCCCTTGTCCAAAATAGTTAAAACCCACATGTAGTTCTGGTCGTATATGTCCATTAGAAGGCATCCCCAGGGTGTGAGTGTCATTCACATATACCGGAACAGACGGTCCGCCCCATTCAGCTGGATGAAGTAAAGGAGGGTCAGGAACGTAGGCCCAGTGGATGTCTCCTGAGACACCCGGTACTTGGCAGCTTAGGATAGCCATCATCGCCAGGAACATTGAGACTCCTGTCTTTGGAGTAGAAGTCTGTATCAGCATCTGTTCTGCTTCAACCGCCAACTTCTTCACCTGTCCCCAGGTGGGCACCGCCGCTGTCCGCGTCATCTGAGCCAGGTTGTAGGGTCTCTCTTGGAGAGTCAGTTGTCGAACTCCCTTGACCAGCTCGCCCATCTCCTGCGAAGCGCACAAGCCTCTCCGGAAGCCACCTCACACTTTCGGCATCCTGGGGGAAAACACAAACATGCCCTCGTCCCCAAATGAGCACGGGGTCTGGTCCATGCCATTGTCCAGTTAAAGGGTCCTTCCACCTGACCTGAGCATAGGTGGATGCAGTTCCTGTATTCCAGAAACGCTGTGCAGCTGATCGCCCATGCACATCCAAAATTAAAAAATTAAGAATAAATAGAGTATGATGTAATTAAGTTCTGTGGTGTCAGGGGATATAACTCCCCCCTTTTTATTTTTTGTAATTGTAGCTTCAGAGTGCTATTAGCTCTTTATACTATCCCCTGTCCTTGGGGATTGTATGGAATTCCTGTTTTATGGGTAATACCCAGCTTCTGGCAAAACTGTTGAAAACTTTTTCCAGTATAGCCTGTGCCATTGTCGGTTTTAATACATTTGGGCTGTCCCATAACTGCAAAAACACTTTAAGCAGTGGGCTATACAGTGCTTACTTGCTTCACCAGTCTGAGCTGTGGCCATAATACAGCCAGAAAAAGTATCCACAGTGACATGTCCATACTTTACCTGCCCCAAACTGGAGATATGAGTCACATTCATTTGCCACAAATGATTAGCTTTTAGTCCCCTTGGGTTAATCCCATAATGAGGCACTGATTGAGTAGTAGAACAATTTGTACATCGTTTGACTATTTGTCTGGCAGCTTCCCTGGTAATTTTAAATTGCTGCCTGAGACTATTACTATTTTGATGATGCAGCGCATGAGATTGCTCAGCCAATTGTTCCTGGGTATACAATATTATTCTAGTCGCAATGTCTACCTGTTCATTCCCTTTTGATAACGGTCCAGGCAGTCCAGTATGAGCTCTGAGATGACCAAAGAAACATGGCTGGATGCGCTGCTGTAGGGCGCGCTGTATGTCTCTAAACATGCTTTGTACTATGGAATTAGTTGTCCTAATAAAGGGAACAGTTTCGATTACTTCCATTGCTCTTACTACATACTGACTGTCTGAATACAGGTTAAATGCCTGATTTGGAACACATTGTAACACTGCTAAGATGGCACACAGTTCTACTACTTGCGCAGGTGTATAGGTAGTTTGAAAAGTTGTCACTTCACCCTGAATACTGTAGGCTGCATTACCGTTAGATGAACCATCAGTAAAAATCAACAAAGCCTCTGTAATAGGTTCTTTTTGTACTATTTTAGGAAATACAAAAGCATGCTGGCTTGCAAACTGCAAAGGTTTATTGTGAGGGTAATGATTATCTGTTTGACCAGGGTAATTAGTCATAGCCGCTCCCCAGTTGTCACTATGTTGTAACAACCAATCTACTTGCTGTTTGGAGTAAGGAAGACAGATATACGGCGGCTCACGTCCAATTAATTTGCAAGCTTCAGTCCTTACCATGTGGATAAGAGTAGCTACTTGATCATAATAAGGTGTAAGTACTTTTGCAGGCGATACAGGCAGGTGAATCCATAATAAAGGACCTTCCTGCCATAATACTGCCGTGGGGGGGTGTTGAGTAGCAAGAATGTAAGCTCCCCATGGCTGAGAATAGTCTAAATATGAAACCTGCTGTTGACCAATAGCTGTTTCTACTATCTGTAAAGCCTGTCTGGCTTCTTCTGATAGCTCTCTGCGAGAGTTAGGATTAGAATCTCCCTTGAGGACTTCAAAAAGAGGCTTAAGCTGTCCTGTGGTGATTTTAAGATAAGGTCTTAGCCAATTAATGTCTCCTAGCAGTTTCTGAAAATCATTAAGTGTTTTTAACCCATCCTTTCTTAGCTGTATTTTCTGAGGGGTAATACAATTCTGATGTAAAGTATATCCCAAGTAAGAGAAAGGAGACTGTCTCTGTACTTTCTCAGGGGCAATGACCAGTCCCTTTTCTTTAAGCCCTTTTTGTAGTTGAGCATATGCAGCTAGCAATATGCCTTCATTCTGATAAGCTAACAGAATATCATCCATATTATGTATAATATAAACTTGAGGAAATTTCTTTCTAGTACTAACAAGAGCTTGAGCAACAAACTTTTGACATAACATGGGACTATTGGCCATCCCTTGGGGGAGAACGAGCCAATGATATCTCCTCATAGGTTCCTGAAAGTTAGTGGATGGTATACTAAAAGCAAATCTTTTACAATCTTGAGGTGCTAGGGGAATAGTATAAAAACAGTCCTTCAGATCAAGAATTATTTTGTAAGTACCTGCTGGAATGGTAGAAGGAGAGGGAAGTCTTGGTTGTAAGGCTCCCATAAGTTCCATTGTCCCATTAACCTTTCTTAAATCCTATAGTAAGCTCCACTTTCCTGATTTTTTTCTTAATGACAAATATGGGAGAATTCCAGGGGGAGTTAGAGGGTGTTATATGGCCTTTGTCTAGCTGTTCCTACACCAGCTGCTCAGCGGCCTGTATCTTTTCAGATGCTAGGGGCTATTGATCAACCCACACTGGATCATCTGATTTCCATTGAATCGGATCTGCATGGGTTGCAGGATAATCAAAGGCCCCCCCTAAAAATACCCTAACCCTGCTCTAAGAGGTCTGGGCTCTGGCATGATTGGTTCTATTCTTCCTTGGCCCTCTTTTCCTAACCCCTGGCCTGGCAGCAGTCCTTGATTAAACATTTGCTTTGTTACTGGGGTGCTGGGACTAGAAATATAAACTCCCATTTCTTGCATGACATCTCTACCCCATAAGTTCACAGGGAGCTTAGGAATAATGTATGGTTGAAATATTCCCCTGTGACCTTCATTATCCTGCCAATGTAATTGATTACTACTTTGTTCAGGACTAGCAGCTTGGCCAATGCCTTGAAGCTGTGTAAGAGCAGGCTGCTTTGGCCAGGATAAAGGCCGTTGTTCTTGGGTAATAACCGAAACATCTGCTCCGGTATCCAGTACCCCTGTTACTTTTCTTCCATTTACTGTAAGTGTTAACTCTGGGCGTTGAGCCTTAATAGCTTGAACCCAGTATAAGTCAGAGGACCTGAAACCCTCTGTCCCTCTCTGGGTGCTAGTGGCTGTATGACCTGCCCTGGCATAAGGCAATAGAATTAATTGAGCAATCCTTTGTCCGGATTGTATCACAGAAATAGTAGATGGTGAATGAGTCATGATTTTTATTTCTCCTGTATAGTGTTCATCTATGACTCCAGGTGCTATGAATAAACCCTTTATGGTAGAGCTACTGCGTCCCAGAATTAGTTCCATAGTACCCGGAGGCAAAGGCCCACGAACCCCTGTAGGCAGAGCCTGTACTCCCATTTCAGGTGTTAATACTGTGTAGGAGGCGGCACGGAGGTCCAGTCCTGCGCTCCCTGAGGTTGCTCTGTATAAGTCCTGAACGGATTTCCCTGTTGTTGGCTGGGTCCGCTCTGCAGTGCCCCAAAGCATTGTTGAGGGGCCTGGAGCTGGCCCCACCTCCCGTTTCCCTGCTGGGGAGGCAGCATGTTCCCTTGAATATCTTTCTTAGATTTGCATTCTTTGGCCCAGTGATTTCCTCTTTTACACCTGGGACACAAACCTGGCTGTCTGGAATTCCCTTGCCTCTGAGGGTACTGTTTAACTTGATGGCCCATTTGTCCACATCCAAAACAACTTCCCTTTGGACCGGGAGTATTACGACTCCCTGCCTTTCCTTGTTGGAAGAGGACATCCTTTAAAGTTTTTCCTTGGAGTGCTGCGGCTATAGTTAAGCCTTGAACATAGGATGGTCCTATGTCTGAGCACAACCGGATGTAATCTGATAAATTCCCTTTCTTCCTAAAAGGTCTTATCGCAGCCTGGCAGGCCGTGTTAGCATTCTCAAATGCCAGTTGTTTCACCAGTAACATTCCTGATTCTCGATCACCAATGAGCCGTCCTGCTGTTTGCAGCAGGCGGGATACAAAATCCAGAAAAGGCTCACCAGGTCCTTGCCTGATTTTAGATAAATCCTCTGTTTGCCTTCCTGTAGAAGGCAATTTTCTCCATGCCTTAGTGGCAGCTGCATTGACCTGAGCATAAGCCCCAGGAGGAAACTGAAGTTGACCGTTCAATCCTCCATAAGGTCCTTCTCCTGCTAGCATCTCAAAAATAAAAGGAATATTTTGGCCTCTGTTTATTTCTGCTGTAGCTTGACACTGTCCTATAAATTCTGATTTCCACAACAGATAACCTCCTCCTCCCAAGCAAGCTCTTGCCATGTTCTTCCAGTCATTAGGAGACAGAGCATCCGTAGCTAAAGTGTCCAGCAGCGCCTCAGTGAAAGGTGCTGTTGGCCCATACTGGGAACAAGCTACTTTAAGTTCCTTTAGTTGTTTAAATGGAATGGGAGAGTGATATCTCTGCATTTGCCCCTGACCATCTGGCCGTTCCAGTATGGGAGACGCCATATGAAATCCTCCTGTGTCCTCATCCTTTTCTGCTGCTCTCTGCAACGTCTGCTGCAGAGGGGAATTGAAACCCAGCTTGCTAGGTCCCCAGGATAGCTCTTTATTTTCTGGCGGAGGGACCCGTATTGGGCGCGGTTCCCCTTCGTCCGGTTTTTCTACTTTCAGGACGGAGGGCTCCTGAGGCGTTCCTCTGCCAGAGGAAGGTGTAGGACATCTACTTTGCAGCTTAATTGTTTTTTCCTCAGGTGGTGACATTAGCTCACAATTCTTTGGCTTGGAGGCCAGTCGTTAACAGTTCCTCCTTAATTCCTCTAAGTCCCTCTTTCATTTCTACTATCTCCTCTCCCAATTCCTCTGAACAGTTTAGCCGTGTTAATTCCCTTTTTATCTCAGCTAATTCCTCCTCAATTTTCTCCGAACGACTGGGGGCTGGCTCAGTTACTGTTGCTGACACCCTCAGAAAGAAGAGCCAACCGTGATCATTATCATGATAATGAGCGGCTGCATCTTCTAAAGCCTCTTCTTCCTCGGGAGGGAGAAGATCCCGAGGCTCTTTCTGTGCCAGCAGCACCTCCTGCTCCTTATTCTCTGATTTTCAGTGAGGGTTTCCAGGCAGCGGCCGTTCTGGCGGTGCTGAAGGCTCAGGAGGTTTATTAAGCCCCTCAGGAAGGGATAACTTTCCTAGGCTGGGGCAAGAAAGGTTCTTGTCTTTTAAAGACAGCCTCTCTAGACTAGGACATGATGGACTTCTTTGCCTCATTCCCTCATTCCACCTTTTCCCTTCATGGTGGGGGTCAAGACAATCCCAAATAAGACTCCACAAAGAAAATGTATCCACAGGCACCTTCTTCGGGCCACGAGCAGAATAATAATCTTGTATTCTCTTTCCAATCCTAATCCAAGTCTCAAGAGTCACAGTCCCTTCTTCTGGAAACCAAGGACAAACTTCTACCACAAAAGCCAGAAAGCGCTCAAGCTGTTTATGCCCTACCCTAGTTCCCCGAGCGCGAAGCATAGTTTCAAGCACATGCACAAACAACTCTTTGCTATTACCTTGTCCCGTAATTTATCTCTCCCGACTATAAACTCACTGCTCCACTTACCTTACTCGGTGCACCTCCTTCTTAAATTGCAGTGTCCTTCACCGTTTCCCCCTATATCAGGTCTCCTGTCCGGGCGCCAGAAAATGCGCCAGGAAATGCCGGAGCCTGCCGGCATCAGTCCAACAGTACCTGCAAGGGTTGTGAGGATGAGAAATGACAGCCAGAGAACAGGATGGGATCGGGAGGACGGAAGCACTTCCCGCTTGCCATCCCGAGTTTATTTTTCTCCACACTTTTATACAGGGCCAGTTACATTCCATACATTACATCATTCCTATAATGTGGTAAGCATAATTATACCCCTTTGTTTCAGGTTTCCTACTGACCTTTACACAAAGCTCCTTATCTTGGCTAAGATCCTAACGGCTATACCTATACATACACCTCTGACGCCACCTAAATTCCTTTCCATCCTATAATCTAGCCATGCTTCTTGCTGAAGGATAATTACGCTTATACATTAACTATGCTTAAAGGTTAACTAAGCTTTAGGGGGCAGAATGTGTGATTACTAAACTATTGTGCTTAGGGGTCTCTAAGCCTAAGGGGGGCAGGATGTATGATGACTAACCTTGGGAACAGGCAGGCCACTTTGTGAAACCTGCCCTCTCAGGACTTTGTCAACTGAGGTCGCTCCCGACAGCTAACCAAAAATAAATTGAAACTGTTTTATTCCAAAATAAATTTTAAATTTGGAACTGCTTTTATTTCTTAAGTACAAGGAAGCTAAGGGATTAATGTAACTATTTTCACATATTCATTTTGCGAGATTAATATTTTTAAATGTATTTCTGTCATCACTTATTGCACTAATGTTTCTAAGTAAAAAATGTAGAAATGTTTCTATTCATTTTGCCAATAATCAAAACAGATCATTAAAATCGGGTTTTTCATATGGGTGCCAATTATTTTAATTGCTTAATGTTCAACATTTGACCATATTTTTTTTCTCTAAGTTAGTGTTAAAGTTCTTTTTTAGTCATTTTACAAAATGAAACTCTTTTCTCCAAATACTCAGCAAAAAACATTAGTTCTAATGTTTAATTCTTAAAAATAGTCACTGTGTTGAAAATCTTCTATGTTTGGTCCTCGGGAAAATCTAATTTTCTTTTTGGCCAATGATCTTTATTCCAGTGTATGTTATCATGCACTGTCTCTAAAAGTTCTTTTCAAAAGTTTAGCATTGTTTTGTAATTTAAAAAATAAACTCAAATGGATTTATTTTGGGGGTAGGAAAAACATTGAGACTTGTTTCATTTGTTTCAAAGCTAGGTAATGTCAACACCGTCTTTAAGCAGCTGTACATGTCACCTGTTGGCACAAAGGATTAATTTAGCATAGTTATGTAAGAAGTACACTTGGTCCCAAGAAGCAGCACCACATATATTAAGATCTCGAAGAAGAATAAAATTTTACCTTTTATAAAATAATCAGGATTGAATGGGTTTGTATTAAGAGAGCCTACAATCATGAATAACTATTTTCTGCATAGATATTGTCTACAGCAGGTAGAGCCAACATTGTTCCATGAATGATAGTCTTTGCTATTTTGGACAAATATTGCTGAAAACAGGCATATGAAAATTGGGTCATGCCATACTACTGCATTATCAGATTTTAACTTCCTGATAGCATATAGATTTTAAATTATCAAAAATCTAATTCATTCCTCTCCCTCAAAGCTCTTCCCAATGTCCTGTGTTACCACTGAGGACCCTAATTTCCTTATTGCTCGAGGGTCTCTGTGAGTAATGGACTATCCTGCCTCTTAGAATGTGAGGCTATTAAGTAAGGGTTGTTGGATTACTGCACTGGCTGTTCTCCTAGGTTAATTAATGACATTCTTTCTCCCTTCCTTCTAAAAAAATAATAACTTTGAAAACATTGAGCAATGCGTCCCTTATTTAGTTGGGGTCTTTAGAGAGCCATTCTTGGCCATGCTTTCCCCACGTTTGGGAAGGTCTTCAGAGGGTGGATATGTGAATTTTGTGAGTCATACTTTTTAAATGATTTTGCCATATCCTGTGATAGGTTTCTTTATAGATTTTTATTTGATTTTGTTATAGAAATGGGCCGGGAACTTTCTTTTTAAGTTGTGTTTACTAAAACCGCTGCAGCCCAGTGGCCCCTGTGGTGCTCTGTATATTGGAAATAGAGTGGCTGGTGCTGAGCAAACCTGAGCTCTAATCTTCACCTGCAATTAAGTTCCTACTTCTCTAGCCATCAGTTTTTATTTCATTTATAAAGTGAGGGATTTTGATCACAATGTCTCCATAATACTGGCCCCATATCTAACTGTATGATTCTGTGGTCCTAAGTATTCACGACCAATCCTTTAGGACTAATGATCATAAAAACAAAACAAAGCAAAAGTTTTCCTAGAGCCTCACAATGGATGTAGGCATGATGGAATTAACTCTGTTGTTGCCAAGCTAAAAAGCCTAAGAGTGAAATAAAGCTTTGGGTGGTGAGGTCATCAAGACCATGTGGGAATGGAAGCCCAAGGGCTCTGGACTTCCCTCTAGTGAAAGAAACCTGTCATCTTCTAGACTCCTTTCTTTACCAAGTTCCCTATGTTTGATCGAAACAGGATTTAATCAAATTAAGTAGGTAAAGGACTCATGGCATAACAACAAACCACTCTAAGAGTGGAGAATGTTGAGGTATCTGCCCAGCAAGGCTGTGCCCTGCACTTTTTATTTAATAATTACACCTTAAGAACGAATGCAAAATACTTTACAATTTAGTACATTTCTGTGGTTTTCAGTTTTAAAAACATACTTATACCCTCCCCTAGAAGACAGTGCCCCCAAATTAACTTTGACCAAAAGCATTTGAGACGTTTTCCAATTATTTGTGGTGTGCAACCCAGAAAGTTTATCATCACAATTTCCCAGATGAGGAAATAGAGACACACAGACATTAAATTATTTGCCCTTGGTTCAGAATTTAACCCAATAAAGTGTACTTTCTGCTTTAGAAAGAGGTTGCCAGAGGGAAGGAAAAAAGATAACGTTCGAAGTTGCTGGAGGCTGTGTTAATTACCGGATATCTTTAAAAGGGCATTTAAGACATCTGATTGCCAAAAGACAAGATGAATTTACTTTCAGCTGAAAGTGGGGAAAGTCTTTTAAATATATCTTTAGCTGCAAATTACTAGAAAGCATTGTGGGTTTTCTAAGAATTATCTTTTTTGAGATTGTGTGAAAATAATCATGTGGTGTATAATCAGCTTTTAATAAAGAATAGCGCCATGTACTGCATTTCATTCATCCACTGCTCACTCTCAAGGTGTAAGTTGCAGGCAATAATACCTAGCTGTCGAGTTAATATCCTACTTACATGATTTACACCATTTAAGTTACCCTTGAGTTATCTATAAAACAACTTTAGAATATGAACAGGCTTTATTTTGTTTTGGCTCCAAGCCTGGCCTTTTGAGAGGTATGGCTGAATTAAATAGGAAGCCAAAGAAATCTAAGAAAGAGGAATATACAAGTGGTTATTTTTCTATTATGAAGTATTTCACTGGACATTTAATACCCACAAAAAATTCTAGATTTTTATTCACGCAAAACAGTCCTATTTCTTTATATGGCTGAAAGTAGGAATTGTATATCCCATACACATGCACACAGGCACACACACACTCACACTTACACAGGATCTAATATATATATATATATATATATATATATATATATATATGCTAAACTATCCATCTCAAGAGATGAGATGAGATGCTGTAATATAGCCAATCTCTGAGCTAGAGACTGGTAATTTAGAGCGTGTGGTGGATGTTTCAGACCCTTCACCATTCTGATAGCTATTTTGCTGAACATCACTTTCAATACTGTTTTCCTTATGGGCAATGTCTATTCAAAAATTGAGAGCCACTTTCTCCTGGCACTGTGGTACTGACACTAGTGAACCATTCTTTACATGTGCCGTCATCAGCAGTTAATGTAACATTCCATGTTTCAGAGTCTCCCACCCTCCGCAGATTGTTCTGCCCATTCATAACTGGGAACCGGAAGAGGAACCCCGCAAAGAGGAAGGAGTTGGACCATTGGTGGAACATATTTATGAGGTAGCTGTTGTCTGGTGAAGCTGTGCTAAGGGTTTATTCATATGCTCTTGACTAATAAATGCTTCATAGTCTTTTAAAAGACAACAAATCTGAGCTTCAAATACTGCCCAGATTTGTGCTATTCTGCTATCATATTTCAATGGAGGGGGTGGGAGAGTGTCTTAAGACACTTGCTTGTAGTGGTGAGAGTCATTATATAGGGAAAAGCATTTTATCTTGTTACTGATCTTCTTTGTTAAATGGTCTTTATTTTCTTTCTTTTTAATGTTTAGACAGCCTAAGCATAAGACTAACTAGCTCCCTAGACTTTATTTCACTTATTCTTACATTTTCAGATATCCTTAAAACCCACCCACATCCTAAACTGAAGGTCACCAACCAAAGGTACCAGACAGAGGAACTTTTATGTATTATTCACTATTATACCAAAAAATGTGTAAATAATATAGTATATGATGGATGGATGGTGGATAGATAAGAGTAATTTTACTGTTCATTGATAAGCCCAATTAGACACGAATAACTTATTCTGAGATTTGATGTAGTCTGCTGATTAGTAAAATGTTTTCCAGAAGCGAGCCAGTGGCTCATGAGTAAACCTGGTCATCTTTTCTCACTTCAAATGTCAGATAGTGAATAGGAAGAAGCTTTGTTGATATAGCATCTGAAACATTTACATTTTTTACAATTAAAAGCCAAGATATAGTAAATGATTAGTTTAGTAGTTGTTCACTTTTTTATTTTTTTAAATAAAGTTAATGCTCTCAGTGGAGAGTAGTTATTCTTATTCATTTTCAAGGGACCAGAAGTTGAATTTTGGTAAAAATGATATTCCAAGCCATTATCCATTTGAGGTTTCTTCTTTATTAAAAAATATATTTTTATTGATTTCAGAGAGGAAACAACAAGGAGAGAGAGATAGAAACATTAATGATGGGAGAGAATCATTGATCGGCTACCTCCTGAAAGCCCCCAGCTGGGGACCAAGCCTGCAACCCAGGCATGTGCCCTGACCTGGAATCGAACCACGACTGCCTGGTTAATCGGTGGGCGCTCAGAGGTTTCTGCTTGATTAATGCCCCCTTTCCTATGTAACCTATGCCACTGGTCTAATAATTCTGACTATGACTTTCGTTTCAAACTCCACTCTCTACCCTTAACAATAAAGCCATTTTAAAACTGATGAGCTGTTTACACAGATGGGGACGAGGCATCAACTCCTGTGCAGTGTGGACAGGAGCGCCTCTGTCATCTGCCCAGCCTGTGGTTCAGAAGCAGAAACCCTGTCCAAAGCTGTGCCTTAAGCTCTCTGGATAGCACAAGGATAACACGGTCCCCAAGGCCACTGGGATTAACAACTTCACTGGGGGGCGAGGGGGAGGGACTGGGTGGGAGGAAGATGTCAAATCATTTATTAAACCTTCTGTGCACTAGTTTCTGCTTACGAGTGGTGAAGCTATAAAGTTTGAAAACATATTCAAATTCAGTCATTCTCAGGGCAGGCCTGCTTCTAATCGTAACATAAATGGATCATAAAATTTTAGGGTAATAATCAGTAGCGCCAAAAGAAATCATCGAATGCTTCTTACATGTCTCGAAATACTAGTATACTGTTATCAATGCATGCTACATGGTTTTGGTAACACGAACTAAATGGGCCACCTAATAAAGAAAACCGATTATAAATTATTTTACTGACCACAATTGTCAGAACTGTGAAAACACATACACCCACAGGTCCCCGCTAACTTTGAATTTTTAAGACCACAATGAATATGAACATACTTAGTGTTTTTGGTAAGCTGTTTTGTGACCTGTGAGTCCAGGATTCTTTTGCTTAAAATGTTCATCTCTTTATGAGATGTGGCCTTCGTTCCCCGAGATTTGCTTATTAAGACAGAAGGAGCTCAGCTTTGAAATGCGCACTGGAAGTGAACTGCGGTGCGCCCGCCCGGGTCTTTGGCATTTGATGGATAGCCATGTTTCCAGAAGGTGAAAGGGAGTGCATCACATATGGTTGCAATTGACAAGTCAGTAGTCAGGAAAGAAGCGATTTCAGTGTCAAGAAAGGATAACTGGGTTTTGAAAGCTTATAATTCAAATGGCACTTCTAACACTGCGATTAAATTAATATAAATTTAAGGTAAGCATCACACTGATCGGACATGGTTAACGGGGTCTTTGCAGAGGAAATCTGCTCGGAGCGCCTCACCGATTGAAGAGTCTGCCCTAAGCACCAGCACATCTTACTTCCAGAGCTCCTCTTGCTTTTAGAGACTCTCTTTCCTATTTTTCACAGTCGAGTCCAGATGACGTAAAACCAAAAGTCATGCTTTCCAGAATGGGCACAGACCGTGTGGAGTTTGAGTTCCTCCTCCTGCCTGTGTTGTATCATAACATAACGTGTTCCTTGCTTGCAGTTGCACAATATTGGACCGAGTACCATCAGTGACACCCTTCTGGAGGTGGGCTGGCCATTCTCTGCCCGGGATGAGTTTCTTCTTTATATTTTTCATATTCAAACTTTGGGACCTCTACGATGTCAAACAAACCCAGATATCAACCCACAGGATATAAAGGTAGGAGCCTGGTCTTACCTACAGATTTCTTTATTGTTTGTTTGTTTGTTTGTTTATCCTCAGATGAGGATATTTTCCCGGAGAGTGGTAGGGATGGGGAGAGACAGAGAGAAACATCAATGTGAGACACATTGATTGGTTGCCTTTCACACGTGTCCCGACCAGGGCCAGGGATTGAACCTGCAACCGAGGTATGTGCCCTTGACCGGAATCAAACCCCAGACCCTTCAATCCGTGGGCTGGCACTCTATCCACTGAGCCAAACCAATTAGGGCAGATTTGTTTACTTTTTATGGTAAGGAATAAACCAAAACAGTGGCTTATAAAAAAAAAAAAAAGCAAGCAAAGTAATCATATTTTTCCATGGTAATTGATCAGACCTTTTCTTTTAGTTTTATAGTTAAAATGCCAGACCTAACTTAAAATATCACACCTAGAAAACTTAAATTTCTCTTAGTGTTATGGTGCCCTGTTATTTATTTAGCCTGTTTCTATATGTACTTTTCATATATTGTTTGACTAGCAGCACAACCAAACTCAAATCATAAATAGACATGTCATGGTTTGGAGAATTTGTACAAAATGCTATTTTTACAGTCTTTTTGGTATATTGCCAAAGGACATGAGGATCTTTGCCAAAACTGCTTTTCCAGCTGTTGCCAATAGCGAGTGTTGAAATGCAATAATTTGCCAAGGGCCATCTCTGTGCCCTGAGAACCCCCAGACTGGAATTATCAGGACCCCATTTTTAGTGAAGCCGAGAGCAGTGCTCCTCAAGCTGTTAAGCATATTTCAATCACCTGGGAGTCTAGAATGCAGGGTCTTGGGTGAGGTCTGAGACTCTGCCTCTGTAAACACTCCTCTCCCCTCCCCCGCCCCACCCCCCTCCCTTCCAGGTCAGAGCCACAGACCTGGTTTGCTGGTCACACTTCACCCAATGAGGACCTCAAGCATCCATGGAGCTGATCCTATCCAGATTAAGATTCAAATTTGGCTTTAGGTTCCTTCTGGAAAGGAAAGAAATTAATTAGCATAAGCCCTTGAAAATGTCACATTTGAATGAAGGGGAAAAAAACCCACTTGTTAATCAGATGTCCTCACACGAGAACTTCATTTAAGAATGGCCATTCTCTAGGGGCTGCAGGGACACAGTGTCTCTGTGAGAAACGGGTGGAGGGCAGGCTCCCGAACACTCATTCGGCCTCCAGGACCCAGGTCTCCCTCTGCTCTCAGGGCGCTGGGACATGGCCTGTGATGAAAGCCTTCTTTTTTCAGCCCAACCATGCCTTCTATTCAAAGAGAGTAAGACTAAAAGAGAGTTCAGTATTAAAAGATTTATGGGGCATCAAGCTTCCTTCTTTATGGGGAAGTAATAAAGAAGACTACTTGTATTCCACAGAATTATTTAAAATACTTCCTCCCAGGAAAGTTATTTTCCATTTCCTCTCTGCTTTTCATTGACATCTCAGTGTCTTCAGAGACAGTAGCTTATATTACAAAATTAACATCTTCAAATGTTAATGTAGAACATCCAAGTAATTAAAACATTCATATGTCCTGTTCTGCAATTCACATATACTCTTATTTCAGTCATGGATTCTTAGAGCACATGCAGAAGGTTTCTAACTCTCTTTGAGTGCAATGTTTAGTTTATATCTGACACTATTTATATATGTTTGTATATATTATGTAACTTGTTTAATGTGCACCATGTTGGTTGTGAGTTATTTTTTCTTCCTTGCAATTAACAATCATTTACAGTGACTGGAGTAGTACAAATAGATAACTTTTTTTGACAGATTCATGCAAACTGAGTGGTAGTATATACTAAACACCTGTATTTCCTGCTACCCAGTTAGTATTTAACATATAGACTTTGACTTAAAATCTGTCCAAGGTTAGTAATTTTTTAGAAAGCAACTTAATTATGTTTATTTTATAAATTTTTAAGTCTATGGAAAGTGAATATAAGAGGATTTGACTACAATATAAAGTAATAGTTCCCTAAAATAACTAATTACTATAATTCATGAATTCTTGAAATTCTGAATTTATGGGACACTTGAAATGTTATTACTTTCAGGTTCTCAGTGCTTTGACCTATACTCAATAGGCATGACCCAGAGAGTCCAAACAAGCTTTTATCAATAATTATATTTTTAAAATTAATAACCAGTATATTTTATATAGTAACTATAAACAATTGAGTACTTTATTATCTTCCTCTTAAGATAAATAATTTATTGGTGAAGTCTCTATTAATTTACTTGGCAATTTATTTCTTCCTAGATAACTCAAAGCTAAAATCTGTTCTCTATCTTAAAAAGTAGTTGGAAATTAGTAAGGAGCAATTTATTTATTATATCTTGTTATCTTCAAAATATTGGTCTGGGAAATTTTAAAATTTAATATCAATTTCAGATTCTTACATCAAAGATAATTGCTGCTTTTTAAAAATTAGGGCATAGATGGTTTGATTTTTAACTACCTAAAGTTATTTTTTAAACTTGGTTCTTGAAGAAGTACAGAGAGGGTAGGTTTAGTAAAAGGAACAGGGAAGCAGGAATATATTTGTATAGTCAAGAACTAAGTCCCAATGTTAAATCTGGGTGGATGAAGGTAAAATTTCTTACTATTTGGCTCTACAGTTTCTTTATAAGTTGAGTAATAAGTGGTAAGTGCCTTTTAAAACGTCTGCCTCTGTGAGCAATCCCTGTTCTGTGAATCCTTTCTGAGCACGCCCCAGTCCCCATTGGACTAGCCACCAAAATACTCCGACCGTGGACCTGCCGAGGGGGAACTACCACCCCAACTTTCAAACACTTCCTCTGGAGGATTTGCAGAGGTCCCAACCGTGTCTTCCTCTTCAACCATTCCATTCATTTCCTTTTAGCAAAATCCCTTCCTCTCATGTTCACATACATTTCTTTAGTTAATGTCTCCCTCCTGTATATATTCTCATTTTTAACTACTGGCCAATGAAAGTAGCTACCTTCTCCACTGCCTCTTTCCAACTCTGACAGATTCCTAAGGAAATTTGTTTATGAAAAAGAAACCATTAGATTTCCTCAGAAGCAGTTTCTAGGTCACCCACTCTAAGGAACCAGTGCCACCAACTCTAAAAGCTTTGCACCCCCCCCATAGCCTCAGCAAAATCTCCACATTTCTCTCTAATTAAAGGTATCAGCATTTAATATAGTGTATTTAACACAATGGTTTGGTTTTGTTTTTTAAGTTACTCACATAGCAACTATCCCAGCTTTATTTTTTATTGCAAATACATAGTTTTATGTACCAAAGACAAATTGTGCATAAAGTAGATTTGCTTGTGGGCTGGCCTGAGAACTGGACCACCATTTAAAACATCAGTTCTAAAGAGAAATGCATACTGAGCGCCAAACATCTAGCTTAAAACTTTCTGAAATACAACCCATATGTAAGTTGAATATACACTGAGTGGCCAGATTATTATGATCTCTGAATGCATAATAATCTGGCCACTCAGTGTGTGTGTGTGTGTGTGTGTGTGTGTGTGTGTATGTATATGTATATGTATATGTATATGTATATGTATATGTATGTACATACATACACACACACACACACACACACACACACATATATATATATATATATATATATATATATATATATATATATATATATATATATATGAGGCCCGGTGCATGAATTCGTTCATGGGTGGGGTCTGGCCAGCCTGGCCAGGGGGAGGGGACATGGGCGGTTGGCCGGCCTGCCTGCTGACCGAACTCCTGGTCGAGGGGACAATTTGCATATTAGCCTTTTATGATATAGGATATACACTGAGTGGCCAGATTATTATGTGTTCAGAGATCATAATAATCTGGCCACTCAATGTATATTCCAAATATGATTTTGCTTACATAAACCTCAAAGTCCAAAAAGGCCTGAATGGGGCTCAGTTTTGACAACAGCAGCTGGTACAGTTTGGTTATCCGAGCAAATTGGCCTAATGTTCTCAGGGTTTGAAGCGCAAACACTGACAGCCTTTGAAAGCCACCGCCACGATCATTCTATAACCTGTGGCTGTTTTAGGAGATAGTAGGCAAAAGATTTCACCCACATACACCTTCCTTGTTGCCCAAATACAGAGCATCGGCAACTAAATTAAGGTGGTGGGGTGGGGGTGGGGGGCGGTCAGCAAGGACATAGTCAGATGCCACTAGAATTCAGTGAGTTTTTCATTTAAATATTTGCCTCATATCAAGCTTCATGGAGATTCACTTAGCCTGCTTTGTTGACACTGTTGAAATGTCTGAGTATGAGGGTCAACGGAATCATGGGTAGATGGTGGGTTCAGGAAAAGCTAGGTGCACTGCACAGCCCAAGTAAATGTGAGGGCATGGCAGTGCCGTGGGCACTTTCACTGCTACTTTCACTTCTGCCTCCAGTGAAAAGGTTCCCGTTTTGGTTGCCGGTTTCTCCCATGATGGTTTCACTTCACCAAGTGTCTCTGTCTTCCATAGACATAGCTGCGTACGCAGACGGCTTGAAGGTTCTGACTCCAGGCTTCATGGTCCAGGTCAGAAAACAGGACTTTAATGTGGCCATTTCTCCACATTCTACCATCTAAAACATTTTGTAACATTCAGCTCTCTGCGGCATTCAGACCAATCTATTAAATCTAGATTCATTCTAGATCCAACTTGGAATGAAATGTTAGAGTTGAGTAAAGTATTTCTCAACTATTCTTAAGGCAGTCAAACAATGATTTCAAAACTACCAATTTTCTTATTCTGGTGGAATCTTTCCTGAGGTTTGGAGAGTCCTGCAAACAGG
This sequence comes from Eptesicus fuscus, assembly GCF_027574615.1. Taxonomy (NCBI): domain Eukaryota; kingdom Metazoa; phylum Chordata; class Mammalia; order Chiroptera; family Vespertilionidae; genus Eptesicus; species Eptesicus fuscus. The sequence continues at coordinate 94,387,869 of NC_072477.1, forward strand.
CTATGATTTCTAGATAAGATGAAGTTGAAAAAGTGAGCACTATTAAGGAACCAACATTACATAAAGAATAATGGATTTTTTTAATTGGCAAGATTTCATAGTGAACCGCCAAGTATGAGATGCTAGGAGAAAGGGCTATGGGCTACGGAATGTAAAACTGTACCCAGGAGAGGAAGACAAATGAGATGCTTACATTCAACCTGCACTAAGATCACAACACAACGTTCTGGGCTTAAGTACAAGAAAGGAGAATCCTGAGCTAGAAATGGTGTGATGGAGACCAGGTTAGGACAACCCGCACAAGACAGAAAGCCAGTGTTGTATAAAAAGCTGTCATTGGAGCCATGGGAAGCAGGAGGTCATGACTGAGGACCTGTCTCTTGAACAAGACCATTCCCAGAGGAAGCCCAAATTACAACCAGATAGCACAAACATGGAAAGCAGAGACACAGAAACTGTTTGTCAGAGATTATAGCCCTGCAAATAGTTTTTTATTTGGTAAATCAGTGAGCCCACAGACAGTGGCTTGGCTTGACAAATTTGCATAATTTTGTCTTATCCTTAGGAGAATTTTTCTCCTTCATAACTGCCTCCATTTACTTACCGCTTCTTATTAATTCAGAAAGCAGGGACAGTTGTTACTTCCTAGAACAACAGCTTCCAACTAGTTCACACCTCTCACTCTCGTTTAATTCACCCTTTGCTTTTTAATAGTACCTGTAGATCCAATTTTTAGCCACCAAAAAGAATATGCTCTCCAGGGTCAATTTCTCTTTGCCTTATCTACTTTGTAAGATTGTTTTCAAGTTCTCATGTATATTCTGAAATGTAAAACACATGTCCAAAAACTAAGAAAAGCTTAAAAATAACCAATTGGATGAATTGATTCTTTTAGTTATGCTTTGCATGAAGTTTTCAGGATGTTAAAAAAAAATGTGGGTTTCTTTCTTCCCAACAAATTCTTAACAATTATGTCTTAAAGAAAATTACATGGAAGTCTGACCCCCTGGGCTTGTCTCTTCTCTTTAATTATAGCAAAGAATTACATGAGACAGGTCTACCATCTCTTGCTTACTAGGAATACCTGAAGTCCAAAAGCAAATGACAAACAAGAAAAAGATAGTACACATTGCACTTGTTTGGATTCACAGAGCCCTTAATCTCATTTCACCCATCTCTCTTCTTCAAAGGCTGCTTTCCAACTTACTGCAACATTCCAGCTACACAGTATTCCATAAATTTAATCCTATACCAGAGCGAAGAGTTTGGTGACGAGCAATGAAAATAGAAAACTCCAGTCGGGGTCAAAATCTGAGCGGCAGCTGGGGGAAGAGCCATATTTACTAACAATTGTTTCCTTATTGCAGAAAGGAGCAATTTTCATATTTGTTCTGAAGAAGATACTTTAGTGGTTACCACCGGCTTCTCTCAGCTCTTAGCAAATGTTACTCGGAACCGAATGTCTGCCTAACATGAGTGCTGAGAGCCCAGCCTTCCTCACTCTAAGGGTTTCAGATTAAGGAAAAACATGACCTGTGGTTCACACTCTGTTGTGAAACAGACTCCAAAAGTTCGTCTGGAAAATAGGCTTTCACTGTTGTTTACATTTCTTGGATAACTTCTTGGTTTTTGTTTGTTTGTTTGTTTGGGGGTTTTGTTTTGGTTTCTGTATTTGAAATAATTTCTGGAATGTCATTTGAGAAAACTAGATTGCAAGCCACTTGAAGGCTTTCTGACTATGGTGTTTAAGAGTGGCATTCCTCTATCTGTAAAATAATGTTGCTAAAAAAAGAATTATGTTTTATCAACTTCCACTGTGTGATATATTCATGCTGTAGCTCAGAGTAAGTCCTATGTTTTACTAAAATACCACTTACAAATATTTGATAATTATATACTGGACCCGCCACAATAGAATGTGTTCTTTGTACACAAGCTGCTGCATCCAATGAAACCACACAGGAATTTGAAGAGTTTTCTTCTCTTTGGACTATTATTTTACTATTTCTACTACTACTACTACTAATAATAATAATAATAATAGGCTGTAACTTGGGAAAAAAGAAACACTCCCTAATTCCTTCCAGCACCTCTTCTCTGTAGTTTGGTTACCTACAGAGTTAACTCTGTAAGAGATCTCCCAAAGGCCTATTAAAAAAAAAAAAAGAAATTATACATGATAAATCTCAAAGCAGCCCAGCCAGCATGGCTCAGTAGTTGAACAGCAACCTATGAACCAGGTTACAGTTAGATTCCCGGTCAGGGTACATGCCCAGGTTGCAGGCTCAATCTCCAGTAAGGGGCGTGAAGAGAGCAGCTGATCAATGATTCTTATCATTGATGTTTCTATCTCTCTCTTCCTCTCCCTTCTTCTCTAAAATCAATAAAAATATATATTTTTTAAATCTCAAAGTAAAAGCCACACTACACATACATAAACACAGAATATGATAGAAAAATATATAATGGAATCTTAGAGACTCACAATTTTCTATCTAAACTCAAATTTTAATCTTATGATATAAAGGTTTTTCTATCACACTCTCCACCATTGGGTATCCTCGGGCCATTCATGCCTTACATTCCTCACTGGGCCAGACTCTGCCATTATTCTGGAGTATTCCAGTGTCCATGGGGCTGACCCTTCCCTCAGTTCTAAGTCTTAGATATTTAATTTAACATCCAAGCCTCAAATTCAACCTCCTGTTTTTATAATTTCTCACTTTCTTGATATGAACACTTTTTCCTAGTCAGTTAACCCATTCTACTCTCAAGACTGCCTAGACTCCATGATGAGTTGGTTGAAACACTCTTTTACAAACTCCCTTCCTTCACCTCCCTTCGCCTCCATCCTTCCAAGTCCCTGCCCTGAAAACCTTGACCGTATACAGTCCCACATTTAGGCTTCTCTACCCCTTAACCTGAGGGCACCATTGCAGATTGATGGGAGGAAGTGCTCACTGGGCAGCCGGCTCCCGAGAAGTCCTCCCTGCCATTCTGATGATCTCTACCTCCCATTCTCTTTGTTGGCTTCTCCAAACCTTCACTACTCTCCTCCTATTCAGCTTCTCTAGCATAACCATTAGCCCATGACCTTAGAACAAGAGCATCTCTAATGATCCATTTTCCCCACTCCCTCCACCCCACCCATCCCTGCACACCTACACACACCTAATCATCTCTCCCTCATCTTCAGCTGTTTTTTACACACTTACAGGTAAAGTGGAATTTTTCCTTTACTTCCAAATTCAACTTTGTTACATAAAGTGTCCCCTCTGGGGAAGGAGAGGTTTTCCTTCGCTTCCAAATTTAACCTTGCTACCTAAAGTATCTCCTCTGTGTCCTGCATCTTCGACCTCTTTCTCTCTACTAGTTCCTTCCTTGGGTCCTACAAACATAGTTAAATTTCCTCCATCTTCAAAATGAACAGTAAGCAAATAACTTGACTCTGCATCCTCTTCCAAGAACTGGACCCTTTTCACATCCATTTTTAAATACTTTTGTTGATTTTTAGAGCGAGAGAGGAAGAGGAAGACAGAGAGAGAGAGAGAGAGATTGGGTCTGATGCGGCAGGGGCCAGACATGGCGGGGATCTCCCTTTTCCGCGTCCCGCGTGGCAAGAGAGATGAACGAACCGGTTCTAAATGGAGGCGGCCAGGGATTGAGAAATATTAGAAATAAAGAAAACAAGGTGCAGAAATAGATTCATAAAGCTGGGAGCTGGGTGGATCTTTCTCTGCCTTGCTGAGGCCACAGAACAGATCCAGACTGCAAAGCTGGTGCTTTATTTATAATCAGGGACAAACAAGGTAATCTACAATGTTGTTGTAAGTTTCACTTGTTTTGGCAGCACTTGCTGCCCCTCCCACAGCCCACTAGCTACCCAGGAAAGATATAGGGAGCAGTCACAAGATCAAGCTTAATATGCTTAGAGGACTGAGCCCTCCAAGCTGGGACTTGTTTGCAACTTTGCCAGCAGGTCAGTCCAAGGCTTAACCCTATAACCGCTCCCTACACAGAGAGAGAGACATCGACTTTTTGTTCCATTCCTTTATGCACTCATTGTTTGATTCTTGTATTTGCCCTGACGAAGGACGGGACCTCAACCTTGGCATATTGGGACAACGGAGCTACCCTGCCAGGGCTTCCCTTCCACTTTTAGCCAAACTATACTTGCTATTCCTACTTTCTTACTTCTTTTTTACTCTTAATACAATCATAAAAATGTTTTGTTTTCATATTAAAAAATACTAAATGTCCATCGTAAGAATGTCAGATAACATGTAAAAAAATAAAGAAGAAAAATTTAAATTTCTGCTAATGTCACCACCTAACTATTGTTACATTTCTTATTTATTTATGCATTAATTTATCACTCCATTTCACTGCACATCGCCAAAATTAAGGATACTTCTTAAGAGTCCATAAAATCATTATCGTACCTTCAAAGAAACTAACAACACTTCCTTAATATTATCAAATCTCTACCACTGGCAATACTTAGATGACTATTCTTCTAGGTTATTTTTTTATTTCTAGATCTACAAGGTAAGTGTAACATTCATTTCTTATTAAAATATACAATCTTATTATATATGATATCTTGTAACCTGCCTTTTTCCCCTTACTAAGATTTTATATCTTTCTAAATTATATGTAGCTCTACATAATTTTTAAAAAACTGTTCAAGAGTCTGGACTCTATCTTTGTTTGTTCAATAGATTTTTCTAGGTTTTTAGGACATATTGGGAACTATAACTTCATCTTTTGTGGTGCATCCTACATCTGCATGTGAGGATGTCTTTTCTCATCCCACAGATATGAGCATATCATTATTGTTCCTGTGACTACAAAAAAAAAAAAAAACCTGCATAAAAGATGTGTTTGTCTGGAGGGAATGGGAGCAGAAAATTAGGGTTCTGTATTTAGTTAGTCTAAAATAAAGAATGTCAACGGGACCCTGGCTAGTATGGCTCAGTTGGTTGAGTGTTGATTCATTCCATGCACCAAAAGGTTGCGTTTGATTACAGGTCAAGGCGCATGTCTGGGTTTTGGGCTTGATCCCCAATAGGGGGTGTGCAGGAGACAGCAGATTAATGTTTCTCTCTCACATTGATGTTTCTCTCTCTCCCTTCCTCTCTCTTTAAAAATCAATAAAAAACATATTTTTTAAAAATAATGTTAATGAGATATTATGTGTAATTTATTGGAACTCTCTAAATATGGATTGAGCAGTCAGATGAACTAGCCGGGAGCCTGAGATAAAGTCATAAATTCTAGAACACTTGCAAAACCAATTTGGGGCTGAAAACAAACTTTATTATGGCATAATGTTCATTGGACATGATTAGGAAAAATCATTTCATTAGAACCCGGTTCTTTCCTGAGGGAGCACTTCTTACAATAGGAGTTTTGGGTTCAGACATGCGGACGTCAGGTCTTAGACCACATCAGCGCCGCATGGTCAGCGCCTCACTTTTCTGCCACCTCAAGATCCATCTCTCCACATGGAAACTTACTCAGTTTTATATATGTATATAAGAGAGAGAGAGAGAGAGAGAGAGAGAGAGAGAGAGGAAAGTAAGGAGAGAATAATGACTCATGCCTGAAAAGTCACGCCACATTTTCTACCCTATGGGGAAATCCCTTCTGCTTCAAGTCTTATCTTCACCAGACAAACTTTCCAGGTGCATTCCCATGCCTCATGATTCCTGTAACTGGAGAATGGAAAGTTGCTCCTTATGAACGGGGTTCACTTTGCTGCTGGAAATGCTGCTGGTAAAAGAAAGCATGTCTGAATTCTAATGTGAATCACATCCAGTTGTGAAAAAAATTGCCTACAGTTCGAGGCTGGGTAACAAGTGTTAATGTGATTGTACGTGATCTCTTGCTTTCTGTTTACAGCTTGCTGCTCCCCCAAAGGACACCCCTGAACTGAGCGCCTTTTTGCAAAACTCAACCATCCCTCACCTTGTCAGGAAAAGAGACGTGCCGGTGCCGGTGCCGGTGCCGGAGCTCCGCAGACAGAGCCCCGCAAAAATCCTGGTGAGTCCCGTCCGAGCACACACCGAGGGAAGGTTGGACTGGACAGAATTCCCAGCACAGATGGCTTCAACTTCAAGTACTGGTTTTCATCCTCTAATGCTCAGATATGCCTAACATTTTTTGTCAGCACGTATTGCGAGAAATGAAAGTGACTTTTCTGTGAGGACTAATGAGTATTTGCAATGTAGCATTTTCATTCTTCTAAACCTGCCATGGAGGCCACATTGGAGAAGTAGCGATGAAAACATAAAATGTGACCGTTAATGTATTTCAAGAACATAAAGATTTGGTTGTTAGCCTGTCCCCAGACACTACACTGGTGAGAGTTTTAAGTGAGCCCCTGCCCCTGAATCTCAGCTGAGAATGGTGCATTCAGGTTTCCTGGGCCAAAAAACTGTATCTTAGCACTGAGGTCTGTGGTTGATCTAGTCTGAGCTGAGTCAGCACTTAATAAAACTGTGGACAGCATTCCTGAATCAGCATTTTTGATTCAATTCTTCCACTTGTTCCAATGTGAATGTTAACGCCACTGACCTATACACTTAAGAGGGGATAAATGGGTGCTTTTAAAAATGTATGTCTTGAATATGCTCTGGCATTCATTTATTTCATCTTGACAATGTAAAAAGTTTAAAACATGGAAATGGACTGAAAGTACAATGAGCAAGTCTAACTTGATTAGTTAAACTTAAGTCAAGAGAAGAATGTTTATTATACTAGAAGAACCTGAAATTACATGACAAAAGCTATATGGCAGTTGGCAGATTATATGATTCGAGTCCCTGTACATTTTTATGACACTGTAACGTTTTGAAAAACGTAAGAATAGGGAATTGATATGCTATTGAGTTTAAAATAATTTAATAAAATTCTAAATAGTATCATTTTTAAAAGGCTTCCAGAAGGAATAGAACACAAAGCAATGATTTAAGTCCTGAGAATGTAATTATAGCATGGTGACTATAGTTAATAATACCATATGGTATATTTGAAAGCTGTAAGCAAGTAAATCTTACAAGTACTCATCACAAGAAAAAATGTGTAATTTTGTATGGAAACAGATGTTAACTAGTCTTATTGTGGTGATTATTTTGCAATATATACAAATATCAAATCATTATGTTGTTCATCTGAAGCTAATATGTAACATATCACTTATTCCTCATTAAAATATTTTTTAAATAAACAAAAAAGGAAATGATTGACATCTATAGAATTCTAATGTGCAGTCCCAAGGGGAAAGCCCTCTGGCGAACCAAGGTTCAAATCTCTGGGGACCAAGAATTTGGAAAATCAAGATTCAGCTGTATTTTTGAGTTTCCACTTCAGCGAGTGTCTCATGAGTATATAAAGGCAGTGGATATCAATAACTAATATTCTTTTGAAAAATTATATGCCCTTGTGTGATGGGGTCAGATTTTTTTCTTCTTTCTCTTTAAAGATTTTTAATGCAAGATGATTTCTAACCTCTAAATATCATAGAAACGTGTTACTTGCAGATGAGAGCAAGGCAATCCTTGATTTCAACGTCTGATTTTGTTAAACTGTGTTTTATTCCTGTTCTCTCTTATTGGTTCAAAAGTTGTAAATGATATGCTTGCCCATGTCCTCGAGTCAAAATAATTCTGGATAGAAAGTGATTATGCAAAGTTTATTCTGAAATCAAAAGCTAAATAAGACCTCCTACAGTTTTTGTTTAGTCAAAAACAACTTACTGAATCACATTTCTGATTAGGAATTTGAAAGTGCAAAATGCCAACATCCTGTGTTGGGATCATAATTTCCAATTTGCATAGGAAAAATCTGTATCTGTAACCCTGAGATAGAATTTCTCCTCTACTTAAGAATTGTCCTTGCCTTTCTCATCTCAGGCTCCTGCTGCTTTTGCAGCTATCGCCCTCATCTCCTCCTCCTCCTCCTTTAACTACTCAGTTTATAGAAACTTTATCTTTCTTAGTCCTGTTTAGCACTTGATACTCTTTTTTTTATAGATTTTTAAAAATTTTATTTTTAGAGAGGGAGAGAGAGAAACATCGATGTGAGAGCGAAACATTGATTGGCTGCCTCCTGCATGCCCCCAACTGGGGGTCAAGGCTGTGACCCAGTCACATGCCCTGACAGGAATCAAACCGGCAACCTTTCAATGCATGGGACGATGCCTAACCAACTGAGCCACACTGGCCAGGACAGCACTTGACACTCTTGACCACTTTCTAAAACCATCACCTTCCCTGGTTTCTCTCAACCTGGCCAAGACCCAAACACCTAAGTGTCCAACTCTGGTAGAACAAGAGCAGCCCAGCAGCCTGTATTTGGAAACATTATGAAGAAATCTAACCTTATTGGGGTTTATCAGATACACGTTTCTTATTGCTTGGCTTTTATAGAATTATGAGGGTCTTGAAAAAGATTTTCATAGTAATATGTTCCTCAGGCTACTCTGTATTTTATCGATTTCACTAATGTGAAATGCGTTAGTCAACTACTTCACACAGTATCCAATATTGAACATCCATAGGCTAGTGCCCAGTGCTTGAGACATAAAAAATAAACCATAGCCCACACAATAAATTCAAATCAGTGAGTATAATTCAGGAAGTATAATCTGTACATGGGAATATGGAAAATGTAATCCAATCAGAAAGCATGATTTGATAGGTAGAATGTCATCATAATGAATACTTTCCAGGAACATGCATTTTATATATTAAAGGTTATCCATTAGAAGTTGGACGACCCAACAAACTAGTTTAAAAACAACTTAATGGATGGAACTCTCAGAATATCCTGCTTTATAACCAGGAAGTAATTTAGATAGAAAGAAGAATGTTATAGAACAAATGCTTGTCAATGGGCTAGTAACTTTGGGACTTTGAGATAATATGGACTCAGGTACCTTCCTCAAAAGCCATTTCAGGACTTTGCTTAGTCCAGGCTCAGGTGCTGTGAATGTCCATAAGAAATGTCTTCCTGCCCAACCAGCATGGCTCAGTGGTTGAGCGTCAATCTATGAACCAGGAAGTCACGGTTTGATTCCTGGTCAAGGCACATACCCGGGTTGTGGCTCGTTCCCCAGTGTGGGGCATGCAGGAGGCAGTCGATCAATGATTCTCTCTCATCATTGATGTTTCTCTCTCTCTCTCTCTTACTCTCTGAAATTAATTAAAAAAATATTTTTAAAAAAGAAATGTCTTCCTGAGTTCTATTAAAATGAAAGAGAACAATTCAGTTGCTTCTACAAGAAGTTAGTTTTAAGTCTTTAGAAAAGAACTTCAATTTTATGTTGTATTTATGTTCCATTTTATCTCTATGTTACCACTGAAGTTGATGCATCACGGATACCAAACTGTGGTTTTGTTTTTTGTTTTTTTTTGGTTGTTTTAATGTATTTGTTCTTCATTTAAATTAATAATTTATGGATTAGATGATGACTTCTGAGGAAATAAGGTATGAACAAATTGACTTCAGTGTTGACTCTCTACCACAATTTAAAGATGCCAATTTGCTAAAGTTGCTATTGTTTTTTGCAGAATTGCACAAATATCAAGTGCTTACAGATCTCCTGTGCAGTGGGACGACTAGAAGGAGGAGAAAGTGCAGTCCTGAAAGTCAGATCACGGTTATGGGCCAAGACATTTCTCCAGGTGATAGAAAACACTGAAGCACATACACACCACTCACAGAGAACCTCTTCTCACAAGCTCAGCACCAAGCTTATTTTTTAAAAATGATTTTTAAATTCTTAAACATTTTCTATGTTTACAATTTTTAGATTTAATTTCAAAATATTTTCTATTTTAAAATTGTTTTTATTATTTTTTCATTTCAGCATTCTATCTATGTTACTTTTTGTTGGATTTTGTTGGGGTGACATTGGTTAATAAAAGCATATAGGTTTCTGGTGTACAGTTCTATAATATATCATTTGTATATTGTATTGTGTGTTCACTACCCTAAGTCAAGTCTCCTTCCATCACCATTTATCCCTCCCTTTACCCTCACTACCTTATCCATGTCCTCCTTCCCTCTGGTAATCACCATACTGTTGTCTGTATCTATGAGATTTTTTTTTTTTTTTTTTGCTTAATCCCTTTATTTTTTTCATGCAGCCCCACAACACCCTTCCCCTCTGACAGCTGTCAGTCTGTTCTCTATCTCTGAGTCTGTTTCTATTTTGTTTGTTAGTTTATTTTTTTCACTAGATTCCACATATGAGTGAAATCATATAGTGTTTGTCTTTCTCTGACTGGCTTATTTCACTTAGCATAATACTCTCCAGGTCCATCTATGCTGTTGCAAAGGGTATGATTTTCTTCTTCTTCTTCTTTTTTTTTTTTTAACAAAGTAGTATTCCATTGTGTAAATGTACCACAGCTTTTTTATCCACTCATCTACTTACAGGCACTTGGGCTGATTCCAGATCTTAGCTATTGTAAATAACACTGCAATGAACATAGGGGTGCATATATTCTTTTGAATTAGTGTTTCGGGTTTCTTCGGATAAATTCCCAGAAGTAGAATCCCTGGATCATAAGGCAATTCCATTTTTAATTTTTTGAGGTAACTCTATACTGCTTTCCACAGTGGCTGCACCAGTCTGCATTCACTGATTTCCAGGTGTAAATATTATTCCCCGTGGCTGATTTCAAGCTGCTAACATGACATTGCTGAATATGGAGTTGGAAAAAGATGCACTGTAGCTCACCATCACAGAGTCTTTCCCCTTCAGATATAATAGACATAAATAATATGTAGATAATAGTAAAATGTAATAAAATAATTAAAAGTACTGAGTTTTCAGTATGTATTACCTTTAAAAATACATAATTGACAGAATTTTATGTATATATAATTTACATTTTAGTAATGGTTCTATTTAATAACTGTTCCTCATAATTCCTGAAACTTTAACAATTTCTCAAGAGCCATATGAGCCAGCCACTGGCCACCACTGAGTAAATCTAATCACTGTCTCAAGTTAAGTAGAGAAGCACAGAAGCCTAAGTTCTCAGAATGTCCTTTCTTGACTTACTCTTAAATATTTTCCTTTGACTTTAATCAACAGTTAGTATGAGAACTAATTAAACAAAAAGGACTTTTGCTGAAAAGTTCTGTCAAAAACACTATATGGCTCTAGGTCTGTGGCTCATAACTAGGGGGATTTTGCAATAATTAGAGACATTTTTGGTTGACATTTTTGGTTGTCACAACTAGGGGAGGGAGAGGTGCTCCTGGCCTCTAGTGGGTAGAAGCCAGGGATGCTGCTGAACATCCTACACTGCACAGGACAGCCCCTTGACCAGCCTAAAATCTTAATGGTGCCCAGACTGAGAGTCAGTGCTCTGGGTCTTCTGTATAAGATGAAATGTGATAAATTTATTAATAACTTAGTACTAGTCTTTCCCCTAAGGTATTTTCCTCTCTAACAATAATTTTTTAGCCCACTATGTTTCCTCTTTGTTTTTCCCTCACATCAGCTATGTAAATGGCTGTGCTTACTCCTTTTTAGGACTCTGATTTTCTGTTTTTTATTTTAACTTTATTGTACCAAGTCTTTTGTTAATAAGACAATTTAAAAAAATAAGAAGAGGATGAATGGTTGATGGATAGACAATTGGATGATGATGAATGGATGATGGATAGATGATAGATGGATATTTGAATGGATGATGGATGGATGGATGTCTGCATGAATGATGGGTAGATGATGGATGGATGTCAGGTGAGTGATGGATGAATGGATGGGGGGAAAGTAAAAGAAAAAGAAGAAAGGGGGAGGACATTTTGCTTTGGAAATGGAAAATACCGAAAACAATTGGGTGGCTGCCAGTAGAAGCTTTATATGATATACATTTAAATATTTTTAATTGCAGAGAAAGAATGATCCCTATTCTCTTGCATCCCTGGTGTCCTTTGAAGTTAAGAAGATGCCTTATAAAGACCAGCCAGCAAAACTCCCAGAGGGAAGCATAGCAGTAAGTATCTAAAAATACAGAGGCACAAATAATTTCATTTAAATATTGTTTTTTTAAATCACTGTTCTGGCTTGTACTAGGTTTAAGTGCTTATTACATTGACTTGAGAACAATTTCCCCTTCAGATCACTGTTTTCTTATTTCAGTCTGGAAATTACTTAGTGTCATTTGATCAAATTTTAACCTTTTAATATAACTTTCTACCACCACCACCACCACCCCCAAAAAAATCACAGGGCAGGACTAATGTCATTTTCAATCAAGCCATTTTGTTTCGAAGAAGTCCAGACAGCAATGATCATTATAATGAAATTGTACTAATTGCTTAATTTTAACATGAGTGAGTAGGGAGGGACGAGTCTCTTCCTTAGGGACAGTTGCCAAAGACCAGCTGCCTGACAGGAGACAGTAATCTTTCCTTTCTATGTAGAGAACCGCAATTTTCTCCTTGGGGGAAAAGGTATACTATGAACTTCATTTGAACAAAATTTTATTTTTAAAAATTGAGGCTATTAAACATTACTGACCCCTTAATATCTGTCAGAGCACAACAGCTGACATCATCAGCAACCTGGCAGGCCGTGCAGGGCGGAGGGGAGACGGGGTGAGAGGCTGAGCAGACACGGTCACCAAAGCTCTGCCTTCACAGTGAGAGTGATCACAGCTAGGGCTGCCGGAAGCAGTATTAAGATTTTAACCTTCATCTCTTGGTCATCCATAGACATTCGCCACCCCCACTTGAACTCTGGTCCCCAGATCCTTGTTCCTCAAAGTGCGGTTTACAAACCAACAGCCCCAACATCACCTAGGAAATTGTTAGAAATGCAGAAACAGGCCTCACTGCAGACCTGCATTTCACCAAAAGCATCAGGGTATCATGTTCACAGTAAAATTTGAGAAGCACTGCTTTGGATGATATATAAATTGATACTACCACAATTTCTTACCAGCATAGGTCTTCCAAGGTAATTGTAATACTTAAACTTTCTAGCCTAACTACTTTTAGTAATTTAAATTAAATTCACCCATTGATTAGTGATTTTTAACCCTAAGTATTCAAAAGAATCATCACTCATGCAACTTTAAATAAATATATGCGTGCTAAGTCTTTACCTCGAATGTCAGGATTAAGTGTGCCTGAAGCGGGGCTTGGACACTGTGCTTTAAAAGATCTACAAGTGGCAATTCTGCAGTGAAACTAGGATTGAGAACCTCCAGCACAGGCAGGCGGCACAGAGGAAAATGCAGTTTCCTGGGCTTTCTCCTGGATCCACATCCCTCTACTTAGAAAACCATCAGGAAGTCACTCTACTTTGCTGAAGCTGTTACCCATAAACAGAAAGAATTTTGAGACAATTAATAAAATTATGTGTATAAAACTCCCTCATAGTATCCCGAACAAGGTCAGTCTCCATTCTCAATAATAGTAACCCGCCCTCCCCAATATTGGAAATGTCAATAGATTTTCAGAGTCAAACTATTTCAGTAAACTTTGGTGGCATTTTAAAGCAAGCACTGCCACATCTTTCTTCATTTAGTTCACCTCTCTTTCATGAGAAGTCTGTTATAGTCTGGATTTATGTTCAACTTAGAAAATAGAGGCTTTGGGTTTTTAATTTAGAATGTTCATCCAGAGTGGTTCAAAGGCCTGTAGCTCTAAGGGAGATAAATCTGGGCCCTTTTGTTGTCTCTGAGCACATGTTCATTAACAGAAACATATGTTACAGTTGATTCCATCAACAGTATTGAGTCTTCCTGTGCTGGCCACAGGTGACAGCCTGCTGTTCTCAACTCATCTCAGAAGACCCACAAAACGATCAGATGCATGCTTCCTCCACCCCCACCACCCTTGTTACTGCGTTTAAAAACCAGTCTTGTTATCTGATGTGGATGATTTACTACACTATTTAGGTAATGGTACCAGCAGGTCCTAGAATAACATCGTTTTGTTCACCGTAATTTAGTTACGACGTTGATGAGATGCCTTAGGAACTTAGCCTATGGTAACATTGGTTTCATTATATCAGTTTACTTAAAGTCACAGAATCTGTCCGTGATGTTAAGTGACAACTTCACTGTAATTGGAAAAACATTCGGACATATTCTATAGTGCGTTCCTGTCATTCTTATCTTGAAAAGACCCCAGAGGGAGAGAATTGCTTTAAGGTGGTAGAACTCATTGCAGTCGGTAGCCTGAAAATCATCGGAGCTCCGATCCCAGCTCTGCCACTGGGGAGAGTCTCTCGGTTCCTCCTTCCGTCGTCCTGAGACTAGAGAATATTCGGCTGTTTTCCTAGGCCCTTGTGTGGGATGACTAGCTTGTTTATACTCCCTTTCAACATGGTCATAATTCAAACATCTCTTGAGGCTTCTACAAGCTTTACATAGTGAAGAAATGGCAGTCCCCGTCTGCTGCTTGCAGGGTGTTGGTAAAAATGAACTCCACACGCGACGTCATACTTGTCGTGTCCCGAGGGGAAGGAAAGGCTGCGTGAAGCAGAGGGATAGGACTGAGCGCTGGCTCATTACGGCACGCACAAAAAAAGCCCCTGCTATTTGAACACTTTTTTGTTGGTGTACCAATTAATTTTAATATTTGTGTTCCGTGTGACTAAAGCCAAATTCCAAAGGTGGCTATTATAAAGTATGTTACGAAAATTCTTACTTAAAAACCCAACCATGAACTGTGAATACATTTGATTTTTAGAATTGTTCGCAAAGCTTTAGCCGCTTAAAGTGGAATTCTTATGTTAAACAATTGTTTGGAGTTTGAACTTATGCTAGGCACTACTTGGCACAGGGGCTATTTAAATGTTGTTAAAATGTGTGTTCAGCTGGTCCACCTTATGTTAAAATGGCATTGTAGGTAGGGTGTCTTGGTACATTTATTTAAAACATCCTTGTGACCTCAGTGCAGTATGTTTACACAAGATTTTGTGATACATAAATACAGATGTCAACATTAATTACAGTTGCATAATACAAGGGAGTCCTTTTCCTTCTACCTTGCTATTTTTGTCAAAACTTACAAAAATACATCATGTGTCAGTGAGAAAATGTAGGCATATTAAAGATTTATTTATGGTCTTTCAACCATAATAAAGAACAATAAGATTTACGACATGATGAAGGTAAGATTAGATGTTCCCTACTTAGCATCACTTGAAGAAAATCTAAACCACTTACAATTTATGGGTCCCACTTCCTAAAATTGCAGATAATTATAATAAGTGAATTGTTAAAACTTTATACTGTTTCCTTAAATAGCTACAAGGTTCTTGGTACATAAAAGTGAATTAAAATGGTTTGAGGATTAGCTGGCATGCAATGCAATTTTTCTCCCTAAATTTTCAGTACTTTGGTTACTCAGTATTGCTTTCTTTCTTAAAGCACTGAAAATAAGTAATCACAAGCCCACGTTCTTAAGGAAAACCTTTGGTCCTAAGTACATCCCATCTCCTGCCTTGGGAACACCTTCCCGGTGAAAGCGTCTTAGGCTTGGGTAAAGTGAATCACAGCTTGTGTGAAACTATCCAGGATGTTCCAGAGCCGCGTAGTCTGTGTGGTAGCTACTAGCCACACGTGGGTACTGAGTACCTGAAACATAGCTAGTGTGACTGAGGACCTGAACTCATAGGTTTATTTCTTTTTAACTCATTTAAATGTAAATTTAAAACTGCAGTTGTATTAGATATTTTTTCCTTTAAACACAGCTTTCTTGTTTGGGTAAGACTGTATTTCACTTTAACTATTGAAAATTGTCATGTGCTACAACTATTAAATATACACGGGATTTTGCAGTTAGTAAAAACAAAAAATATAAAAATCTCATGAATATTTTTAGATTAACTACATGATGAAATAATAGTTTTGATATTTAGGGTCAAATAAAGCATATATTAAAATTAATGCCTCATCATTCTTTTTAAACTATTTTTTATTGTTTTTTAGAGAGAGGAAGGGAGAGGGGGAGAGAGAGAAACATCCATGTACTAGTAAGAGAGAAACACTGATCGGTTGCCTTCCTGCATTCAACCATACCGGGGATCGAATCTGCAACCTGTTATGTGCCCTAACCAAGAATCCAACCGGTGATCTATCCATGTGTGGGACGACATCCAACCAACTGAGCCACATTGGCCAGGGCTCTTTTCTCTTGTTTTGCTTTTTTAATGTGGCTACTAGAAAATTTTTAATTTAAAAATTTTAAATTAGGCTTGCATTATATTTCTATTGGACAGCAGTGTAGAGCAGGGTTATAGAAGGTTCCAGCTTGGAGCTGATGAGAAGACCCACAGAGCTTCAGAGAACATGGGGTATTTAATAAATCTACTTTCAAATGAATGAAAAATTCTTACTACAAGTCAGGGATTAGTCATTAGAAACTCTAAAAATTAAGACCTGTTTTTCTCATTCTTTATTATCCAATGGACAATGTAAGCTTCTGGTGGGCTTGTCAAAAGAAGCTGCAAGAGCCGAAACTGGTTTGGCTCAGTGGATAGAGCGTCGGCCTGCGGACTGAAGGGTCCCAGGTTCGATTCTTGTCAAGGGCATGTGCCTTGGTTGCGGGCACATCCCCAGTGGGGGGGGGGGGTGCAAGAGGCAGCTGATTGATGTTTCTCTCTCATTGATGTTTCTGGCTCTCTATCCCTCTCTCTTCCTCTCTGTAAAAAATCAATAAAATATATTTTAAAAAAAGAAGCTGCAAGAAAAGCATCAGTATTAGAACTAACAAATGGTTTGGTGTTTTTTCAACATGTATATAATTGCCAAGCTTTCCCAAAACGCTTCTATAATTTCCACAACAGTTAAATAAATTTCGGCCCCATAAATATGATCAATTAAGGCTTTTCCTTTTTAGCTTGCCTTGCAGCTCAAGTTTCTAGTTTATGTTTACAGAACATCAAGTTTTTGCTTTACCTGCCTCCTCCTGCAAAAGAAATGCCCCCTTGCCACTTGCAGATGTGGCATGTCACATGAGCCCCGAATCAGTGTGTTCTCTGAAGGACCTGTCCTTTCGAGACATGTGACTCTCCCCGTGGTGTGCCACGTGTGACTCTCGTCTGCTCCTCTGCACTGGAAAGCTGAAGAAAGCTCTGGGCACTATTGCTGGTTTTCTGTTTTTCACTCTCCATACCGTAGGGATGTCTTGACTATGCAAGTGAAAAGCCTGGGTAAGTTTAGAAAAACAGCTGGGGCCAAGGAAGGTCCCTGAAGCTGTACCCATTTATTTATTTATTTGTTTATTAAATACGTTTTTATTGATTTTTAGAGGGAGAGAAAGATAGATGGATAGAGACACAGAAACATCGATGAGAATCATTAATTGACTGCCCCCTGCACGCCCCCTACTGGGGATGGAGCCTGCAACACCGGCATGTGCCCTGACCAGGAATGGAACCTTGATCTCCTGGTTCATAGGTCGATGCTCAGCCACTGAGCCGCACCTGGCCGCTCTGAAGCTGCATCCATTTAGATGGAGAAGCTTGGGCAGCTCAGTGCCACATGGATGTCTTAAAGGCAGCCTGCCAGGGGAGCAGGGTGCAAGTGCAGGAGCAAAGTCACTCCAGTTCACCTGGTTTAAAAATTCTTTGTGTCTTTTCCTCGTAGTCAATGACATATAGGAAATATATACAACATATGTACACCTAACATTTAAAGTGTTCAGAGAAAGACTATGATGTGTGTTTGTTACTGGCAGCAGGCTGACAACAGTGTGGTGCTGAGAATTTCAGAATTTTGGAACCGAAAGGGACACTAGTGATCCTCTACGTGGACTTTTTAAAGACGCTGCTGTCATAACCTTAAGAAGTGAATGCAAACAAAAAAACCAGTCGATTTTGTAATGACCCCTGTAAAGCTGTTTCCTGCTTCAAGAGACCCTACTAAGCATATCCTGTTCAACTTGATGTTTTATTCCTACTTTTCAATCACTTCTGGAAAAAAAAAAACCTTCAGATATCATTATTAGTTCTTTGTAAGTGACCTCCCTGCTCCTTTCTACGGGCAGACCAAATTTAAAGATACTACATCCCAACCTGCAATAATCAACTGGCCAAAAACCCCAGCAAAGTAGTTGGTGACTATTCTTTCATTCCATTCCATTTGTTTTAATTAAACTAAAAATGTGAACATTCTATAGCCTTTATTTCAATTCCTTTAGCTTTCTTCTTTTTTTACTTACAAAACTGGGACTGTTTCCTATGTTTAACATGAAACAGTGGGAGGTGACTTAAGAAATTAGGTAAATCGGGATGGAAAATGGAGAAGCATTGTTGCTTATCTTAATGTAAATTAGATAATTTAGGCAATCTCTAACACACACACACAAAGTATAGACTGAAACTGTATTTCCTCCATGGACTTAGAGCTTATGGAGGAAAAGAACCCAAGAAACCTCAGAATTTTACGTGGCTCCAGATTTTCTCTCCCCCCGGGGCAATGTAACCAGCTTGGGAACTCATGATCCCTACCGTCCTTTTCAGGTCCAAAATTCTGACGTTCTCATTACCAAAACGCAGTCAGTCTGCTCCCAGTGGCCTTGGGGTCATTTTAAAATGCGACTGCATGCCCTTTCTCCGAGCACCTCACATGTTAGGACTGTATGCTGAGTTCATATATGTCATCAGATGGAATTCATAAGGGAGCAGGATATAAAAAGAATTAAGAAGTGATCTAGTCCCTGACTCGCTCATGCAGGACACATGGAAGGATAGTTTTTAGATAAATTAATTAGGCTGCAGAAGCCAGGGACACGGTGACTGCTTTGAGCCCTTGTAATGCATTTCCTCAGTACCATGTGCCCGTCCTTAAACTGTGGCAAGCCGGGTAAAGGTAATGCCATGGTGATCATGGAATGTTGCACTTCTACTGATGTGCTTGATGAAATCGGGACAATACTGGCAAGGACAGCTAACAGTCAAAGGCAAAAAGGTCATGAGTAACCGTGAGTAGGCCTTGGCCAGCCTTTTTCTCTGAGAGCACGTATCTGGTCCTTGGCACCATCGTCCATGTGGAATGACTAGCAGTTTCACTCCAGTCGATTCTGTTGTTTGCTCTAAATATAAATGATATTTAGGTTTGGAGAACTCAGTGAATTAAGTCATCAGTATGTCTGATGCATAGAGGAAGTGAGCCAAGATGAAAGGAGCAATAAAACCCTGACAAGCTGAGAAGAGCATAGACAGGATGCTCAGACCTAGTTAAGAAGCAGAAGCAAAGAAGTGAGCAGAGTCAGGGCCCAACACCAGAGTGCAGGCTATGAAGACATCCATATGTTTCCAGCCAGGGAAAGTTTGAGAGCCCAGCAACCTTCATCATGAATTCATCCTCTCCTGACCGGTGGATCAGGGAATTGTGGCCTTGAGTTCTTGAGCGTGTGTCAGGACTGGACTCATGAGCCTTCCAACCAACTTGACAAGTTGCCAGGGATCACTTCAACCAGTTTAGCTGAGGCAGTGCTTGCTTCTATCTGTAACCAGATGGGCCTCCTTGGTGAAGAACGTTTTGGATCCAAGAACATATTTATTCTCTTTTCCTTGACGAAAGGTGTTAGCGGTGTGGTGGTTTTGTTTGGGGGTCTGCTGCTGCTTCTGCCCATTTTGGGAGGCAGGGGTCGTTCACAGACAACTGAGCGGGCAGGCCTGCTGAGAAGTCCTCATTTCACTCCAAGTTTCCTTGCAACACTGGGAACGAAATGAGTTCTAATAGTATCTGAAAATTGGAGATAGGTTTGAAGGCAGCTCCACAGCATCACCGTTCACTCTGCTTACTGTAGTTACTTCCATCAAATGCAAGATGGCTAGCCTCACACTCTGGCTGTCCTTTGATAGAGCACAGAACCTGGAGATAAAGAGGCACTGACATTGATTAGCTCTATGAGTCAGCCCTGTGGGACTCATTTTTTCTCGTTAGTAAAGTGAGGAGTTGGGTGAGATGATTGCTAACCTTCCTGCACATCCAACAGTCTGTGGTTGTGCACAAGCTCACCTCTTGGAGAGGTTAGCTCAGTTTGGTGGAGAAACTTAAGTGGACAGACTTGATCTTTTGTAGGGTCTACTTTTAGCCATTGTTTTTATAACAGTTACAGCCCAATTTAAGGTCATTCCTTTCCACCTTGTTGGTTCCTGGTCCAACTCAATTCTATTTTAGGGTTTCTGTGCTGTTATAAGCCAAACATCTACAAGATATCTGTAATTGGCTTTTCACCCAACCTGGGAGACATGAGAAATTATATGAGTTTTTAAGATACATGTTCAAGTGCAATAGCCCCTCCAGCCTCTAACTAGGATGCTTTCAATTACTATATGGATCCTTTCAGAACTACTCCCAATATTATATTGGTAACTACTGCTTTATTTCACCAAAGAGTTTTCAAAGTAGAGCTCATTTGCTTTATTTTTCATTTCAGATTAAGACATCAGTTATTTGGGCCACACCAAATGTTTCCTTCTCAATCCCATTGTGGGTGATAATACTAGCGATACTTCTTGGATTATTGGTTCTGGCCATTTTGACTTTGGCTTTATGGAAGGTAAGTTTCTTTATTTTATTTTCCTTTTTTTTAGTAGAGAGGCCACTGAAGGGATTTAGAAGGATATATCTAGGGATTTAAAAAGATAATGCTAGAGGTGTGATTTGGGGTTTTTTAACAGTCTAAAAAACATAAAAGAAACCTTGTCTCTTGTTTGCTTTGGCAAACAGTACCCTTGTGTAACTGACATTTAAGAAGACTGGAGGTGTTGAATGTTGCTTTTATCTTGAGCTCTCTTATAAATAAATATAGAGAGTATTAGACTTTATTAACTTTTTTCCAATATGCTTGAAGTAAAAATGTTATTATGAAGCCTTCTTTTTCTTGTTTAATTAACCAAGATCTTAAGCTTTTTATTTAAATGGTCCTATTAACAATCCTTTGAGATTTTTCTTTATAAGCACTACACAGATGTAATTAATATAGTAATTAATTGGTACTTGGACTATCAAGTAGGGCAAATAGATCATGCATGTTATAATATTCTTGGACTTGGTTTTTTTTTTTTAATCTTGCCAATTAGTTTGTCTCCATTAGGAAGCCTTAATTTACTCTTTCATGTGTTATACTAAAGTTTGTTCTAAAAATCTACAATAGAAATTAATTTCTGGCCCCAAAACAAACATGATTACCAAGTTTCACAGAGCTTTCCATTCCAAAAGAGAAACAATGTCAGGATTACAAGACTGTCAGAATAATTAACCCAGTCACATCTTACTTAACCACTATTGTTGCATTTCTCCAAAAATCATAGTCTGTTTTTATTTAAAAATAATATGCAGAATGCTTAAGAGACCTTTAAACCAGGAAAACCTTGCCTTTTAAGTTAAAAAATGGCGTTTCTGATCTGTATCAGTTGTTTTGTGCCATCCTGAGCCCATTTAGTCTTGCACACCTTTACAAATAGGCTTTTGTGTTATTCTGTTATTTACAGTAACTGTATTTCCATAGTGTTATAGTTATACCTACCAATTGACAGAACATTGTGCTAGTCCTACGAAAGAAAGACGACTTGATAGTTATAAGCCAAACCCAGTGGGTTGGGTTTCTAAGGAAGAAACAATAAACACAAACTGAGGTTCCAGGTTTGTAGGCAGTTTCGCCTAGACCAAATACTAATTGGAAATTCAGGGGGATGAACATTCTAGAATCACCTCTTCCCGGAGTTCCTGGTTAATCTTTGTAAAGGTCCTAAGATGTTCTTGGATTAAAATAGATTTCCCTCTATATACTATATGTCCTACCAAGAGCAGAGGGGTACCCCAGGATCCCCTCACTTCCTCCTGTGATCCATCCTGAGGAAGCTATATTTCAGGAGTGACTCTCCCTTCCCTGGTCAGCAGTTAGTGCTGCTGCTGGCTCCAGAAACTGGGCCAGGTCCTGTAACCCCAGGGAAAGATGCAAGATCCATAACTGATTTGTATAAAACAGGGACATTCTCCCACTATCAGGGCAAGGCAGCAGGGAGGCACAAACACTGCCCAATGCAATGCATTCCTCTAGGGGTTAAGAATACTCTTTTTCTCACCTCCTCATTTGGAGAATCAGGAAGATTACCTCCACAGAGCTCTAAGTTCCTTAGCAAATACATAAAGTGAACATTATTGGCACAAGGGGTTTCACAAATTCCCAGAAGGACTTGCTTTTATAGCCCATTTTTCTTTTCTGTAGTGCGGATTCTTTGACAGATCAAGACCCCCCCAAGATGATATGAATGACAGGGAACAGCTGACAAATGAGAAAACCCCTGGTGCTTGAAAAGGAAAAACCAAAGACCCAAAACTCTGACACGGTCCTGTTCAAAGAAAAGAAGGAACATGAGGGTTAAACAAAGGTTTTCCTGGACCTGCCAGTGTCCTAGGAAAGGGAAAGGCCTGGGAACTATCACCTCATCGACACCACCCTGTGGAGACATTGCCATGGAGCCCGCCAGCCTTCGGGAAGGAAACATCCTCACCTCTGTAGAAACAGCCACCGTGCAAGGTTTCTTTCCCTTGGGCCATTCTGTATTTGGCAGACACATTGAAATGGGTCTGAAACTAAGGATGCTTTCCAGGTAAATCCAACTTAAGTCACAAAGACAAAAGGACTGAATTATGATAGAATTTAGAGAACGAACTAGGACCGAACCTCCTAACACTACTGTATCCTACAGAATATTTGACACCTCCCTATGGAAAAGAGACATTTCTAATGATGCTACGGCTCAGGGAGACAAGTATATGTTGTTGGTACTGTGAAAGTACTTTTGAAACGACAAAGATAATCTTGTAAGCAAGGATAACAATTTATTTATTTATTTTCCGTTTCTCTGGCCATGTAGAGGCTTTGGGAATTAAGATTTGGTCAGCTGGTTTTCTAAATCACTCTCTTAATCCTTCTAAGTTAACCATTGTGTGCAGATCAGTCATTTAATAGAGCTTTTTAGGTCATGTTAAGGAAAAGCAAATTGGTATTAGAAGATAGCTTCACTTAATATTCTGCTGCCTTCCACCTGAAATTACTTGTATTCACACTTTTTTAGGGACTCACATCTGCTTAATGTAGCTTTGCAAAGTTACATTTATAGTTCTTTTTATTTAAAAAAATAATCATTCCACTTACTTAATTAGCAATACACACATTTCAAGTTACTCTCAACGCTGTGTGGTGTTTAAAAGTTATGGTAATTATGAAAAATGTCTAGAGTTTGTTAATTGAAAAACAATTTAACAATATGGGTAAACATATTTTTAATATCTATAAGAAGCAACTCCAATATTTAACTTCAGATTAAATACCTATTTTCTCTACTATATCTCAGACTTATTATGTACACAGAGAAGATATGTTACACATAAATAGGAAGGAAATGCAAAGTTATGCCGGTGTGAGATGAACCTAGAAAACGGATTCCCAAGGATTTTATTTAAAACTGCCTATTCCAACTTTACTACTCATTTTTACTGATAATCTTTGTAGTACACGACTTTGGAAAAGTATCTTTATGTAAGCTATTTTCCCATCATCTTGAATTTAACCATCACAAAAACTTGTAAATAAGCCATAATTATGTGTACTATTAACGTTTTTGAAGTAAAATTGACCAGGCAAATTCATATAGTCTGCACAACTTTGTATCCTTTTTATAATAATGAAAAATTGCTAGGAAGAAATGCTGAACAAAGTTTATATTTATGTGCAATATTTTATAGACCTATGTATCTAAAGCATGTTTACACTGGCATTAGTTATTTTTAAATTAATAACCTGAATATTAAGAATGGTAGAACAAAACCTTAAGTTTTCAGAGCCATTGGAAAACTTGTATCCCAGTTTCAACATCACACTTTGTTTGAAAGAAGAGCCAGACTCACAGACATTAAGTTTCTGTCGTGCCTTAACCTGGAGACAAGCCATTTGGCTGTAGCTGCAGAATTTCTTTGGAGACCAAATGAAAGGCACATGGAAGAAGACACGGATGCAGTTCATATTCTTCCCGCTTATGAATTAAATCCTGTCATGGTAGCGGTTTCAAGTCTGTCAGGAATGAAGTCTGGCTCCCAGTGTATGCGGCTGACGGTGGGTGAGAACCGCACGTGCCTCAGACTGTTTGTGGGCCCCACGCCAGCCTCTGGTCTTAGGTGTCGGTTGTCTAGAATTGGCTTTACACTAGGGAAGTAGCCATCTACAGGATATGATTGGAGGGATTCCAGGCAGGACTCTATGCCCCCAAATAATGCCTTAACTCTGGTCTCCATTTTAGCCAATAGAAATGAGCACCTCAGGATTTTTGGTCCTAAGAGGTGTCTGAGAAAACCCACCCATTGCCTTTTAAGCTAACAACCTTGGTGAAGGAACTCAGAACTCTTAGGGTTCGATAAATGTAGGACCCTGTGCGAGCACTCATACAGACACCTGGGGAAACCAGAGGTCCTAAGAAGTCTGGGGCCCGGAACAGAGCAAGATCTGAGGGTTTCAAAGGCCAACTCTGCCTTCCACACGGTCGCAGCCAAGAGTAGTCCCTTCGAACAGGGTGAGCACTGTTACCTACAGGCATTTCGCGGAGGCCGGCAAGCACACACCCGCCCTCTCACCCACTTAGACTGTGGAAGCAGATGGAGAAGGGGGACACTGAGGTCAGGGGACTTTCCAGGCATCAGTTCCTCGGCTCCCCTCTACATGCAGAGTCCTCTTCCCACGCACTGAGCACATCTGCTTCTGGTCACAGGATTGCCAATCACTTGCATAACTCAGAATGTGCCGTGCTTGTCTTAGAGTCTCTCTCTGTGTTAGATACCCCTTTGAAAACTCTTGCAGCTGGATTTTAAGACATGGAAAGTGGGCAAATGAAGTTTTATAAACTTGGGGGTTTTTATACAGAAAGTACACAATATGGACTAGTCACCACTAAAATCCTATTTCAACTCTTTTCTTTTTCCTGTTTTATTTAAGTACATTTGTAGATATCTGTGAAGATTTTCATGTACCTATTTACCTTCTCACTAATAAAATTA
Organism: Eptesicus fuscus; assembly: GCF_027574615.1. Classification (NCBI taxonomy): domain Eukaryota; kingdom Metazoa; phylum Chordata; class Mammalia; order Chiroptera; family Vespertilionidae; genus Eptesicus; species Eptesicus fuscus. The sequence continues at coordinate 94,412,918 of NC_072477.1, forward strand.
AAAATGAAAGACACTTGGATGTACTTGTGGTTTGTTTCACAAGCGAAGGAAAGCTTTCCCACAGTGGCAGACATCAAAGTTTGTCTTTACACCTTGATTCTTTATTATAAAAATAACATTGGAAGAAATTTGAAAGAGCAAAAATGCATCACTCCTTTGAGATGATAAAAATGTTATCAATTTATATTGTGGTAATAATTGCCCAACTTTGAAAATACTAAAAAACACTGAACTGTCTTCTTTTTAAGTAGGCCAGTTTTATGGCATGTGAATTAAATTGCAATAAAAATGTTTAAAATTTTGTTAGGTCATTTCTGACACCCCCACCCTTATACAACTGGTTTCTCTATGTTGTCTTTCAAATTTTGGCCGTATATAAATCTGTTATGAAGCCTTCCTTTGTATCTTTAGCTAACTCAAAGACTCTTCCTGTCCTTCATGGCATTTTGGTCCAGGGGTGTCTGTGTATCCTAGATGGGAAAAAAAATGCAGCCAAATCTAAGATTCAGTAATATTGGTGCTGAAGATCAAAGCCCCATCTCAGTACAAACTAGTCTGAGTGGGGCAAGACTTCCCTGAAGCACATGGAAGGATCCACACTGGGCCAGCCCACTGGTTAAAGCTTACCTGTGCTCCTAGTGAGGGGAAAAGTCGTAACGTGCTTGGTGGGTTAATGTGAGCAGTGAGAGCTGTCTTCTCAACAAACTCTGTTGCTATCTTTGTCACTTCCAGACATTTTTTGTGGAGACCCTTAACTGTGTCTGTACTTTCTAAACACTGAGTTGCGATTTGGGTGCCTAGATTGGACAAATGAGATTAAGTATCACTGCTTGCAGAATTTTTAACAAAGTAGGATTTCCTTACAAGTTGCACACATCCTCTGTGAGATTTGCACCATTCTCACAGGTCACCTCTCTAGCACCCAGCATCCTGGCACCCTCATGAAGAGCCAAAACATGAAAGCCTTTTGTGAATATCCACGAATGTTGAGACAGTACCTACCTCCCTGGGGTCCCCAAAATCTATAGAAGATTTTCTCCTTCAGAACTTGGATGCCATTAAAAGGTTAATTTCTTTAGCATAGAAGTTTAAAGCATTAAAACTTTGGACTCATGTGAGAGCTGAGTAAAACCATAACCCCCAGTGATGTTTCAGTTAATGGTGAGTTCAGGATGGCCAGCGTACTTAAGGCACAATGATGCTTCTCATGTTCAACTCCCCCACCCCACCCCCAAAATACCATCTGCCTGACACACTGCCTTTTGGAATTGTTTATGAGCAAGTTCTCTATTATTTATGATTGTTGGCTAAAATCCACATGGAAATGTAGTCTGATACTAGTGCCCCTTAACAAAAACGTCTTGAATTTAACTTCTATCAGCACCATGAGATGACACAGTAGGAATGTTCTTAAAATCTCTGTGCTGTTGTTTATTTTGGTTGTGCATTATGTTGTAGAAATAACCAAGTGATCAGCAAACTAGCCAACCTTTAGGTGGGATTTATTTTTAAGCAATGAAGCGGACCTCCCTGGTTTTAAAATTTTAGATTTCAACTTTCATTCACTTAATTGTCTGTAGGATACCAGCATATTTAACAATTTTTTTCTGTCAGAATTTTCAATTTTTAAAAATTCCATATTTATCCTCTATTTTAGCTTCCTAGGGCTGGAAGTACCACAAATTGGGTGGCTTAAAACAGCAGAAATTTATTGTCACACAACTCTTGAAGCAAGCAGTTTATAATTAAACTAGAGGCCTGGTGCACAAAATTCGTGCACAGGTTTGGTTCCTAGGCTTAGTCAGTGATTGAAGTGCAAGCGTCTGGTGTGGAAGGGCAGGTCCATGTGTCCCCCAGGCCCCCATGTGCCCCCCTCCACCTGAGTCACAGTGCCTGAGTCCCCACGCAGAGATGCTGTGGGTAGGGGCACAGCATGGGCCTCTGGGCTGCCCGATGGTGCCGCACAGAAGCCAGGCAAGCAGTGCACTCTCTCCTGGCCAGCCTCACAGATTGGTTCCTACATGAACCCATGGGGAGCCTGCCTGGCCTCTGCAGTCCCGGTGGCTGCGTCCCGGCTCACCTGGAAGATGTCACGTGGGTGTGGGGAGGGCTCCTCATGGGTGCCCAGCACCTGAGCAGGGGGGCTTTCCCAGCAAGCAAGCCCTGGCGTCCCAGGGGACGGTAGCAAGGGGGAGTGAGATCAAGCTTGGTGGACACCTCACATTCTCACTGCACCTCCATCCTGTTCACCCCATCCGCAGGTAGCCCGCAAGAGGTTGCAGCATGTCGCTGACACCTGCCATGTTCCGCACCACTGCCCCCTGGTCATCAGCACATGTCATAGCAAGCGGTTGAATTTCTGGTCTCCCAGTCGAACCCCCAGTTGAACGACAGCTCGAGGGGACAATTTGCATATTAGGCTTTTATTATATAGGATTGTCACCAGGGTATGCTCCCTTTGAAGGCTCTATGGAAGCAATTGTTTCTACACCTCTGTCATAGCCTCTGTAGTCCCAGGTGTTCCTTAGCTCATAAATGCATCACTCCAATCCTCCTTCTTCACACCGTGTTCTCTCTATTTGTCTCACATTACCTCCCCTCTGTGTGTGTCTATGTCCATGTCTCTCCATTTTTTGTTTTAATCCTCACCCAATGACATATTGGTCCACCCTAATGATTTTGTTTTAACTTGATTATCTCCATAAAGAACTTATCTCAACTACGGTCACAGCCTGAAATAGTGGGGGTTGGGACTCAACATAACTTTTTGGGAGAACAAAATTCAACTCATATAATCCTCCTTCAAAAGTGTATATCATATAAGATAGTTTGACAAGTGAGCCAAAGATGACAAAGCACATATGAAGAGTTTAACAAGAGTATCAGTCTTTTGATTTATATTCACTAAGGTAATAGACTAGTGTTGCCCAGTATATAATAGATTTATAAATATTTATGTTTTCTCTCATTTATTGCCTTCATGCATATACTAGAAGATTAAGATAATTGCATTATTTGTATAATTTACTCATCTGCTCTGCTCTGAAATGTCCTACCATCACCATTCATGTTATCATTCTCTTCTTTTCTCTTGAAATAATTATCTTATTCTCATGAACAATATAAATAAATGTCAGTTTTGTGATATAACAGAGTAGATTCCTCACTGATTGGAAACTGAAGATTGTTGGTCACTGAGTTAGTGAGAAGTCCCTATCTTTGGGCTCAGGGCTTGATCCCCAGCCCCACTGTTCAACACAGGGAAGGCATTGCTTAAATCTGCAGTGACCTAGTGCTGGCCAGTGTAGCTCAGTTGGTTGGGTATTGTTCCATGCACTGAGAAGTCACTGGTTCGATTCCTGGTCAGGGCACTTACCCAGTTTTGAGGTTCAATCCTGGGTTGGGTGCATATGGGAGGCAACCAATCTATGTTTCTCTCTCACATCAATGTTTCTCTCTCTCTCTCTCTCTCTCTCTCTCTCTCTCTCTCTCTCTCTCTCTCTCTCTCTCAATCCCCTTCTCCATTTCACTCTCTCTAAAATCAATAAAAGCATGTCTTTGGGTGAGAATTAAAAAAAAAAAAAACATAGCAATGATTCAGAGCAAGAAAAAGCAGCTACCATACGGATGATGGAACCAAGAAAATAAGACAAAGATAAGTAGCATTTACTGGGTACATGTGTGTGGCACTGGCCACAGGCTAGGTGGTGGGAAGGAGTTTACAAAACAAAAAATCAGTCTGGTCTCACAGGCTAGAGTCACAGCATACTAAGCAACCCCTTGTTTTCGCTTCACCTTTCTGCTCTTCCCACCACGGTCTTTCCCAGTCCTAACTGGGAAATGTCCATCCATTCACATGGGAGGGAGGTCCCACTCCAGGAAGAGGGTATTGTTTCCCTTTGGCCAGTGGCCTCTCACCCTACACTCAGCTTCAGGAGTTTGTCCAAGCCAATGAGCTCCAGACATCAGCTGCACTGTATTTCATTACTGAGAAAAAAGCAACAAGAATAGAAAAAGCCTCAAGCATGTAAGGAATCCTTAAAAAACCCGAGGTCATTTAACCTTGAGAAGAGAATGTCCTGGGGGAAAATATTAGCTGATCATAAGTCTCCGAAGGACCATTATGAGAAAGAGGAAGTGGAGTATGAAGGAGATGAGGCTGAAATAATGTCATAATAACAACAATAAAAACTAAAATGCATTAAGCATTCACTCCATGTCAAGCCCTTTGCTAAGTGCTTTACATGCATTTTTCATTGACTCCTCACAACCACCATATGAAGCGGATTCTAGGATTATCCTTATTTTACACATGAATTGAGGTCTAGAGAAAGAAAGTAGCTTGACAGTTTACACCACAGTTGATGGCAGAACTGAGATTCAAACCCAGCTCTGCTTAACTCTAGAGGCCAGGATTATCCAACTTGCCATTTTCAACTAATTGAGAGTATCTACTATCTTCCATGCTGAAAGCAGAGAGGCAGCCATTTAAGAAAGTGGGGTTAGCCCTAGCTGGTTTGGTTCAGTGGATAGAGCCTCGGTCTGTGGACCAAAGGGTCCCTGGTTTCATTCCAGTCAAGGGCATGTACCTCGGCAGTAGGCTCCTTCCGGGCCCGGGCCCTGGTCAGGGCTCATGCAGGAAGCAACCAGTCAATGTGTTTCTCTCACATTGATGTTTCTCTCTCTTTCCCTTTCTCTTTTAACCTCCCTAAAAAATCAATGAAAAATATCCTTGGGTGAGGATTAACAACAACAAAAAGTGGAGTTACAATGGATTTTCATGACTTTGATGATCCCTTTTAAATCCTCCCAGAACAAGAGAACAAAAATAATAAGGACTTCTAGATATAAGAATACAAAGCTGAATCCTTCATTTAGTTTACAGAGTTGGGAATTATTACTTTTGTCCTCTTCTACTTTCCAAACTCTATTTAGATTCATACACACAATGAAAGATTCTCAACATCCTCAACACCTAAATAGTTAGACTCTATTTCAATTTTCAGAATACATGAATAAAGAAATTCATTATTTGGGTCATCGCCAAGATTAAAGCCATAGGGATTTCAGAGCTTGAAAACAGTGCATTTTAAGTAGTTTTTCTTGTACCAAAAAGCTGCTGACTAGAAGCCTGAATGATAGAAGAAACTTAATTTGTCAGATCAAAAAAAAATCTAGACTTTTTAAATTTCATTTTAGGAAACAGCAACCTCATATAATATCCTGCCTCAAACCATTCCTGTCTACTGATCTCATTGCTTAGGAGACTAATCTGATATTTTGCTTTCATCTTTTGGAACCCAGAGGTAATGAGGGATTAACCCCTGACAAATAGAATTCTAATTTAGTTCTCGACCTAGGAGGTCTACTAACTGTATTAACATCAGTGTCTGTTCATCTGTAACTCAGGTTCTGTGACGTTGAAATGCTATACATTATTTTTTAGTCAAGATGTGCTCTGTACAATTAGAAGAATCAATCCATCCTAACTCACTCCTCTGTTTGACAGAGATGGGGGAAGACCATGGTCCTTATTGGCTTGAACTCTGGGTCAAGGAAAAGTAATAATCTCTTTGCCTGCCATTATGTGATTCCATTGTAGGGCAGGCAGGAAGCATTTCATTCAGGATGGGTAGGAAGGGAGGGAAATACACTCTCAGATGTACCTGAGCATCCTAAGGAACATCCCTCCACCCTAAATGCTCAGACGTGGAGAGTGCTAAGAGGGATGGATCTGAGGGACTGTCTGGTGAGTGAAAAGGGGAAGTTGCCCTGTGGCTGAGATTTGCAGCACACAGATTAGAAGACAGAAGTTTTGTATAGTGACAGAACTGAGGACAGGAGAGCAAGGAAGGAGGCAGGAGAGTAAGAAACTTAATTTCATGGGTACTCTTCCCATGGACAACGGGAAAGTAATGTTTAGCATGAAGTTTATAACTCTTTTTCCTCCTCTGTTGCAGTGCTTTTCAGTGATCCCATTCGGCACAATTTGACCTGTCAGTAGTAGACTACATTAATGGCCCTAGTTCTTCTTTCTTCCTTGTATCTATGCCCTTTCCTATGTGGCTTTGTTGTTCCTCCCATCAAAAGGCCACCTATCCTTCCCTATCCTTGATTCTGAGTTTGGCCATGTAACCCACTGTGGACAATGGAATGTTAGTAGAGGCTTGAAAAAGCACATGCCTAATAAAGCATACTCCCACCAAGTCTGCCATTACTGTGGAAGGCGAGGGTTAACCTCCTTGTCCCAGGAAGAGGGGAAGGTTGAGAGACACGTGAAACGGAACCTCCCCCCAAGTCCAGTGTAGATTAGCTGACCACCTACCAACCTGTAGACTCGAGACAAATAATATATATATAATAATATAAGTAGCTTGCATGAGAGCAAGACAAGCTTGCAGGCACCTCAACCACTAAGCTATGCAGTTGCTTTGGATGACAAAGGCGCAGGGCAAAGAAAGGGCAGTGTGACACACCCTGAAATCTCTCCTCCACTATGGCTTGTGTAGAGGGAGCAGCATCCATTTGAGGTGGCCATGGCTAGAAGTTCCCAATGGTAGGCGGGGCCCATGGTGTTCTGGAAGCAGGGAAGATCTTCCTCCCAACCTTCTTCTCTCCCGCATTTCTGACCCAATCATATGACAGGTGTTGAGATAATCACAGTATAGTTCTCCCTAATATACACTAGAGGAGGGTTCCCATGAAAACAAAAAAAGGGGGGATACCTCTTAAATTACACATCATGCTTTAAGTATAATGAAGTATCATGTCTATGATAACAGCTATATATCATAGGTACATCAAGCATTTTAAAAAATTGTATGGGAAAGTGCAATAGGCATATATGAATGGGGTTATGAATGAGGTAACTAGTATATTTGCCAACCTTTGCATCCTTTGATGTGTTATCTTCAAAGGAGTCTTCTTTCAAAACTTACTACAATGACAATATTACTACAAGGCTGACATTGTTCATGAATGGTTAAAAATGCCTCCTTTGAATTTCAGACTCTTCTCCAGTCAAGTAAACATATATACTTATAAGACATACTAGGGGCTCAGTGCACGAATTCGTGCCCCTTGAAAGTAACTGTAGGCCATGAGGCTGCGGTGGGCACAGGTGTGGATCTCGGCCAATCCTCTGCGCCCCCTCCCACCCCAGCCCCTGGTCCCCTGTCTGCTGACAGCCCCACTCCCACTGCCACTGCTGCTCCCACACGCTAATGGTGCCGGCCCCGCTCACACCTGCTGAAGGTGTGAAGTGATTGGGGCCGGCCCCAGCAGCGGGTGTGAGCAGTGGCTGCCAGCCCCAATCACCCCTCAGGAGCACAGGGAGGTGGAGAATCCCTCAGGGGTGATTGGGGCCCGCCAGCTGCCATTTTCACCCGCTGACGGCGCCAAGCGATCGGGGCCAGTGCAGGGCACTGGCAACTGGTGCAAGTGGCAGCTCCAGTGCCAGCTGCAGGTGCGAGCAGTGCCAGTGCTGGCAGTGGGTGCAAGAGGCGGCTGCCAGCCCTGATCACCTCGCAGGAGCAGGGGGAGGTGGAGAAGCCCTGAGGGGCAATCGGGGCCGGCAACCACCGCTCACACCTGCTGACAGCGCTGAGCGATTGGGGCCAGCACTGGGCGCCAACAGCGGGTGTGAGCAGCAGTTCCTGTGCCAGCAGCGGGTGTGAGCAGGGCCAGCGCCGGTAGCAGGTGTGAGCACCATGTGGGACCGTGGCACGCGGGAGCAAAGAATTTTCAGTAACCACCAGAGACTTGCCCCGATGACAGCGACCAGCACCCCACCTTGGTCTGGCGTCCCCGGTCACCTGCTCCACCATCTTGCCGCAGCCAATGCCCACCATGTTATGTGCTCTGCCACCTGCTGCTGGTGCCCGCCACGTTCCGCGTGCGCCCCCTGGTGGTCAGTGCACGTCATAGCGACTGGTTGTTCACAATTCGGTTGTCTGCCATTTGGTCTATTTGCATATTAGGGTTTTCTATACAGTAGGTCCTCAGGTTACATCGGAGATCCGTTCCTACAGCGCAATGTAATGTGATTTTTGCCGTAAGTCAGAACCCACCTACATAAGCCTCTACATCATCCACATGGAGCACATACACAGCAGTAATAAAGTGAAACAGTAAAAAAATTTAAAAGAAAGATAACAATTGCTGTCCTTTACTTGTGGTAAATAAATAATAAAAAACATAAAGCACATATATACATACGTCGAAATGACAGAACTTTTTTTATATAAATAAATGGGAGATGGCGACATAACCATGAAACAATGTAGGTCGAGTCCGACGTAACCCGAGGACTGCCTGTATATAGATACAATTCACAGATACATGACATTTTGTTTTTATCTCTTCCAGCTAAGTATAAGCACATGTCAATTAATTAAAATAACCTTCTCTTTATCACACACAGATATGCTATTGGACTCTTCACCCTAAAGTTTAATATAGGTTCCAGCTATTTGGATTATGCCCACAAATTGCTTTCAATGTAAAAATTAGAATCCATTTTGTGCTTGGTAATTTGTAAATCTGAAGTTTTAAGAAGTAAAATCTAATTCATCAGTGACTTCTTTGGAGTCATGCCCTGGACACTACCCATCACAGTCTTGTCACCTCACAGTAGTCACAGCCATTCTAGTCATCAAGGCATCGACTATCAGAGAAAAGGATTCATAACTTCATTATCACTTCCTCCCTTATTCTATTTTTGACCAGGGCCCGAGTCATTTTGTCATTGTGGATTCCTCTTTTTTCTCACAACCAATTATGTCCCACCAAGGCTTCTGTTTCTTAAAGTCATCCTATTATCATAAACTAGAGGCCCGGGGCACGAAAATTCGTGCACTGTGGGGGGTCCCTCAGCCCGGCCTGCCCCCTCTCACAGTCCGGGAGCCCTCAGGGGATGTCCTATTCCCTCGGGAGCGGGCCTAAGCCGCAGTCTGGCCTCCCTCTGCAGGAGGTGACCAGGCCGATCAGGGAAAGGCGCCGCCCCCATTATCCCCCCTCCCCCCCCCCCCCCCGCCCCAGGTGCTGGCCCTCGGCCCTCGCTTCTTAGCACTGGCCCCGCCCCCCACCCACTGGAGGGTGGGGAGCAATCTGGGGCCAGGCCAGCTGGGGGAGGGGCTGGGGGAGGTTGAGGCACAGCAGGTCGCACGCTGTCCAGCCTCTGCGGAGGCGTGGCGCTAGGACCAAGCCGCGCTGCTGCCTCTGCGGAAGGGGCAGCACTGGGACCAGGACCACGCAGCCCCTTCCCATGCCGCCGGCCCTCGCAGCCGCTGCGGGTTTGTCCAGAAGGACGTCCGGAAGACATCTAGTCTATCTGGTCTAATAGCATATTATCCTTTTATTAGTATAGATATCATGCATAAATTTTGCCTTGGCTGTCTAACCATTTCCCATGTTCTCTCTCTCTCTCTCTCTCTCTCTCTCTCTCTCTCTCTCTCTTTCTCTCTCTCTCTCACACACACACACACACACACACACACACACACTTTCTCTCTTGTCTGTGAGAGTTGTTACAAGTAAGTTGTCCTTTTTAGTTCAGAACCAAGATTTCCCGTTGATACAAGTTATCTATTTTTTAAATCCAGTCCTTCTGACCCAACTTTAAGTATTCTTTTTTTCCCTTATACTACCATTACCCTTCTGTGTGTGCCCAAGGCCAGGAGAACCATGCTCTACCAAGCATTTATCACTGAAGTTGCAATTCCATGTCTCCTGCTTCTGAGTTCACATGCAAGGAAAAATATTTTAGTTGTGTTTTACTCAAGACAACACTTATGAGGAGGGAGTCGGAGTGAGGGGTTACATCTGGAGAGAGTTACACTCTGGGGCTGAAGCAGCAGCTGGGACGATGTAAGGGGGCAGCTTCCCTCCTCCAGCCGTTTTACTTGAGCTTGAAATGCGTGGGTTTTTCAATGGTGTGGGTTTTATTTAAAGAGAAATGATACAGTGTGTTTTTAGAGAGGAAATTTAAGTTTATTCATGCTCTTAAACCACATTTTGCCCAAAATTTATTGACTCGGAAAATACTATTAACTAAAATTGGGAGATCGTGCAGAAATTCTAGCTCTTGTACAGCAGTTAATCATTGAACACTATTATTAAGATTTTGTGGAGTGCCTTTTTGAAATGGTTCAGAACTTACTGTCTTTATTTATCTGTTCCTCTTGGATGCTTGTGCTGCTCTTACTTTACTTACGTCTGGACTACCAACCTGATAATCCAAACTGAAGCCATTGAGGGATCGTCACTAATGGCCTTGAGTGTTGCCAGCAACATGCCTTTTTTAGAATCATCTGAGAATTTGTTATCCCTTCTCTTCTTCTGTTATGTCTACCTACACTATTTGATTAATAATAAATAATAATTCTGGCACATAAAATCATTTTGAAATGGAAAAGTTTCCATCTGAGTATAAAACATTATTTTATCTAAGCTAAAACATGACCTACTATGCAAGTTGCTGCCTTAAGTTGCTTAGAGAACAAACAACTGCCAACATGTTTTATTTATTTTTTAAATACATTTTATTGATTTTACAAAGAGGAAGGGGGAGGGATAGAGAGTTAGAAACATCCACGAGAGAGAAATATCCATCAGCTGCCTCTTGCATGCCACCTACTGGGGATCGAGCCCGAAACCAAGGTACATGCCCTTGACCAGAATCAAACCCAGGACCCTTCAGTCCGTGGCCGGCACTCAGTACACTGAGCCAAACTGGTCAGGGCTATGAACATGTTTTAAATTCTCCTTTAGGTTTGATGAGAGAAAGTTATTTACTGAAGCTCTTTTATTTACAAATAAGTTAGGTTTCAACAGGCAGCTCATACGTAGATTTGTTGATAAGTTCAAAAGCAGCAATTTCTGAGGCATTTCCTTCAAAACAGAGAGGGAAAAGGCTCTCTGAATCTTGAGAGCTGAGCATAAACTTCTACCACCTACTGAGAAATACTCTTTCAGGAACCATATCTTATTCCATGACTTTCCCTCATGACATAAGCTCTCCAAAGAATTGTCCACAGCTGCCGAAACCGGTTTGGCTCAGTGGATAGAGCGTCGGCCTGCGGACTCAAAGGTCCCGGGTTCGATTCCGGTCAAGGGCATGTACCTTGGTTGCGGGCACATCCCCAGTGGGGGGTGTGCAAGAGGCAGCTGATCAATGTTTCTCTCTCATTGATGTTTCTAACTCTCTATCCCTCTCTCTTCCTCTCTGTAAAAAATCAATAAAAAAAAAAAATAAATAAGAATTGTCCACAGCTGCCATCTCCATTTCGCTCACTTCCTAGGACCCGCATGGTCCCCCAGAAACCTCCTTGATGCCAAGGCCATTTCTTGTCCTTCATCTCCAGTTCTCAGCAGTATTCAGCTCAGCTGATCACTTCATCCTTTTGGAAATATTTTCTTTTGGCTTTAGAATCACCATATCCACCTATCTTCTTTCTCACTGTTCATTCTTTCTTGGTCTCCTGTGCAAGCTCCTTCTCCGCTGCTCAACTTCTAAATCTTGGAGCATGTGGAGCTCTATATTCACATTCCTTCTAGATGATCTTCGCCAGCTGGTGGATTTCAATACCGGCTTTAGACAATGACTTTCAACTCTTCAACTCCATCATGCCAGGTAGAATCATCTATTATCTAACCACCCACTCCACATCTCCACTTGGACATCTAACATTCAGTCTACTTTAAAATTATATTGTTTGTGTATTTCTTTATTGTCTGGCTCCTGCCACTCACCCAAATAGCAAGGAACCAGTATATTGTTTCACAACTGTATCCTTAGCACATAGATCCATTTTAGCACATACTAGGGGTTCAAAAAATATTTGTTAACTTAATGAATAAATCTCCCTTTTAATTAAAAAAAAGAGCTTTAAAAGAAAAAATATTGAATTATTCCACTTATATGAGGTACCTAGAGTAGTCAAATTCATAGAGACAGAAAGTAGAATGGTGGTTGCCAGTGGCTGGGGGAGAAGAAGATGGGGAGTTAGTGTTTAATGGGTGCAGAATTTCAGTTGGAGATGATGACAAAGTTCTGGAGATGGATGGTGGTGATGATTGTGTCATAATATGAATGCACTGAACTGCACATTTAAAAATGGTTAAAACGGTAAATTGTGTGTTTATACATAGGGCGCCCCCCCAAAATGTAACATACTTTGAATAATTATTAATTCCAATGGGTTAAATCTGAAAATAAAGAAACATCAATTGAGCTAGCTGTTAAGTGTGTATACATGTTTGGGATACCCTGTATTTTATCATAATAAAAAAGAGCAAGCAGTCCATCAATATCGAAATTCAGTTGAGGCACATAAATCTCTTCATTGATGACACCCATAAATATCACAGCAAACTCCTGAATAGCTATACTATTCACACTTTTGCCACCTCATTACAAGATAGAACTTGATCCAAAGGACATACAAAAGTTATATCCATGGGACTTTGACCATGAATAATCTTCAAGTTTTTCAGCAAATTGCTAGCCTTCTTTTGAAAAGTGTTAGGTTGATAGATATTTACTAGTATTTTGTATGCTGAATCATACTGCCAACACTCAAAATTTTTCCTGTTTTTTTAAATTACTATTCTTCTTTTCTTTCATATCATGGACTTTTCACATTTAAGATTCCCTCTACTTATAATCCCTACTCCCAAAAATGTGTCCCTTATGAGTGTGCAACTTCTGTTTCTCACCATATTCTTGTGTTTTGTTTTCTGTAATACCCTCCCCATAATTTTATGCATATCCTTGCTAGTGTCTTCAACATTGTTATAGCTTTTGCATTTATTGGCCATTTCAGGGTTAATAATGTCCCAAACACCTGAAAATGAAGTGCAAGCACAGTATACACAACTAGACAGATGGTCAAAATGAGGCTAATGCCATTTGTTGATGCTGGGGAATAGATTAATATATTCTAGAAGGACAAGCTTGGGGCTGGGAGGCCACAGGGAAGCCTGACTTTTATTATTTGTGTGGTGTTCATTTGGCCCATAAAGTACTTTTAAATTTTAATTTGATTCCTATAACAAACCTTTGGAGCTGCACATAAAAGTCCAGATTTATAGCCTCTTTTGAAAAACTAGAATATCAGCAACTGGGTCTGTATTCTGTAGCAGCAAGTAGCTGCACCTTCAAATCAACATGGGCTCTCTAATCAACTAGAATCGCCACGTAGCTCACTTCACTCATGACCCTCCTGTTCCCAGCAGGCACTTGAATTGATGAGCCTTCCCATGTGATGGAAGGGCAGCCTCACATCTAAGATAGAGCCTCACAAGAGAGGCTCCCACACAGAGGGAACATTTTGTTTTGTGTTTTTTTATGGTGAATCACCCAATGACAAATATGTCTCAACAAATAAAACTGGTGATGTGTGTAAAACCAAGTTGCTAAGGTTTTAGGAAACAGATTCATTAAATATGGCTAAATCACAAGAAAATCAAACAAGATTATTTAGTGACAAATCATTTAAAAGTTTTGTGGCATTTTAAAAAATGACTTTCTGATAATATTTAGAATTCTAATAGCTAATGTTTTTGAATAATGAAAAGAAGAATTTCAATATGCTAGGCAACATCATAATTCGGAATCTTAAGATAGAAGGAAGACTTGTTACAGCAAAATTGCATTATTGGGTACCATCTTCCTGATATAATTTTGACATTAACAGTCAGTTAGACTCAGGTAGATCATATGCCTATACAGATCTACAACTGGTGGTGTTGGGATGAGGATACCTTAACTTAAGTGACTGGTTGAGGATGGATGAACACAAACACACAGGCTCAATGAAATATATATATGTGTGTGTGTGTATATGTATATATATACATACATACATATATATACATACACATATATGTATGTATGTATATATGTGTGTGTGTGTATATATACATATATATGTATATATGTATGTATATGTGTGTGTGTGTGTGTATTTCAGATACATATCTATATATATATAAAAGGCTAATATGCTAAGTGTCCGACCATCCAGGTAATGACATCACATAGCAATGCCCGGCTTCCTCTCCCTAATGACTAGCCTTCTTGCAGTTTCTTCATCCCAAGAACACGACTTGCTTTATAGCCAGGTGGAAACATTTTACACTTTAACGAAATGTCTGTGAAGTGTTTTTCCATGCCTCATCTCATTTGATCCTCACAGAAGTCCTGGAGTAGGTAGACAGGAGACTCGATGGAATCTTATTTTCTTTTCATTAGTCGGAAAATGGAGATTTAGAAAGCTTAGAAACTTGACCCAACTGAAAAGAAGTAAGAAATGGTGGACCTTCAATATGACTTCAGGTTTTCTCACTGCGCAGAATATAGTCAAACACTGCTGCAGTTAAATATTTTACCCTTTGTTCTCCCTGCATGATCTACAATAATAATCTGCTTTGTGTTGATATTTACTGCTATGTTGCTGACAACTGAAAGAGAAGTTGGGGTGCTTCACTGGGCTGGAAAAAGTTTAGCTAAATCAGAAAGCAAGTTTAATATATATATATATATATATATATATATATATATATATATATATATGGCTAAGTTGACTCGACATGCACAATACATATAAAGTTCTCACTGGTGCCAATCACACGTGTGTGTTTCAATCTGTCACTGTCCATTGTGAATTTGGTTGACATTTCTATTATAAAGAAAGGGCAAATAGTGATATTAAAATATTTCTTCTAATTAATTTTCTTTCAATGTGCACAAATTCATGCACTGGGCCACTAATGAACTATAAGAGACATATAGAGTTAAGTCTATCACTTTCTTGTGTTTCCTCACTAAAAACTCAGTGACAGATTTAGAAAACCCAATTTATAGTGGCTTATGCAGAAAAAGAATTTATTGGCTTGTGTACTAGAAAAATTTGAGAGCAGCTTAATCCAAGGATCCAATTTGTCTTCCTCTCTGGGCTCTGAGCTCCTCTTGTTGCCTTTAGTTTTCAGCTCTCCATGATAGTAAGATGGCTGCCCACATCTCAGAATTTAAGCTCATAAACCTCTCTCCAAAAGGTTCTCCACGAAGTCTTTTACTTTTAATTGTCTCAAATATGTCCAACTCTTAACTAATAACTACGACCAGGCAAGTGCAACATTTCAGTTGGCCAGAGCAGAATCCCACAGGCACACCTGATATGAATCCAGTTCTGCAGGCAGGAGTCTGAAATGCTTTCACTAGGCTAAAACCAGTGTAAGGAGGGTTGTGTTCCCTTTGGAAGTAACAGGAGAGCCTGTTACTTTGCTTTTTCCAGTTTCTAGAAGTTGCCTATATTCCTTGGCTTGTGGTCCCTTCCTTCATTTTTAAAGCCAGCAGTACAGCATCTACAAATGTCTCTGACTTTGACCTCTCTTCTGCCTCCCTCTGTTACTTTAAAGGACCATTGTGATTACATTGGGCCCATCAGGATAATGTTCCTTACTTTAAAAATCACTTGATTGGCATTTTTAGTTCCATCTGCATTCTTAATTCCCCCTTGACATGTAACATAGTGTATTCACTGTTTCCATGGATTCGAACAAGGACATGTTGGGAAAGGGGTGGGGTATTATTTTATCTGCCATAAAGTCCAAACTGAATTATCTTCTGTAATCTCATGCTGGTCTAACTCTACACTATCTGCTCAGGATTTCTTCATTCTTCAGAGTTCTTTCTGCTAAGTCCTTGTTCATGAATTTATTCATTCATTCAATAAATAGGCATTAAATAGCTACCATAGACACTGAATATATAATAATAAACAAGATGTTCCCTTTCCTCATGGGGTTTATAGTCTTAAGGGCGAACAGACCATAAGTCAGCTGACTCATAAGTAATATTTAAATACTTAATTATAATCTATTTTTATGGAGGCTTTCTTTTTCTCCAAATTTGTTTGAAAAATACTTGCTGTGTCTTCAGAGATTCTACTGCTCTCTGTTTTTCTAACTGGACTGTGTCTACACTCCCTCCGGGTGGTCAGAACACTGAAGAAAGGAGATGGCCTTGGCTAAAACATGGTGAATAGGAGATGTCATTTCCTGCCAGGAGTCCCAGCTACAGATATTTCTGACTCTTCATATAACATTTTAAATGATAACACCTCCCGAAGCCATGCTCCTGATCCCAACCAGAGCAGCCATTTGAGGGTATTTACATTTTAATCACTTCACATCTAATATCATGTTGGTTAAATTAGTGGGAAGTATAAAACTGCTCAGAACAAATTAATGGGGAGGAAGGGGACAGTTTAAATGAGCCATGTGAAAGAGAAATAAGGAGATAATTATAATTATGTAGAATGGATTTAGCACTTTAAATATTATCTCTCTTTAACTAATATACCATTACATAAGGAACTTTAAGTTTTTAATTCAATCTTTCTGCTGTATCATCCTGACCAAATCTATGCCATGGTGTCCTTATTTATAGGAGGCAAGTAAAAATGTGGCAGTCCTT
This sequence comes from Eptesicus fuscus, assembly GCF_027574615.1. Taxonomy (NCBI): domain Eukaryota; kingdom Metazoa; phylum Chordata; class Mammalia; order Chiroptera; family Vespertilionidae; genus Eptesicus; species Eptesicus fuscus. Next base: position 94,429,398 of record NC_072477.1, read on the forward strand.
CACATAGCTATAATGAGGTTGTTTTTAAAGGAGTTTAAGTGTGGAATAAGTCTTAGTTCACAGGTCAAAGGGTTTTGTATACAATTACTAAAAATTCTTTCAATGCTTCTGTAGCTCAAGCCACATTTTATCCTTGTTATCTCACAAGAATCATAGGTCCCTTAAAAACATGACCTTGAAAAAGTTCTTTTAATTATGTGTTGACAGCAGCGCTATCTACTCCCTCCTTTTCCAGTTCACTTTCCTCCCCCAGCAGAAATAACACAAATATTCACCCTGGAAGATAGTTTTGTGCACGTAACGTGACCACAAACTTTAAAGCTCAACTGAGCAATTCATATTGCTGAAATAATTAGTTATTTTTCCCAAAATGACCAATACAATAAGAGTGGCCATCAATTATAGACTTTATTCAATATATTTTCTTATAATCCACAAACTTTGGGCTGGATTGCTAACAAATTCTGTAACATATGTCAGCTTTAAGTGCCTTCCTCCTATCTAAACCTTCATGGTTTCACATTTTCATTAACTTCATTTCCATTGCTATAGTAATCAAAATCCCAGCGGGACACTTTTAGAACATTCAAAGGATTGAATGGAAGAGCATTAAGGTAATTATTTACAAAGAGCATATCTATGGCTGGACAGGGAAAGAATAAAAGGAATAAATACTCTGACTTCTCTTTCATCCCATCTTCTGATCTCCCACCAATACCTCTCATCAGCCAGCCCCAGATGGATGTCAGAGGGCAGGCAATCCTGGCAATGTAGACATTAGCAGTCAGCCTCCTGGGGCATAGACAAAGTATGTACCAAGGATTGTGGGTCACAAGAGAGGCCATCCACAGCCCAACAATACTGACTATCCCTCTTTACCGCTCTGCCTACCCAGCCCACAGCAGAGCACAAACTGTGCTCCTGAGATGGCAACATTTCCCCAGAGAGACGGGCCTGATGAAATCATTTACATCAACTGTGTCTTTCATGGAGTGGGTAGATTTCTATATTATACTATTCACAAAATAAATTCCAAATGTATTAAAAAGAAAATAATGTTATATTGGCATTAAAATAAACAGAAGTTATTAACAACCCTAGGGTAGAAAAGGCCTCCTTCAGAAAAGGCACGAAATGCAGAAGCTCTAAAGAAATGAATGCATTTTTCAAAAATGTTAATACTGTTCTATTCTAGAGAAATGTGTGCCTTTGTGTACCAAGATATTGCTGTGATATTATCCTATATAATAAAAGGCTAATATGCAAATCGACCGAATGGCGGAACGACTGGTCGCTATGATGCACACTCACCACCAGGGGGCAGATGCTCAACACAGAATCTGCCCCCTGGTGGTCAGTGCGCTCCCTCAGGGGGAGTGCCGCTCAGCCAGAAGCCAGGCTCATGGCTGGTGAGCACAGTGGCAGTGGTGGGAGCCTCTCCTGCCTCTGTGGCAGTGCTGAGGATGTCCAACAGCTGGTTTAGGCCTGCCAGCCTAAGCCGGCAGTCGGACATCCCCCGAGGGCTCCCGGGACTGTGAGATGGCGCAGGCTGGGCTGAGGGACCCCCCCGACTGCACAAATTTCATGCTCTGGGCCTCTAGTTGGTAATATAAAATTGTAGAAAGTACCTAAATGTCAATTGATATTGATAGTTTGATAAACTATTGTACAGTCTATGAAATACTACCCAATTGCTATGAAGTGTGAGAGGCAGTACTGCATGGTGGTGAAGCTTGCAGGTTCTGGATTCAAACTACTGGATATCATGTCCCAATCATATCACTTACTATTCACATGAACAGAAAGCTCTTCGTCTAAAAGTGGGACTTAACAACAGCACCCACTTCACTGTGAGAATTAATAAGGCAGCACATGTGACGTTATCAGAACAGCATCTGACACATACAAAGTACTCAATAAATTGGAAGCTGTTGTTACAAGTAATAACATAGGAAGATCTCCAAGGCACATGGCTTAAAAAATGTACACACATGCACTCATGCACACACACAAAGTGATTGTAATATGTAACATATACATATATGTATATACATATATATCTGGATAAATATGGATGAATATAAGCAACCACTTAAAAGTGACTTTTATAGTTGTCTTTAATATTTTTTAGAACAAAGTAAAGTTAAAAAATAAATTATTTTTCTAACTACATAGAAAAAAGACTGGAAGAATATGAAAAATATTCACAGTGATTGCTTTTGGATAGAGAAATGATGAGATCATTTCATTTCTTTTTCAAGTTTTCTTTCAGGTGTATCTATTACCTTAATCAAGCTATACTACAAAGCCATTGTTCACAAAACTGCCTGGTACTGGCACAAGAACAGACATATCGACCAGTGGAACAGAACAGAGAACCCAGAAATCGACACAAGCCATTATGCACAAATAATATTTGACAAAGGAAGCAAGAGCATACAATGAAGTCAAGACAGTCTCTTCAATAAATGGTGTTGGGAAAACTATACAGATATTTGCAAAAAAATGAAACTAGATCACCAACTTACACCATACACAAAAATAAACTCAAAATGGATAAAGACTTAAACATAAGATGGGAAACCATAAAAATCTTAGAAGAAGCCATAGGCAGCAAAATAGTAGACATTGTCATAGCAATATATTTAACGATACAGCTCCTAGGGCCGTGGTCGGCAAACTGCAGCTTGCGAGCCACATGTGGCTCTTTGGCCCCTTGAGTGTGGCTCTTGCACAAAATACCACGGCCTGGGTGATTCTATTTTGAAGAGGTGGTATTAGAAGAAGTTTAAGTTTAAAAAATTTGGCTCTCAAAAGAAATTTCAATCGTTGTACTGTTGATATTTGGCTCTGTTGACTAATGAGTTTGCCGACCACTGTCCTAGGGCAATGGGAACTAAGGAGAAAATAAACAAATGGGACTACATCAAAATAAAAAGCTTCTGCACAGCAAAAGAAACCATCAACAAAACAACAAGAAAGCCCACTGCATGGGAGAACATATTTACCAATGTTATCTCTGATAAGGGTTTAATTTCCAAAATTTACAGGGAACTCATACAACTTAACAAAAGGAAGATAAAACAACCCAATCAAAAAATGGGCAAATGATCTAAATAGACACTTTTCGAAAGAGGACATTCAGAAAGCCAAGAGACATATGAAAACATTCTCAAAGTCACTTATCATCCAAGAGATGCAAATCAAAACAAAAATGAGGTACCTCCTCACACCTGTCAGAATGGCTATCATCAACAAATCAACAAATGACAAGTGCTGGCGAGGATGCAGAGAAAAAGGACCCTCATGCACTGCTGGTGGGAATGCAGACTGGTGCAGCCACTGTGGAAAACAGTATGGCATTTCCTCAAAAAATTAAAATGGAACTGCCATTTGACCCAGTAATACCACTTCCAGGAATATTTCCCAAGAAAACAGAAACACCAATCAGAAAGGATATATGCACCCCTATGTTCATAGCAGCACAATTTACAATAGCTAAGATTTGGAAATAGCCTAAATGCCCATCAGCAGATGAGTGGATTAGAAAACTGTGGTACATCTACACAATGGAATACTACGCTGCTATAAAAAAGAAGGAATTCTTACCATTTGCAACAGCATGGATGGAACTGGAGAGCATTATGCTAAGTGAAATAAGCCAGTCAGTTTAAGAAAAATACCACATGATCTCACTCATTTATGGGTAATAAAGAACATTTTAAACTAATGAACAAAAATAGATACAGAGGCAGAGAAGCATCGAACAGACTGTCAAATGACAGCAGGAAGGCTGGGGAGGGTTGGAGGCCGGGGGGAAGTAAGAGATCAACTGAAGGACTTGTATGCATGCATATAAGCGTAACCAATGGATGCAAGACACTGGGAGGGGGGTGAGGGCATGTGGCAGGGGGGTAGTGGAGGCTGGGGAAAGGTCAATTAGGAAAGAAAAAAAAAGGAGACATATGTACTACTATTTGTAATACTTTAAATAATAAAAAAAGAAAAAATTAAAAGAAAAAAATGACAACATTTAAAGGCATGATTTTAAACAAACACAGTGATAACATATATTAATAGAAATGATGACATTTGAAAACAGAGACCTTTTCTCATCCTATAACATGAAAACCATCAGTGCTAAAATTCTATTGTGTTAAGTCACTGAAGTTTGGGGATGTTTGTTATAGCTGTTACTGTGCAAGATTTCATGATCTCTCAGTTTTGTTTTCTTAGCATTGCTGCTTCATTTCCATAAATGACGCATTGCTGCTCCATTTCATGTTATAAGATGAACTTGGGTAGAATTTCCTTCTCTACCACTTTTTAAAAAGTGATGTGTGTCTGAAAACAAGTAGTGAAAATACTCCTTGTAAAGATGAAGGATTTAGAACGATTTGATTTGGAAGGAAGAAGAGATTACTTAACAAAGGTCCCAAACACACAGCCTCTCTTATTCAGCATAACCTTGAGACATGTTTTGTTTGACCGTGGTTGTCAACACAGTTGTGAATATGGAAGCCTATCCCTGGCGCACAGGCTCCATTTTCTCACAGGTCCCATCATTTCTAATTCACTTACTAGTAAATCCTTCTGCAGCTTTTCTTTATGATCACTGCCCCTAAAAGCTCTTGAGTTTGTATTGCCCAGTTATGCCTTTAGTACATAACCAAATAGGCACTGAAAGCACCCCAAGAAACTTTGGTTAAATATGAAGAAATACTATACAGTTCTAAATAAAAGAGCTTTCACAGGCCCATCTCTTGTGACCTTCAACATGGGATTTTTAACTATCCGTCTCAGATGATTTTTGCATAAACATCCATCAAGATCAGGCATTAAAATACAATTGTAAGTCCTAGAATGTGGTGGTTCCCCAAGGACGGTGAGCATCAACATCACCTGCAGAGTCTGTCAAATGCAAATTTCTGGAGCCAAAGTACCAATCTGAAACCATGTTGCCTGCCCTCCACCCCACTTCTTTGCCCGCTTCTCAGAAGCCTCTCAAGATGATGGCATATGAATTTCTTCACAGAATCCATCTCTGAAATTCTAATTCATTGGATGAAACTAAATCAGGGAAGCCTTAGACAACATTTCAAGAAACATTATTGTGGTAGGTGCCTTTAAGGGTGCCGATTAAACCCACTACTTTCTTCCCCACAGAGTGGGCCTACAGCAGCCACCAGATTGTACACAGTGGCCCTGCCATCTGGCCATAGTAGACTGACACATGGAAGGATATTTTCCTCCAATGGGACCTGTCGGATTCTCTATCCTGAGGACTTGGACTTGAAATTCAGCAATGCTAATAATCTCTACTAATTATCCAACTAGAAGGATGGGGGGACATGCAAACTGAAGGATGACAGTCTTCTGCCTCATGCATTTAGAAGCAAATAAAGCTAATCCTTTAAGGAAATGAAGCAGCAATGCTAAGAAAACAAGATTGAGAGATCATGCAATCTTGCCCAGTAACAGCTATAACAAACATCCCCAAACTTTAGTGACTTAACCCTTTGCACTCGCTTGCTTTTTTCTCGGTTCCTTTATTCTAATGCTAACCATGTCGAGTCACACTCGACATCCGAGTGCAAAAGGGCACAATAGAATTTTATTTTTTGATCGCATGACAGTCTACCATAGGAATGTTTTGTCAGTGTGTGCTCAACACCATGATCTTTCTGCCTTCCCTGAGTCCCTGGAGTATTTTCCATTTAGCTAGTGGATAAAATAAGAAACAGGAAATTTTTATGGGCCATACCTGGGAGCAGCAGATGTGATCTGTTAGCCAGAAGTCAGCCACCTGGCCCTGATGAACTGCAAGGGATGGTGGGAAATGTAGTTTAGCTAGGTACCCCAAAGAAAAAGTGAAATGGCATTTGATGAACACAGAGCAATCTGCCACAAATTCCAAAGAGAGAAAAGTTAAGAGAACAGTTGCCAAGCTACTTATTTATAATACATTTTAAAATAATACATTTTAAAATAAGTGTTGGTGAGAATGTGGAGAAATTATAACTTTTGTGGCTATGTAAAATGGTGCAACCACCATTGA